>NC_080638.1:52283952-52630222 GCF_027579445.1 Ammospiza nelsoni | reverse complement strand
CTTGCATAG
Source organism: Ammospiza nelsoni (assembly GCF_027579445.1). NCBI lineage: Eukaryota > Metazoa > Chordata > Aves > Passeriformes > Passerellidae > Ammospiza > Ammospiza nelsoni. Next base: position 52,630,213 of record NC_080638.1, on the reverse strand, counting down.
CTGTAACAATGTTATCTAATTTTGGCAGAGTGGAATAGAGTAGACTGACTAAAATTAGGTTTGCAAACATGCACTAAGAGACACAAGGCTTCACATGACTCATCCACATCTCTACTAACTGCCTTCCTGAGAGACTAATGGAGGGATCCTCAGCAAGGGATCCTCAGCAAGGATGATAATTTTCTCAATAAAAGCAGGAGATTTAAAGTAACCATGTTATGAGCAATAAGAAGATACTCATTTGCCCCAAGGCAGCACGTTCATTTTCAGCAATAGAAAAACTCTTATATGGAGAAGGTACTTCTAAATATTTTCCTGAAAAGGTAGTTAAATCTGAATGAATGTGTTAAAGCCTAGACATCCTCAACTCCTGCCACAGACTGGGAAGTCACATTATAAAACAGTGTGACATGGAAATACAAATATAACTTTGTCCAGGAGGGGTCATTGAAAGGAAAAAAACACCTGAGTAGAAGCTGTTTCCAAAAGAAGAGTGTTGCAACCTTAGTAGCTTTATATTCCAGGAGTCTACCTATCCCCATTTTTTAGTGAATCTTTTTGCCCAAGACACCCCAGTGTTAGCACAAGCCTAGGGAGAAACCCAGGTGTTCCCAGACCCTGCTCCCAATCCATCCACCACATCCCACCATCTTTCTGAAGCCCATCCTAACTCTGGGTCTCTGTAACAGAGCTGGGAACGAGAATAAATCTGACAGTGCTCTGCACTGAAACGGTGAAGCTGCTGAGCTCAATACTTTCTACCTGCACCCTCCCAGCTCAGAGAAGAGCTCCTGCATGCCTCATGGCCTCTAAAGGCTGGGAAGACACAACACTGCTAGAACAAGGCTCTCCTTATCAGTGCCTCCAAGACCATGCAAGCAGGCAGCAGGGTTCCAGCACTCTGAGACACAGGAGGTTCCTGTGATGATGAATTCCAGAAAATGTAAGCAGTTAATCAACACAGCACTGGGTGACGCGTGTTGGTACAGGAAAGACAAATTGTTTCACGGACAAGGATGGCAGAAGGACAAACACCACTCCCTTCCTGCAAACAAGAAATGTGACTTCCAGTTCTGTGAGTACAACTCAGCCAAAATTATCATGGCACTAATGAACTGGCATCATGCCAACACAGACACGAGGCTCAGCTTGGTCAGGTGCTATCTGAGCAGGTGAGCCTCACAGTCTCTGCACCAGCCCTGCTGCCAGAAGCATCAGACAACAGCCACTGATGCACAGGCAACCACTGCCAGCCCCCTGACAGCTGCAGGTCTGACTTACACTTCAAGTCAATGATAGAGCTGATGGGCAGGGAAGGGAGGCAGAAATTACAACCCTGGGGCTAAAACTGTTGAACTGGAAGTTGGAGCAGCTAAGGGAAGGATATAAAATGTACTTTCAGTCATAGACTATAGTTTTGATATCACTTACCTACCTACCTTCTATTCCAGGCTAGACTACTGCAGCTTTATTTCAGTAAATGGCTTCAAATTGGGCAGACAGAAGAGGGAATGAGAAAATCCCTGATACACCCTCTCCCCTCAGGCTCTTGGGTGTCTTCTGTAATGAGCTCCCACCTTGGGAACCAGGCAATGCAGAACTGCCCTGGTCTTTGCCTGGCCAGGGTGGGCTGTGAAGAGCTTCTGGTGCTGGAGGCTGCACTAGAGAACAGGCCTGTGTAAAGCAGGGCCCTTGGGATAATGAGGAAAGTTACTATGTAATTGATTTAATTGGTGTAATTGAAGGCACCATGCCTCATTTTATTGCAGGAAAATGCAATAGTCACATCTCATTCTGTCTCCCACCTTATACCCAGAAATATAATGGCACCAAGATTTGACTGACTGGGAATAGCTCCATTTTCTCTGCAAGCAAAAAGTCAAGGAACTTTGGATTTTTTAAAATGAAAGCTGAGATTAGACCTGACATTTAGAAGCTTCCAAAAGTGGCAGGCCCTAGGGCCAGGGACTTTGCAGTCCCGAGAGGGCAGCTGTGCAAATTCAAAGAAATGAAGTGCAAGGAAATTGCGTAAGTTGACCTCCTCCTCTGCAGCGGGGAGAGAAAGCCCAACACTTCCATGCTTCACTGGGCAGGCATTCACAGAGATGAGTAAAATATTATGATCAAAATGCCTCCACAAGGAAACTCACTGAGGCAGCTGCTCTCCATCCAGCTTAAAAATTCAACTCTGCTGGTCCCCGTAAAGGAGCAGGACCCTGACACAAGAATCTTACTGCAGCTTTCCTTTCTTACATGGCTTCACAGCACTTGTGTCTGTAAATGAGTGAAGCCTCTTTGCACAGCCACTGTCATTTCACTTGCAGACTCAGGCAGCAAACTCACAGAGTGGAATTGGGTCCAGCAAATCAGTGAATGCATTTTTTATTAAGGAACTGCAACACAGCATTTTCTGCACAAAGAATGCTGGGGTGTTCAGCACCTTTTGAACACGCTTCCAAGATGAAAAATATCTGCCACTATAATTAAGGGTAGGGTGCTTAACTAAATATTTTTTGTCAGCCATTCATTTTAAAATGTGAGTTTGTTGCCACATTATGCCATTTCAATATTGGATTGCCCTCAACCAGAACATCTGTGTACTTCACCAGCTGCTTTAAACAACTGCCTTCTTTAAAACTAAGTGAAACAGATTATGTGTTTTATTATAGTCAGATTTCACTGTGAAGTTCATTGTCTCATGTGACACAGTTGGCAAGGAGAGAAGTATCAATTCACTGCCAAGTTAAACAAAAAACCAAAACTCAAACCCCTCTTACTAAAGGAACAGCAACTGCCACCTTATAATTGCAATAAAGATGTTATCACTGGAAGATTTAACATTATTTATATATTCATCTTAATAGTTGCTAAGACATTTAGAAGCATGCCCTAGGAAACCCAAAGGTTCAGTCACTCTGCAGCTGGCAATACCAGGGAAGAAGGGATCAGCTCCTGGGCCATGCAGATAATTGTAGCCTTTAGTTCAACATAGGCTTGGTTGGAATAACTGTTAGCTCAGATATTCATGTGCACTTTTCAGTGCACAGCTGTATCTCTCAGAGCAGTGAGATGCAAAAGCTTAGTCAGGGGTAAGAAGGGATATGGGATTTCTTGTCCCAGAGCTCAGCTTTTAAAACAAAAAGTCGTCAGTTATCCTTGTGACAAAGGATTTAAAATTGGATACAATGGCCACATCTGCCCAAGTTTTCAGAAAGCATGAACCATGTTTAAGGTCCATCCGAATTTCTTGTTATTTCAATGGTTAATGAATTATAAGCCAGATTTAGTGCAGGAATAAAGTAGTACTGCATGGAGAACATCCCCAGCTACTCTACAAAAAACACAACAGTTTGAGGCTTTGACAACTCATGTAAACAGAAGCACAGGGATTATTTCTTGAAAGGAATTTCCTTTTTAGTGTTTGCAAACTACTGCACCAGTGAAAGCAGGCTGGTCTAGGATGACATTTAAAACAAAGCACTTCATAAAAACAAGGCAAATGTCAGCTATCCCAGCTTCATTAGCTAATTGATTCAAAGCATAAAGATTGTAACACCCAAATGAGATGACAAAAGTTACACTGTCAGTGTAAGTCACAGACCAGGAGAAGATCAGATACACTTTGACATATCTGCTTTTGTGTTTCAGGTATTTAATACACCAGCAACCTTTTGAAATCCCCTGCAATTCACTCCACAACTTCTCCAGCATCCCAAAGGGCAGATAGGTAGAACATGAAGCTATTCTCAGTTTTCCTCATCTGGATGGGTTTTACTATCCAGGTACAGAAGTCTTTGGACTTCTAAATACATCTTTCCCTTGGAAAGCTTAATGACAGCACAGAATTTCAGTGGTTTCAGTGCTATTATATATACATAATCAAGCCAAAGCACAACAAAATCACAGAACACATCATACACCTTAACACAGAGAGAGGGATTTTATAGACAGCCTGCATGGATACACAGGAACACATTAACCTAAGGATACTGATGCAGTAGTGCTGTGGGTACCCCTATAGAAGTGGTCTTCAGATGGCTGTGTAAGCATCACAGGCACTGCATTCCAAATATATTTCAAGGAGAATTTAAAGTAAACTGAAAGAAAAAGGACGTCTCAGGGAATGTGATAAGAATCAGGATAACAATGAACTGAACCTCTAAAATTCTTTCTATAAGAGGGCAATAGGTGATATTGTTGGAAGAGGCGCTTGTACCCCAATCAGGAGTCAAGTTCTGTCTTGACTAACATCATGTTTTACAAGGGAGTTTATTTGCTCCATTTCCTGGAATAAAGAGATGCATTCAAGCACTAAACCGAATTCAAAGCTGTGGTCTCACCCAAGTCAATAAGACAGTACCTGGGTGACTTTTGTACTCCGAAACTGCTGTTAAATCTAATGGACATTAAAACATGGGCCAGAAGCTGGAGTAAAGCAGATAAACTGAAAAGTGACACATACAAAACCCCAGTATAAAAAAGATAAACTTCTAAAGGTAAGCCACAGTTTGAGCCAGACAAAATATTAGAGCCGCTTACATTCAGTTCTGAGTTCTGCTTCACCTTGTCCAGTCCAGACAAACTCTAATTGTCAGCTCTTCGTTTGGACTCACTTAAAATCAGAAGAAATAAAAGTGTTTCTAGAGCATGTTTCATCTACTCCCAAAGTAGGTGGCTAAAACAGGTCAGATGAATCACGTTAGCAGCAGTTCTTTCTCTCCATTGATTACACAAGGAGCCCACAGGGACCAGCCTGGATGGAGACATTCAGAGTTAGGAGAAATGAAGCTCATCCCAGACATCTGCACAACTGCATCCACAGCACTACCAATCCTCTCATGGCTCAAAGTGGGACTAATTTCCACTGCAGAAAAAAGACACAAGTAGAAGACAACCAGCTTTCTGAAGAGTGAACTCAAATGTGAATTCCCAACATGGCAAGGTCTTTCCATTTCAAACATTTGAATTAAGCCCTTGGGTTGAAAGAGTCTGAGCCTGTTCTCTATTCCCAGCACCACATTAATCTGGAATCTGACCTTTGGCATTTTATTTAACCTTACTTTTCCTACTAACAGCAAAGTAGGGATAATTTTAACATCTCTGCCAGAACGCTGAGTTACTTAATGAACATCTTTAAAGTGTTCTGGGATTTCTGTGCTTCTCATCAAAACAGTGATACTATTAACTATTATATGAACACTATTGTGATTACCATTACAAAGACAGCATTTTTCTGATATTTACCTTTAAAACAGCTGTTATTAATTTTCATGTGTTTTTCTTTGAACAGTCCTTCTCAGTCATAATTCCCAGGCCTATTTCTCTGGGATTTGTATCTTCTGATCTGACACTTTTCAGGTTTATCACCAAATTCCCTTTTCCTATTGCCTGTTAAAAACATGTACTAATGAAAAAAAAATCATTCGTTGCTTTCTGCCTAAATTTGTCTGTATATAAATAGCTCTCTCCATATATATAAAAGCCCACACATTCTGTCATTAAGTGTAGCAGACAAATAGATTTGAATTGCAGTAGTGTAAATAAACATGCAGCCTTTTCCCAAATCTAATGGACAGATATAAATAAGTCCTGTCTAGAAGCCACACTTGAATCACTGTACACAGTAATTTGGGCTAGAAATCAAAACAAAGTGTCATTGTCTCCATCCTCTGTGCTCACAACCCAGCAGGGAAATTTCAAGGAAATTGCTCACATAATACAAACTTTAATTTACAGAACAAATAGAAACACACATACAAAACTATCTCAGTGTGTTAATGTATACATACATACATACATATATATATATATATATATATATACACATACAGAAATGTTTCAGAGAGAAGGCATCCTTGGATGAGGGAGAGCCATAGAGCAGGGCTTGGATCTCACTCATCAGTGCCACTCCCAGGATTTAGGACACTCTGTACCTCAATTTCTCTGCCTTTAACAACTGGTCTGGGGACAGCCCCCCATGTGCATGGGCACAGAGGCACCATGCCTGGCAGCATCTGCACTAAATCCCAGCATTAAAGAAAAATCCTCAGCTCTATAGCACAACTGCCCTGTCAGATTTATCTCCCCTTGAACTTACAGTGATTTGGGATTTCAGACTAGAGTCAGCATGCTGGACACCAGCTAAGGAAGCCCAGCTGGCTCCTCCAGCCCAAGTTCCTGGATGGATGGCTATCTGTGATGCACATTTCAGGGGACTGCAGTGAGAGGTGCAGTTCCAGCTGCCTCAGTGCACCTGCACTGCCCCCCTTCCCCAGCAGCTCTGTCCCCGCTTGCCTCGGCTCGCCTGAACATCCAAGTAAAATAAAAACTGACAAGCAACACCTGTCCCCACAGCTATTTTCCACACCCATCTACATCTAGTCCTTGCTTCACTGCCTTCCTTAAAGTTTAATAAAGGTTTCAGTGAGCAGTCTTAGTCAAGTTGCTGACTCTTTTTCTTAATGCTTCCATGACTGAGCTCAGACATCTGAAGGAATCTGGGTTTAAGTAATCTGCTCACAAAGAAAGCCCTGGAAATATGCTTTCTGCTCATCATCACCTTAAACCACAAGCGCAAATCTGCAGCAGAGTGCATTTTTCCTATGCAGAAACACGAGGACATTGTTTTGCTTTTCTTGCATTGGATTTTATCAATAGCTTCTCTCCCAGATGGACTCTCTAAATCAGGATATGTATCTCAAAATGCATTCTTAAAATTCAAGTTCCTATTCATGGTACCCACCAAAAGGCTTGGTATCATCCTTTTGGAGTACAGAGAAACAACTACAAGATGTAGCAGTTTGTAGATTGGTTGTTTTATTTAAACCCATGTAATTTACAAGCATGCAAATTGCATTTTGTATTTAAAGATTTGAAAATCTCAGAAATTCTGAGAAACCACCAGAAACTTTAATTTGGTGAAGCATGGCCAGCTGAGTGCTGCACTTGGATCACAACACATGCTGGGGAAGGTGATGGGCCAAAGGCCCAAGAAGTAAGATGGCATCAGTCTCCTGGAGTTTGGTGGGACCCCAAGAGTGTCAATCCCTGTGTGTGACACCAAGGCAGAGCTCAGGCTCTCATCCTCAGCATTGCCAGGCCAGACAGACCAACCTCAGATACTTCAGACAGAATAAACCAAAAAAAGTAAAGGAAAACACATTCCAGACCTCAAGAGCCAAATTCTGCATCTACAGGGAAACCAGTCCGTGTCTGAGCCCTTGCCTTCCCCCACCCACGCACAGGAGCAGCCAGCTGAAATCCCCAGCATTTGGCAGCCGAGGTTATCCCGATGCAGACCCAGAGCACACAAGTGGGCCTGGAGCTCAGGAGGAGTGTGGGAAGCTGCAGGACTGAGCTCACACCCACACCCAATGCCTGTGCCCTTGCAGGCACAGATGTGACCCTTTCTGGGGAGAGAAAATCGTATCTGAAAGGAGCAGAACTGCAGTGGGAGCTGAGGTGATGCCAAGTGTACTGTGTCCCTCTGAACAAACCCCTCCACTTCCTAAGGCTTGATGCTAGGAAATCACATTGTATTTCAGGATTGATTTTTCTCTTACTTCGACCTTCAAAAGCAGGATATTGTTTCATCTTGGTCAGCAATGTCAGGATTTTCTGCAGTAAATCAGACATAGTTTTCATGTCAAATTACAGAGATACCTTACATGGGCTGTACCCTCTGGGTACTTCATTTTCACCTTTTCTTTAACAACACGTTTTCTTTCTTCTCCCTTACACACTGAACTTTATAAATAGTTTAAATAAATGCCTATCTCTGTTTAATGAGCTTGTGCTGTCTGAGTGAGCTTTGAAAATGCCATTGGTTATATGGAGTAGTTAAAAATTACCATAGGGGAGCTACTGGCATGAGAGCATTACCTCTTATTAGTACTAATAATCTTGCCTAACAAGCCAGTACAGCCTTTGAAGTCTCATCCTCAAGCTTTGAGATTGATCCTTTACCAAAAGTGGGGGTGGTGGGTTTTCCCCCATCCTTCATATTACTAGTCATTAGGACTCCTAAATCCTTTGCTGCTTCTCTTGCACCAAAATTGTCCCAGTACCACAACAGGACCAGTCCAGCTGCACCATACAGCAGTGTTAGGGCCAAAATGCCTGCTCCCCTCATTCTGCCATACACACAGGCAAACTCAGAATCACATTTTCTACACTCTTCATCACTGAAAAACAAGCAGAAACTTTCAAATAATTCAAACACTGCACATCTATGTGAGCCCTTAAAGACAAAGGCCAATTTTCCACATAAATAGCATCCAGCTGGTCCTCCTCCCTGCAATAATCAGAGCCAATACATGCTCTTGTGAAAATCTGATCCATGTAAAATGCATTTTTATTCATTTTTGAAATATGGTTCTTAGATTTCCATTCCCCAATTAAAACAAGAATGTGACTTTGATCTCAAATAATTTGCAATGCATGTCAAAAAGTCTTATCTGTTACTTCCATTTTAACATCACTTTATAAGAAACAGCTCCTTGGCAAACAGCAGCTTAGCTGTGATGGCTGGGCAGAACAGTGTTAACAACATGAAATGGCATCAAAAAGTGCTGTCTCATGAAGCAAAGACAGTCTGTGGAGGAAAAGCTGGCAGGAATACTTCTTTTATTATAAACATTTTTACAGTCTGAAGAAAGAATGAGCCTTTTTATATAAAACCCTCCTTCAGTCTGAAAAAAAGTTTCAATCATCTCTTTCCCTAAATTTTTACCTGTTTTTTCCTCCTTTTATTTCTTTTCAGCCTGTTCTTTTCCCTATCTCCGTTCGTCTGAGGCTTCACACCACAAGGATCAGAATGGATCATAGGAAGAAGCCCCCATATCCTGTACCTACCTCATGAATAGCAGAAATAACAAAAAGAGCAATTTTATCCATTTGGCCTTGTTGCACAAGAAAAGGCAAGAGGGAATTTGGATAACCATGCTGTCCTGTAGCTGAAAATATGGACAGGGACAGAGATAATGAGCATCTCTGGGAGACACCAGGATGTTGAAACCAAGCATCCACCCCCGTGGAGCAGGCACTGCAGGTAGGAAGCAGTGGGCAGCAGCTGTTTCCCATGAAAGTTCAGCTGAAGTACTTCAAATCTTTATGGACTTCATATTTAGGCTTAGAAAACACAGGACTGAGAATGACTTGCTCTAATGGATGCCCATAGGTGGATTTAAAAATTATCATAAATTCTGTTATTTGAAGAAGCAATCTGTACTCGTGTTTGTTTTAATTTTAAAGATTGACATCAATTTCCATGTGCCTTGATAACTACCTCCAGGTCTGAAAAGTGTGTCTGGATCCTCATTAAACAACAGCAGACACTTCTTGTTTGTAAACACTACCACAAGGTTGGTTTAAAAAGGGAGGGGGGGCTAAACATGTTTTGGAGATGAGAGAGACAAGGCAAAAATGCAAAAACGGGTTATCATGCCTAGAAGGCAAAGGGAACAGAGAGGAAATTCCTTGGGTTTGGAAATGAATTGCACTGCAGATGTCAGGTATCTGAACCAAGCCTTAGGCACCTTAGTGAGACTCTGTAGGGTTTGCAGTCCAACAGGAGAAAAGAAAGGAACACTCCCACAGACTGCCCCTGTTTAAGGCACTAAATACACACACCACAGACAATTTACTCTGATTTAACTGTGACTGGAAATTACCTCCTACACAGACAGTGGAGCTCCTCCAATCCAATGAATATCTCAGGATAAGTCTCCTTTCATATTTATATTTGGGATAAGATTATATGCCCAAGCATCAGAATTTTTGCCCCTTAAAATCTTGCCAAACCTGACTCCACCACCTCCAACAAAGAGTCTCTACCTATTTTCCTCTTCAGTAGAAATATTTCGACATAGCCACTATGAGAATAGTGTGTGCTTATCTTCATTTCCAGCAACAGCATTCTCACATTACTTTCTTAGAAGCATTTCTCTCCTTCTCTTCAAATGCCTCTGTGCTAAACCACTGAAATATGTGGCAACTGCAGTGTCAGTTGTCACAGGGAAAAAAATGTCAGCAAAAACATTTGATTCAATCTGCTGTTTAAGGAAGCAACATTTCCTCAGGGTATGTGCCTTGTGTGGATAAATAACAACTGTCCAAAAGCCAAGGATCTAAAATCAATTGCCAATATCAAAGAGCAGATTTGAGGCAATCACCTTCAGCAAAAGAAAAATGCAAAACTAGTTCCTTTTCCTCCTTTTTTAATTTAGAGCAAGTTTGTTTTTGAAAAAAAAAAAAATTAGTCTCTCAGTCACAAAATGAAGGGTGAAGGATTATGTAAAGGATATTATAGATCTCATTGGGACCATAATTTGCCACCCAGGCTTCTGCATTTTCTCTGATGAGATGCATCATATGGAATATTCACATTTGAATATTGAACCACTAGACTTGCCAATTCCTGCAGATAATCAAAAACTTCTGTCTCAACAATGCGTTTTCAGCAAATTTCATGTTCAGCTCTGAGGCATTAGAAGGACATCAGACGCTTGGGAGAGTCCAGAGGAGGCCGTGGAGATCATTCAAGAGTTGGAGCACCTCTCCTGCAAAGACAGGCTGAGAGAACTGGGGTTGCTCAGCCTGGAGAAGTCTCTGAGGAAATCTTACAGCACCTTCCAGAACTTAAGAGGCTGCAAGGAGCAGGGAGAGGGTCTTTCTACAAGGGCATGGAGTGATAGGACAAGGGGGAAGGGCTTCAGACCAAAAGAGGGGATGTTTGGATCAGGTATCAGGAAGAAATTCTGTACTGTGAGGCTGGTGAGGCCCTGGCACAGGCTGCCCAGAGAAGCTGTGGCTGCCCCATCCCTGGAAGTGCTCAGGGCCAGGTTGGATGTTGTTTTGAGTAACCTGGTCTAGAGGGAGGTGTCCTTGACCAAGGCTGGGGGTTGGAACTAGTTGGTCTTTAAGGTCCCTTGAGCCCAAACCATTCCATGATTCTGTGAAATTCTGTGTATCCATGTGAAGACAGAAGGGAGGAACATGAGCAGCTGGTGGTTCACTGGTGGACACTCTTTGCAAGCACTGAGCAAGCAGAGACTTGGCCAGCCAGCAGCTTCCAGGCTCACATATTTGTGGTTATTTATTAAGCACCTACAGGACATTTTGAAGATGATATACAATTGGAGAGTTCAGCTATGCAGGTCAGAAAATCCTGCAACTAATTATGGTCTGCCAAGATACCATCCTTGAATATTCTCCTTTTTAAACCTTCTTTCTCCCTTTCATTTAACACCCTTTGAACTCAGAAACAATTACTCCTCACATTTTTCCCCTCTTGTCAGAAAATATTAACTCCACCATTTGGTGTGTTTTTCACTAGCTGCTCCATCTAACCTGGAGGGTCAGAGTCACCAACTTGGAACAACAATGTGTTCCACTTGCCTGTAGTGCTGCAATCCCATTACACATCTATAACACCTGTAGCAACATCTAATAGTCTTTTGGCAACTCTTCTGATGCTTCTTACTCATCAATAGTATCATTTTTTGCAGCAAGGAACAGGAATCCTTTTCTGCTGTCATAGAGTCATAGAATGGTTTCAGTTGGAAGGGACCTTAAAGATCATCTAGTTCCAACCTCCCTGCCATGGACACCTTCCATATTCTTGGGAGTGCCCTGAACCAGGTGCAGGACCTTGCATTTGGCCTTGCTGACCTTCAAGAGGTCCACATGGACCCAGTTCTCGAGTGTGTCAGGGTCCCTTCCCTCCAGTGTGCTGTCTGCACCACACATCTTGGTGTCATTGGCCAACCCTCTGAGGGTGTGCTCAATCCCACTGCCCATGCTGCCAACAAATGTGGAACAGTGCCAATTCCAACGCTGGCCCCTGAGAGCACCACACATCACTCAGCACTGGTGTCCACTCTCACATCAAGCTGCTGACCACAGCTCTTTGAGTGTCACCATCCAGCCAATTTCTCAACCCTCAAGTTGTCCATCTCTCAGTTGTCTCTCCAGTTTAGAGTCAAGGGTGTTATGCAGGACGGTGTCAAACATTTGGTACAAATCCAGGCAGATGATGACAGTCATTCCTCCCTTATCCACCAACACTGTAACCTCACTGGAGAAGGTTTCCATATTTGTCAGGGACAATTCACCCTCAGTGAAGCCATGCTGGCTGGCACCTCACCTACAGCTTCCTAAAGCTGCTTGGCTATCCAAACTTCATTATTCAGTGTCACTTCTGAAAATTTGGATTATTTAAAAGGCCTTCTTCTTAGGAATTTTCAGCAGGAAATGCTACTGTAGACAGGCCTGCATCCCTTCATAGCACCAGCCTTTCATCCCTTTGTTGGGGAAGGGAGAAGGAAAAGTCACATGCCTTTTACTGTAATACCCATCTTTACAAAATGCTCGTGCTTGTCCTTTATACAGTTCTTTAATAAACATGCCAGGTACCCTGGAGATACCTAAACTGTTAGCAGTGAAATTACAGAATCATAGAACATTTCATGTTAGAAGGGAACCATAAGTATCACCGAGCCAAATTTCCTGCTCCTTGCAGTACTACCAAGAACTAAACCATATGACTAAGAGCATTGTCCAGGCACTCCTTGAACTCTGACAGGTTTGGTGCTGTGACCACTTCCCCGGGGAACTGTTCCAGTGATCCACCACCCTCTCAGTGGAGAATGTTTTCCTCAAGTCCAGTGTGAACTTCCCCTGATGCAGCTTCACTCCATTTCCTTGTGTCCTTTTGTTGGTCACCAGAGAGAGGAGAACACTGCACTCAAAGTCAGACCAGGCAATTGGTGAGCACCTGCCACCAGAATTCACTTTTGCAGAATCATGCTAAAACCAAAATTCTTCACTAATTTGGCTTATTCAGTTTTTTTTTTGCTTGGCAGCAGCAAATGCAGCTTAAACATTGCAATTCCTGTGTGCTGATCCAATTGTGCAGCTAAACTCAGCCATGAAATGCTTGTGGGTACAATAAACTCAATGCCTTCATCTCCCCATCAGGGATCACCTGCTCCCACAGGACATCTGCTGCTGCTGCTGCTTTGGGGATCAGCAGGTGAGAGGCTCCCCATGCAGCCAAATTCTCTACGTTCACTCTGAGCTCTGCTTTCTATTCATCGGTGGGTTTCAGTTCCTCTGCTCAGAGCCAGCTCTCTCTTTTGAGAGACTCATCTTCCTTCCTGTAGCATTCTCAGTTGTGCTCTTTGGATGGGGGAATAGGAGATGTAGTTAAAAATACTGCGATGCTGTGGTGGGCGGTGTAGCAGAAATAGACAGACACCAGCTCGCTGCGAAGAATACCAAGTAACATCCCAGAAAGATAAAGGCATAGCAACAAAAGAAAAGAAAATGCATTTGTGTTCTGCCACTAGAGAGCTAAATCTGGGTGGAAGATACCAAATGAGGAGTGCTGCTCGTGGCCTGGTGCACCATCTCTCCGATGGCTTCACGTGCAGAGTCATCTTACAGCACTGTGGTCATAAAAGCACAGCTTACAGACAATCCTGCCTCCAGTTATAGCCCAAATGTGTGTGAGCTTTGGGGTATTATGAAGACAGTGCAGGAATCAGCAATAAAATGGGCCCAACCCACAGATCACAGAAATCAGAATCCCATATGGACTGAGAAGAGGCTTAGCTCCATTAACCCTGCTTTAAAAGCAAAGTTTTTCCAGGGATATTAGATTCTTTCCAAGAGGAAGATAAACCAAGCTTGGCTGATACAAGAAGCTGTGAGATTATTCTATGGATTTACTCCCTATTTTTCAGAGGCTTGAGTCTCTCTTTATCCAGCCAGTAACCACACAGGAAAGATTTCATCCCAAAGGGCTTTACAAATAAGTTTTTCACAAACAATACACCAGAGTCACTTGCAGTCTTTAAGTGAGACAACTCTTCAGAGAGGTCCAGCAGCTGCTTAACACTTCACAAAAATAACCTGGCACCATTTCACCAGGGAAGTGAAGATGGCTGCATCAAAATGAAATCAGGGGGGAGCTTGGGTGGCCTGATTGCAGCAATACCTCTTGGCATAGGCTCAGGGTGCCACAGCCCGCACCACCCTGCTGGGGAGTCCTGCAGGTCTGGAAGGGCCAGTGGGGAGACAGACAAAAAAGAGCAGAGTAACACAGAGAGATGGCATGGTTGGGTGTGCATGAGCAGGAACTGATGGGATCCCCAGGATGGGAGCAGGCATTGATGGGATCACTGGGATGGGTGTGCATGAGCAGGCACTGCTGGGAACCCCAGGATGGAGATGGGATCACTGGGATGGGTGTGCATGAGCAGGCAGTGATGGGATCAGCAGGATGGGAGTAGGCAGTGATGGGATCACTGGGATGGGTGTGCATGAGCAGGCAGTGATGGGATCAGCAGGATGGGAGTAGGCAGTGATGGGATCACTGGGATGGGTGTGCATGAGCAGGCAGTGATGGGATCCCCAGGATGGAGATGGGATCACTGGGATGGGTGTGCATGAACAGGCAGTGATGGGATCAGTAGGATGGGTGTGCAGGAGCAGGCACTGCTGGGATCCCCAGGACGGGAGTAGGCAGTGATGGGATCACTGGGATGGGTGTGCATGAGCAGGCAGTGATGGGATCCCCAGGATGGGTGTGCATGAGCAGGCAGTGATGGGATCACCCATTCTGGGGACACTTTATTGGGTGCTCAAGGCCTGTGGCTGCACTGGGGGATGGACCAGCCCTGCTGCAGCACACACACACACGAGCATCCCCTTCAGGTGAAAGCCAAGGTGGGAGATGAGTGCAAGCCCGTGTTTCGTGCACACGGAGGACAGGGATCTTTAAAAGAGAGCTGGGGCCCTTGGGGCAGAGTGCCCTCTGCTGCTACAGCCACTCTGCTTCCAGGAGCCCATGGCAGGGAGGCTCCCACCCCACTGCTCAACTAAACCTCTTTCTAATCTTTATCTTGCAAGATTTGTTTTGATGCCATCAAAATCTGAAATAGCCACAGGCACGAGAATAATCATACCATTAAAAAAAACCCATCGACATGCAGATGCAACCTCAACCAAACTCCATGGAAATTCCTAATAAAACAAATGTCATTTAAATGTTGCTATACAGAAACACCAACCCTACCAGTGCAAAATTTAAAAGAAAATGTCTAGCAGTCAGCACATCAAATGTTAATACTATTTTCAAATCAAGTCTAAGAGAGGATGACACATAATTTAATAATGGGTGTGTAATCAGCATTTGGCCATTCCTGCCATAAAACTAGGTGTCCCTCTGGCCCAAGATGTCTAGGAAAGCCACTGAAAGACAGCTAAGGCTTTAAAAGCAGAATTTTTAAAACATCCTTTTTTTTTTTTTCTCATTGTAGATTTATTGAGAATTTCACTCAGTTAAGAATAGGACCCAGCAAACTGGCAGAAATACAAACAACTCTGCGGGCACAGTAAGTGGCACAGCAAGTTTGGGGCCCATTTGCACCTTAATTTACTGCCAACAATCAGCAATGTCAAGATTCCAAGCATCTCCTGACAGCCCTGACAACAGCAGTTACACAGCATTATCTAGTCTTCCAGTAAAATCTTTCCCCTCAGACAGCATTCATGCTGCATTTCACAACAGGAGGAATACACACAGTCAGCCTGGATCTCCTCAGCCCTTGCAGCTGGAATCAGAACATTTTGGGGAGTGGGGGTGTCCTGTACCTGCTTTTGCCACCACTCACACACAGAACTGAGCAGCAAGTCACAAAATAGTAGGAATTGCCAATATATTTGCCTAACAAAAGGCAGAAATAATGTTAAAAATATCTAATCTGAGGGTAGAAAGTTTAATTTTAAGGTATTTGATAAAGAATGCTCATTGTGTATAGAAAGAGAATCCATCATCTCCTCTAGTTACATGCTTAGTCAAACAATCCATTTTTTTGACTCAAAAGGAAAGATATTTTAAAGATACATTATTATAACAATATGCAGACAAACTTATCACAGGGTGATGCCTAGTGCTGTTTCAAAATTGTCACCATTTTATCTGGACAATTGTATAACACAAGTTACAACAACTGAACACATTAAGCAAAACATTTTTTTACAAAAAGTGAGACACTCCCTACCCCACAAGTACTGACCAGAATTTTTTCAAGTCCCAAACTGCATAGGAAAATAATTGTCTATTAGTGAGGGCAGAAATTCTGTTTCATGTCTTCAAATATCTGTTGGGGTTTTAATAGACCTCAATACTTGCATAAGGATGGAGTTATACTGGGGGTGGGGATGGAGAAGAGGGGGCAGAGGCAATACTGAGCAGAACCAATATCAAATAAAAAGTGCTAATTTTATATTCTAACAATCACAGTTGTTCAAATGTTTGCAAACTACAAACCAACCCCAACAAACAAAACAATAATATTCTTTTAAACGTAATTCATAAGGAATTCTGCACCTACAAGGTTATGAAAAAGACATGTATACTCTGCAGCAGCATAAAAAATAATCCTATGTACAATCCAAGCATCAATTTTCTCTTCTCTATCACCATCAGTATTTTATCTTGAAGGAGCATCTGTCAGATTCTCCAGAACTAAAAATAGCAAAGACCCTTTCAAAGAGAACAGTTTCTGGTTTATATTTATAACTACCCTGCACTCGCTGTCTCTGGCTGCATGGCCATGAAATTTGTGCAAGATATCATCAATTACCCAGCTTTGCACTCCATCATGCAGTTAAGCTCCCGTTACCTGCAACGAACCCTCCAAGCACTTCTCCCCATGCACAGGGCAGAGATTATAAAACACAATAAAAATCTGCACATTGAAGAGCTAACTGTAGAGCTGACTGACATTACACAGCAAAAATCTTGTGAGAACAAAAACCGAGCACACTGATGTATAAAACAGAGAGCCTACCTGAATTCTTCAAATGCATACATGGCCTAGCAACTACACAAATGCTCTGAAATGGAAAATAATCTTCTTAACGTGCAGAGGACCATTTAGTTTGTCAAACTGCAGCAAAATGCATAATGACGAGGGAGTATATTTGGAATATTCTGAGGAGAAAGGGTATGCAGATACTGGCCTGCAGCCTACAGCTCAGCCAGCTGCTGACAAGCAGCAGCTAACAGGAAAAGGCGATAGAGTACCATGTGATCATTCCTGCAAGTCTGATTAATGCAGTATACTCCAAGAATACAGGCTGATATCTTCATTATTCGAGCCAAATAAGTCAAATACGGCACACGACAGGCTTCACAGCTAAATTATCATTCACACGCTACACCGAAATCAGCAAGCGCAAGCAGAGGATAATAAAAAACTAAATATATATTGTAACCAAAGAGATAAATTAGGCCCATTCAAGCTGGTTTTCTTACCTTGTAGTGATATTTTAGTCTGTTTTTATTCATCTAAACCATCAGTGATGGAACAAAAGACTGCATCCACAAACCTCCCCTTCCATGAATGCCAGAACATTTAAAGTAGTTTATCTGCTAGAAATCATTTCCTCTGTAGTCTATTCCCAACCACTTTAACTCCTTCAGCCCTGAACTCATTGCCACAAACCCCATTTGCAGGGCCACACGGGCTTTTTAGGGTTTACAGGGTTAACACCAAGAAATTGCAGCAGTGCCACTGAACGAGGTGGGCTAAGAGCCAAAGGAGTCATGTCTGCGAGATCACAGAAGGGAGACAGGAATGAGGAAAGTTGAGCATTTCGTGGCATTGCAGTGTGCAGGCGAGGATGCTTCAGCTGCCTAGCAACAGCGCACGCAGTCTCCATGGCAACAGCGCAGCCAGCGCAGGGGGCAGAGCATCCGCTGCGCACCCCAGGGGCGACACACGGGGACAACCCGGTGGCACGGCCACTCCACCCTGTGCCGGGGGCAGCGGGGCACGGCGGGCTCGGGGCTGCAGCCTCGCCCCCTCCGCGGGGAGAGCACGGCCACGCTCCGGGAAGGGCTCGGCGAGGGACGGCACTGCTGCTGCTGCTGGAAATAACACGGCAGCCACCCGTGCTGAGGCTCAGAGTGCTGGGGAGCACACCCCAAACAGCAGGAGCCAGAGCTCGCCATCCCTTGGAAATTTTGGACATGCAGGAATCACACTCCCTTCACCAGCTTGCTTAGGGGTTGTTTGGGTGTTAGCCATGAGACTGCAGAGACTTTGCCCAGGCAGCCAAACTCGGCAGCGGGATGGGGAGGGCAGGGGGCAGGTTTAACCCTGAGGCTGTGCACCCTGCATAGGGATGGGGATTTAACCCTGAGGCTGTGCACATTGCATCGGGATGGGGAGGGTGGAGTGGAGGTTTAACCCTGAGGCTGTGCACCCTGCATCAGCCTCATCATCAGCCACCGCAGCGTGGGGACACCCATGGGTGCCAGCACTGGCCAGAGGGGGACAGGCTCTGCTGGCTAGAGAGCAGGTGAAAGGTGGAGATTGCTGGAAATGAGGGAGATTCAAACCTGAGAAGTCAGTCCCAGCCCTGGAAAAGAGAGAGAATGGGGCAGTGGGAGAACATGGTGCCTGGGAAAGCCACAGGGAGACAGCAAATTCAAAGTTACTGCTGGGGCTGCTCCCCTCCTTGCCTCTTTCAGTGCTAGGGCTGGTTTCTAGCACAAGGAAACACATGGAGGGTTTTGGCTGGAGTCTGAAATATCCAAACCCAACTACAGCTCCTGAGGCTCTAGGGCAATGGCTGCCCCACCGAGCTGTGGGATTTGGAGGCTGGAAAAGCATCCAAAGGGTACAGACTGCCACATCTCCTAGACACAGGGATTGGGGACAGGCCATGGTAACTGTGGTATCTGATCTCATGGATCTAAGAAATACAGAGAAAAAGGGCTGGAATAGAAGGAAAAGGCACTCATGGCAAAAAAACCCAGCATTGGGAATACCCAGCCCAAAAAAAAAATCCACATTTATTTGAGACATGGTGTTTTTAATGTAGTAGTGACCTTGGGTTTCATTTTATTTCCTTTAAACAAATGTGATAGCGTAAAGTGACAATAAAGGCACGCTGTAGGAACACTAAAACACATGCAGTCACACCATCTGACAGAAATTAATTCTTCCACAGGCATCCAGCAAGAGAAGGACTGCAAGGTAGGTGATTCTGGCTACAGCCTAATAAAAGATTAAAACTGGCAGAGAGGAGAACAACACAGCCATCAAAGAAGCCTCCTGCCATATTTAGGCTGAGCCTCAGCACAGTGTGCTCACTGCACACAGCACCCCAGCAGCTGGGCACAGCACAGGAACCCCTTGCAAGCAACTGCTCTGCTCCTGACCTTGCAGGGAATGGATTTATACCTCCAGAGCTAGCCAAGGTCCCTCATGGGGCAAGGACAGAATTCTGCACTTCTGTTTTCCTGCTCACCACAATCTTCCTCTGACTTGAACCAAGTGGAAGAGGGCTGGTGCTTCTTTTTCATGCTGTTTGTCTAAAATAAAACCATTCTACAGAATTAAGGGCAAACATACTGCTTTCCCCTAAGCATTCTTCTTGAAATAAAGTTGACAGAATCACTGTCTGCTCTTCCAAGTTCTGCAGTTTCTCAACAGCCACAATGCAAATAAATAGTTAACTGTTCAAGTCAAGGCTTCTGTCATCAATGAGTTCACTGTGAAGGACTAGAAAAGCAAACATCCTCTACAAAGTTTTCATATACAGCAGAGGTCAGCTGTTGAAAGGCTTCATTAGGATAACATTTTAACTTTTTTTTTCTTGGCCAGCACTTCCACAACAGCTGACAGCATTACACACAGAAACAGCAGGACTTCTGTCATGTGAGACAACCAATAGTCTCAATTCTGGTTAATTAATCACTGGGATTCCCATATTCAATAGTGAGAGCTGAGATCATGTCCCACTGTAGGCATGAATGTGGCTCAGCATGAAATTTTACCAAACAGAACCCACAGGAGTTTCAGAAAGTCACATGAACACATGCAGTGGCCAAATTCATACATAAATGCAGGACTATAATACCTCCTTGTAAAGTTTTACCAAAGACTGCAACTTCCTGTGCCCTGAGCCAGACTGAAGGCCTTGAGGAGCAGACAGAAATTATGTCAGAAACCACAATCAGCAATGAAAATTTTCACAAGAAGTTGTTTGTTCCCTTCCTGGCAGTGTAACCAGTCCAGACATTTGATGACAAATGTGCCTCATTTTAACAAAAATTGAAATTATGTCACATGAAATAAAAATTTGCTTAAGATTGGGTGGGACAATTTATGTCATGGGAATTGTGGGAGCCAGACCCCACCTTCTGATCAGAGGCCAGAAAAGATGTGACATTGAGACACAGAAGATAAGCAGCAACTTTTTGGGAAACACTTTGGAGTTTTAATGCTGGGCTCTAACAAACAAGTGTGACTGTAATAGGAGTGGTTATCCTTGATGAAAGCTTGTCAAAAAAGCAAAGGATGCACAAAAAGCCTGGAAGCATGACAAACCAGAACAAGGCAGAGGATACTGGTGAGATTTCTGGCTTTATCTAGAATTTCACTGCCATCCAAGGGCCTCATGCTGATACTCTGCTAAGAGCCCATTTCCCCATGCGTAACATTTGCATTATTGTTATTTAGTATATCAGTGTGTCTGCATTTGTCCTCGTGACCTGAAATTCCACCAAAGCCTTTGCCAGATGCTTGGTGACATTATCTGATCACAAACAGACTGAGACATTTTAATGAAGTTATTCCCTTGCTCAAGAAAGGAAAGGAAGAAAGGCACTGACACAGTGGACTTCTGTCATTAAGCCTGCATTATCATCATGCTGAAGTGATATTCAGACCACTCTAAAAAAAAACCTTGCAACTGTGCTGAAAAATTCAGCATTCACTTCAATTCATGAGGAAGAAAACAAAAAGAAGGGAAATGAGTCAACGAGAGCATATCTGATGAGTGTTCATTCACTGCATCTCCAAAATTTCTGCACTGTGCAGAATGTGGCAATCACAGGCAGCATCCCAGGATATGCTGAAAAATCTCCTTTTGACAGGATTGACTCTGAGTTCAAATATCTTTTGTGGGCTTAAGAAAATAAGATTTAAAATGTTTATTGAAATATAAAAGGAGTGGCTACCTTTGTTTGTTCAGGTATGGGAAATTGTAACAATAATTGCAGCACCCTTAAGTTTACAAAACAAGGATGCATTCAGTATTGGAGTACTGACTCAAAGCTTCAGCTGTTAAAGGGGAGGATGGGTGGGGCAAAAATGAACATTTTTTCCCCCCTTTTATTAATGGTATTTCTATTATGTATTGCCTTAACATACAATGTGAATTTTGATGCACAAGGATAATCCAACATATTTCAGGCTTCTCCTTTCACTCTCAGGTTTCCAGGCTGACCATGAAAGTTTGATTTCCTGATGTCAACCTTCACCAAAAAATCCTAACTCACTTATATATCTTGTAATTATCACAACCCATGAATATTTGCACAGAAAAAAATCAATTTTTTCCCCTCTCCACTTTGCTGAAAGCATGCTTCATGCTTTGCAAATCTCAGGGCTTGAGATTCCTGACCACAGGATGGCTGATGCCTTCCCCACAGCTTTGCTCTTATCATTCTGGGAGTATCACATACCATTTTCAGGAGCAGACACCCTGTACCAGGTGCAGACCAGCACACAGGGCTCAAAGGGGAAGTTGTTTCACATCCATCTGCCTCATTCCAGTGCTTCAGGGAAGATGCACTGGAGTGAACCAGAGAGAATGGGGTTCTCACTGATTTTCTATCAGCCCTTGGGGACAGCACCAAGTCACAGCTAGCAGTCCAACAGAACTCAGCCAGTCAGGGTGAAAGCTAAAAGCTCCACACAGATTATTAAGTTATTGATCACTGCAACAGTGCCTGAAATATCCAGCCAAGTGTAGGACTGTGTGGTGCTGACCACCACAGAAAGCTGAAAATGGAAAAGCAGCTTACATAAACAACAGACAAGGATATATGAGATAAATTCAAATTAGTGAAAGAAGAAATATGGGCAAGTCACCAAACATCTAAAAACTAAGATTCAGTCTGTGTAGGTTGCAAATGTTAGTTGAGATGACCAGGATTTGGGTATTGCTTCCTGTTTATGAGAAATTATTTAAAATCATACAAATTGTAGTGGCAGAGCAAGGGACAACTGCTTCAATCTGAAAGGTCAGTTAAGAATAGGTATTAGGAGGAAATTCTTTCCTGTGAGGGTGGCAAGGCACTGCAACAGAGAAGCTGTGGATCACACATCCCTGGAAGTGCCCAAGGATGAAGCTCTGAGCAGCCTGGCCTGGGGGAAGCTGTCCCTGCCCATGGCAGGGGAGTGGGAATTAAATCCCACCCAGTTTAAAGTCCCTTCCCACCCAACCATTCTATGACCCTACTGATAAAAATCCAAAAATCCCTTCCAAGGAAAGGGACCAGGCTACACAAATTTGAAGTGCAAGGTAATAATGTATTATTTTTCCAAGATAAACAATTATCAACTTTTTTTTTTTTCCTGTTCAGCACAGACAAATTTGAATCATGCTGCAGACAGAAGTCTGCTTTGTAATAATAAATTACACTGCCTCAATATTCACCTGACAGCCACAGTATCTTACAGCAGCTACATCTTTCCTGATTTGTATCTGTACAAGCACAGAGCAGAACACAGAAGACACCGTCAGGGAAAATAAAGAGAAATATATGTTGTAAACTTCCTTAAAGCTAGCTGAAATTAGTCAATTTGACTTTTTCCAAAATGTGAGGGATTAAGTGGGGGAAAAAGGGAAGTTAGAGGTTACAACTTGACCAGCATTATCCCCACTATCAATGAAATGTCAGTGGAACTGGAAAAAGTGTCTGAATAAACCATGGTCAGTCATCCACTAAAGGGCACTTCCCAATAAAACATTGAGGCACTTCTGTGGGGTGTACACCTCCTATCTCACCAAACACACACCTGTGTGCTTCAGACATGGATACAATACACATACCCACACAAACACCCTGCCTTCTTGGCATCTCCAAGCCAGCCAGTGGCCTGGATCTTGTTTCACCTGTCCAGTGGCAGGCTTGCAGTCAGGAGTAGCAGCCACCACAAACCAAGCAACCTCCCCCACACAAGTGGGCACATCATTGCTGAATTTGTGACTCATTATCAGGTATACTGGCAAGACAGAAGTTATGCTGCATGGAAAATACCAGTGTCTACTGGACATCTTCTCTGGTGAACATTGGAAGAGTGTTCCTAGTAACAACTGGGTCTTCTTATTGCGAGAGACTGAAACACTTAATGGATTAAACATTTCTAAATCCATAGAAGGGCTTTTGCCCACTGGAGCAAACTGCAGAGAAGCAGGTGCCCACCTGCCACCATCCCTGAAGCCCACACCTCCCCAGACATGCCTATCAGCTGGAATTTGGACATGAGATAAGATAATGGGGATAGTATTGTTCAATGGTCCCAGCTCTGGGGAGAGGAAAGTACCCCCAAGGGGGCTGGCATGCTGCTGGCTCAGGCACTGGGGAAGCTGCTGCAGTGCAGAGTGGGGTGAGCCCAGCCCTCGGGGCTCAGCTGGTGTTGAGAGAGGTCAGGACAGAGGCAACCCCAGCAGGCAGGTCCTGTCACCCCAGCCTCACTCCAGTGAGCCCAGCTGTGACAACTCCCCTGCCAGGTAGTACAGTGGCCTGATGGTTTTTATCTCTGCTGATGGGCCATAATGAGCCACAACAGCCTCAACTGCACTGATGTAACACTGATAGAGCAGCTGTGACATATTCAAAGGTGTCAAAGACTCCCACAGCATCCCCTGATCCACAACATCATCCAGCCTAAAGTCCCTGCCCCAAGGGAGGCACCTGGGTGCTCCCACCTGAACCTGACTGACTATAAACCCAACAGATGGGGTGGTCTGGGCATTTTTCTCCACTGCCTCTTTAGGATTGCCACCACTACCATATCCTCATGGAATCGGTCTGCAACCATCACTTTGACCAACTAACATAAAAAAACAACCAAGCCTCACTGTGAGGGCCATGGGTGGTGAGATCTTTCTACTCTTACCCTTTCTTTCTCTTTCTTATACATTTCCTTAAGTGATACTTCAATGCTTTTATATTGTCATGTTGCTGTAGATAGCAACAACCAAAATGGGTTGTTGCTATCTACAGCAACATGACAATATAAAAGCATTGAAGTATCACTTAAGATACTTCAATGTATAATAAAACCAAGATCTGTTTTCCTGTGCAACCAAACTGTTCTGCAATGAATCCTACATGTGTATATTCACAGACACTGAGCATTCAGTGTTGTTTCCCTCTATTCTGCCCCGAGGGATCTATTAACAAAGCCTGGGTTACCTTTGGCTCCTGGGGTGGTTGTAACACTTACACTTCTCCACTCTCTAGTTAGATGGCAAGATATAGGCAAGAGGAAAATGAAGGTTGTTTTACAGTTCTGCTCCTTGGCCAAAAGTAACCTCACTGCAGCTGATAAAAGTCCTGATGGCTAAACTATCTGTAGAGCAAGCTCTCTGCAGCACAAGATTGCAGCATCCAGCCTTAGGAGCTGTTGGCTTACGGGGATTTTACATACACATAATGTGAAAGCTCAGACTGGATCAAGGCCCAGAATTTCACCTGGAACAAAGATTTATAGAATGGTTTGGGTTGGAAGGGACCTTCAATATCATCTCATTCCAGCCTGTGCAACGGGTGGGGACATCTTCCACTAGACCAGGTTGTTCCAAGCTCCATACAACCTGGCCTTGAACACTACCAGGGATGGGGCAGCCACAGCTTCTCTGGGCAACCTGTGCCAGTGCCTCACCATGCTTGCAGGGAAGAATTTCTTCCTGATACCTAATTTAAACATCCCCTGTTTCAATTTGAAGCCATTCCCCCTTGGCCTCTCATTACAAGCCCTAATAAAAAGCCCCTCTCCAGATCTCCTTTAGGTGCTGGAAAGCTGCTACATGTGGGGGTTATTCAGTATAGGTGCTGTTGACAGAGAATCTGACAAAACTGAGCTGCTTTGCTATCACATTAGAATGTGTTCTCCCCCTTCTTCCTACAAAAAAAAAAAAAAAAAAAAAAAAAAAGGGAAAAAACCCCCAAAAACCACAGATTTTTCTTCCCTTGCATCTGATGCAAAGGACATTAGAATAAACACGTGCAGGAATTATTCACACACACTGTGGAATTCTTTGTTCAGAAACAGCTCCTGACAGCAGCACCAGACCTAAGCTGTGGCAATTTCAGAACAACATTTCTTCACTCCCATGAGAGCACACAACGTTCTGATTCCTCCAAGGCTTCATTACATCCTAGCACTCATCAGCACTTTCACACGCTATCCGCAATGGCCTTGCTGGCAGGAGAGACTTGGTGCCACTGGAGCTGTGCTTCTGGCCAGGGGAGGTGACACCACTGTCACCCTGGCCAGGTCCTGGCCTGCTCTGCATGAACAAGTCTTGCCTCCAGTAAGGCTTCTGACATCACTTCATTATAGACACATTCACCACTCTAAAAATACAGAATGGGGGAGTAAAGAAGGCAGTCATACCCTTCTCAGAGGTGACAAGAGGACAAGAGGCAATAGGTACAAATTTTAAAATACAGGAAATACAATTCAGAAATAAGAAGAAACTTCTCTATCGTGAGTGCTCAAACATTGGCACAGGTTGCCATCAGCATCCTGGGAGATGTTCAGAACTCCTTAGGACAAGGTCATGAACAAGGGTTGGACTCAATGATCTCCAGCTGTCCTTGCCAGCCTCCACAGCCCTCTGGCTCTGAGAGCAGGACCTTCCCATCCCCTGGGCACAGAGCAGTTTGCTCCTAAGTGTGTCTGGCTGCTACAGCAGATGTTCCACAGGCAGCACCAGGTCATTCCCACAGCCTCTCCCCTTGGTGACAGCTCCCATGGAATTTGCTTGCTGACCACGCCTGCTCCCCAAGGAAAGCACAGCCAGGGGAGGGGGACTGTGCATCATCCTTAACCAGAACCACTGACACAGAGAGGCCACAGTGCTGGGAATTCACACTGCCTTCTTCCTTTAAGGCTGGAGGAAAGCTAGAGATGGCCACAAGTATATCCTACAACCCAGGAGAACCTCAGGGGAGCTTTCTCTGAACTGCACGTGGCCAGGCCACGCCGCAGAGGGTCAATGGAAATGTGCCAAATTTACCAATCCCTTTGCAGAGCATCACTAAGACCCAATGTTTTTGAGGCAGACTTAGCAAGGAGAAATGTTTTATGATATTTATTCTATGGCAAATCAAAACCAAAGCAGGAAGCTTATGTTGCAAAGTATTGTTATGAATATTGTGTTTCTATCCCTCATTTGTTCCTCACATAAAAAAAACCCTGAAGATTGAAAATTTGTGGGTTTTTGGTTTGTTTTTGTTTAAGAAACTGAGAAATATCACAGCTCCCAGGTTTTTGTTGGTTTTTTTTTTTTCCTGCTTCTGCTGGACTCATTGAAGGGGGTCCACTGGCTTTTCCAATGAAACAGTATTATGTCTGACACTTTAATTAAAGGATGTGCCAAAATGAACACAAAAATATCTTTGTAACATAAGCTGCATGTTACCCTTTAGAGTCAAATGCATGAAAATTACAAAAACTGCATCACAGCAAAAGTCTTTGTACAGTCCATGAGCTCAAGCAGCATTTAGGACCCCACATCATCTGAACATCATCAGCTCTCCAGTTTCCATTGGTAGTAGGGATGAGATTCAATTTCCTAACAAAAGTACGAGCACTAAAATTCATAAAAGCAAAACACTAACAGAGACCCCATATTAGGGGGAGGGTTTTGTTTGTGTTCTATAACCAGAATTTTCCATGCATCTCCTAATCTTCCTATCTCCTCTAACATGAACAGGATTTTGAAGGTGATGGCTGGAATAGTAAAGCCCCAGTGTTTCCTTCAGGACTGTGTAGCATAGTTACTGATGAAACCTGAATTCTCATTTTGGCTCTGCCAGCCCCCAGACCTCTGCTCTATGCACAGTCTGAACCAGTGTTCAACAAATCAAGCCATTCCTGTGACCTGTCCCAACAGCCCTAAGCCCTGGCCAGCCACCCCTCCTGCTCCAGACCCAGCCAGGAGAAAGCAGGAGAGCCTGGGAGGAGGAGCAGAGCAGGAGGCCACACACACAGACAGACACACAGACACCACTTGCCCAGCTATAATTGCATGGCTTATCATTTCTCAACTGAATGATCCCCTTTTCTCACTCTGTCTTAAAAAAAACCTGCCTATTTAGCCTATACAACCATGATGAACTACCTATGGTGGAGCCAGTAGCATTTTTACAGCCAAGTAAGGAGCAGTAGCACAAACTGCCTTGCACTACCATGAATCCAGCTTAGTACAACACCAATTCCCTCCCTACCTGTGCTCAGGGGGCCCTTCTCATCCCTTAGGCTAGACTAAGAAGCAAGCCACAAAGGATACATCCAATCTGTCCTACAGTCAGGTCACAATCTTGGCAAAAGCAATGGGACACACTTCTGTCCATCCCAAAACTGCACAAAGGAGGCATCCAAGACCAGGTAAGGACAGAAGGGGAAATCAGATTGGGTTTTGCAATCACAGTGGTCTGGCTCTAGTTCCACTGACTCATATTTGTACACCAAACCCTACAGCAAACAAAAGCTTTTCCTTCCCAGCAGTGCCCACAGCTGAAACATTGCCTATTCCCACTGTCATCCTGCCTGGCAGTGCTTGGGGTTCAAATCCAGGGGTCCCAGCAGGTGTGCAGGGTCTGGCATCCAGCTGGGCTCTGGTCATGGCCATCAGTCCCATATCCAGCACTTGGACACTCCAGGTCATCTGAGATGGACCTAGGCACCAATTCAGTTCAGACAACTGGCTCAAATCTTCAATTATTAAGTATTTGTTCATGAGTCAAATCCTGCTTCCCTCTTTGGAGGGAAAGAGAGGTGAGCATGACCTGTCCTTTAACATGAGATACATTTGTCTTTTCAAGTATGAATGACTTCCTGAAGCAAATGGTTCAGGTCATTCCAGATTAACATCCTAGTCAAATCCCTGCTTAGCTAATTTCTAATGAATGAAGCTACAGAGCAACCAGTGCATGACCTTGAAAGGGAGGACCGAAATAGCAAGGCTCTGGAAATCAACTCACAAGACTCATCAAATGAGAAATTATCACAAACCATCAAATACTATCTAAAAATGATTCCACTTTCTCCTGAAATTCCTTCTAAGTTTCCAGCCACAGACAAGAATCCCTATTCCTCAATATTTTAAATTCCCATTTCTCTCTCAGAGCACTGCCCATCAGCCTGACACATGCTCCTTCCAGCCTCACGTTCCTAGATGCATTTCCCACGTCGGCTGCAAATAACTCAAGCTCTCTCAAGTTTCACAAACCTTCCCTTCCCATGCACTGCCATGGGCACTGCCCCTTTTGCCACCTCAGGCTGGTATCAATGCACAATATTAAATGACATTGGTACTGTGCTGGGCCCTTGGGTAGCTCCTGCCCCAGGTTCTCTGCCCTATCTCCCTCACCTTATCTAAACATTCCCTCTGTCCCTGCAGTGCAGGGCTGGGAACAGAGCCCAGCCTGTGCCTCCCCAGCTCCTCAGGAACAGAGAGGTGCTGGACAGAGCAGAGGGGAGCTGAAATGTGGGCTGGGTCACTACAGCACAGCAATGGCAACAACAGGCCAAGGGAAACCCTACAAGGATGCTGGAGAAGAGGATTCAATGTCCTGGGCAGAAGGGTATTTTGAAGGAAGCAAAATCTGAAGGACAGATACCAGTCCCAGAGCCAGACTGTGATGACCTCACTCTCTTCCCCCAACTCCTCAACTTCCCCCAAAACTATAATGATTTAAGAGTATTGTTGATGCTTGAGGGTCTCCTTTCTGGTACCCATGTTGTGACAGATCCACATGGCATATTTGTACACCATTGTGCCCCAGACCCACATGGCATTGCCCACCACTGTGCCTCAGGTCTCCAACACCAGTGTGGCCTGAGGGCCCTTCTCCCCTCAGAACTCACTAAATTGTACAGCTTAAGTCTCTGAAGTAATTTGATATTCCACCTCTATATCACATAAACAGGGTATTCAGAAACAGCCACAGTGATTTTCAGGTTATAATCACACCTTTCTTCTCTAATTCCCCTTTCTCTTTCAACTACCTCCTCTGAAACCCTTTCAAAATGCTGCTGACATAATCTTTCTCCTCTCTCTTTCTCCCCAAACAACTCCAAGTCTAAAATGCTTCTGTGTTCTGACACTCTCCCTTCAGTTTATTATTTATCCTTATCATGCAGGCTCTTTTATGCCACCACAGCTCACAGGGTGTGAGGGACATAAAGGAAATGCTCCCAAGGAGTATAAGGATCACAAGTGCGATGTCAGATCAGATTATTCCTAAACAATCCCACACTTACATAAACAGAAGGCAACACTCAACAAATAAGTAGTGAGAAATAAAAAGGGTATAGAGAAGTAATTATGATAAAAACATGTGAGTTTGCTCAGGAATACTGAAATACCAGGAATTTTTCATTTTGTCTTGGAAAACCTGCCTTTTCTCTATATCCTTTGGACAAGAGAGGTCAATTGGGGTCTTTGGCCTCCTTTGACCAACATATTGGCTTCTCCTCAAGCAAATATTCCTGGGAAGGAGTAAAAAAGACACACAACACTTGCAAGCTATCACTGCACTAACCCAGGAGACTCCTCACTGAAGAACCATATAAAAGAAAACTGTCCCAGAGCCAAAATATTCTCCTGTGACAGCCAAGCTTCTTGCAAGTTCCCAAATAAGGCCACAGCTTTAAAGAGTGTGTCTTTTCAAGGCCTCATTGATTTCCATTACCTGGTGAAGAGGCACATTGTCCACGTGCCTGGGTGTGCTGATGTTCCAGCAGGATGAGATGGGCACAGCTCGGGCTTTCAAAGCCTGGTTTGCACAGAAAATGAACCAGATAATCACAAGAAGCTCCTAAAGGCTGACAGCCCTGCTCTGGCCACTATCTGGCAGTGATTCCTGGGGCAAACTCAACTAGAAGGTGTGAAGATGCCAGCAGGAACAGCCAGCATCTCCTAGCACTCTGGGGATAGACCTCAAGTGAATTTTGAGGCACAATATTATGTTCCATCTCACGTTCCAAAGTTCAGAGGCTTTTGCATCAAAGTTTGGGTTCTTGTTAAAGTTCAGGACATGGTTTGGAGAATCTCTCTGTTCTTCAGATACCAGATTACTTCTATTTAGAGAAATAAAGAAAGGAAAAAACCCCAAGCTTTGGAATTGTATCATCTTTGCTGAATTTAGTTCATATTTACCATCTACTCCTCTCCTCAATGCTCTCCGGTATTTTCAATGTAGCAAATTCTTGAAAATGATCAGGGGCTTCAGTTCAAGTTTTGCACTTGAATCACAGCACTGTTTCACACAATTCTTTGAAAACAAAGTCCATGCTTATGAAAAACCCTTCACAAAGACTTGGAGGGCTCAGCCACTCCAGCTCCCCCATCTTCACAGTTTTGGTGCGTCCATTGCCTTAATAATCCCACAGCAAAAAACATACTCACAGAACTTCAAGGCCAGCAAGAGAAAAGGAAGCAAAGCAGTGAGAAAGTGTGCCAGTAGAGCCTGTGAGTATTGAGGGCATGAGCTACTCGGGTGATGCTGCTCTGTAGTACTACTGAGGCACAGAGGAGACAAAAAGCCAGAGGCAAAGAGTACAAGCCAAAGCCAAGTAATACATCCCAGCTGTACCTAAACACCAAGAAAATCAAAATTGGTGGTATGTGACTTTAAGCAACTCCCACAAAGCTCATTTCTTCTGTCCACGTGCTGTGCAGCCCAACAGTGTGGGTGGAAGCAGGGTGTCTCTTGCTCAAAGGGTTGACCTGAAGTGAGTTCCCACCCTCTCCACCTTGATCACACATTCACACTCCTGTCTTCACCTGTGGAGCACCATGCAGCCACAAATCAGGTGAAAAGGTGACTAAGCCAACAGAAAACTTGCTGTCATCGTATTGCAAAGGTCCAATACCTTCTCGGTGATTTCTCATGGACAGTCCCTGGCAGCACTGACTCCTTCCTCACAGCACAACCAACAAACTCCAGCCCTCTCCTCACCCAGCTAACCACTCTTTTGTAGCACTCGTATTTTTATTGGACACAGCTGTGGCCTACTAAGGGCAGGCCTGCTCCTAATCTTTGGTGATTAGTGCAGCTGCAACTCCTCAGGTGTGAGACTGCCTTCTGCACTATCTTTATTTTCTTACATTCTATCCCTCCACAAAAACTGATGAATTTCCTTTGCCTGGATTAATAAATTAACAAAACATCCCACAACAAAATGAACTCATGAACTACAACAGGAGGAGAGCAGTGGGAAAGTCCTTCTAGAGCCAAGGGGCAATAAATACATAATTACACTAGTTTAGGCCTAACTAATAAACTGTCCTGTAAGGTTTATCTGCATGAGAAAACTCTAGAAAGGTAATCTGAATTAACATTTCTGTAATGAATGAAACCACATTAGATCCCTGCAGACACACTCATTATTAATTAAATCAACCCAATTTCATATTTGGTATCATTCACTGTGATGTGAATTAAGTTAAATCAAATTAGGGTCACTTGAATGCTGAATCAGATAATATATACAATGGTTTAATTTAGTTTACCTAATTTACTTTACATTCACATTTTTGGTGACTTGGATTAGTTTTCCTTCAAATCCTTGCTCAGGAATAGAGAGAGACCTGAGGAGATGCTGCAAAAATTCTCCCCATAATCAGCAGTTTGGAGTTGTCAATGAACTCACCCCCAAGAAGAGGGGTACTCAAAGCTGTGCATCCCACTAAGATCACATTGCCAGGGCTGCTGCTGCTCAATATCCATAAAGGTTCTGTCTCCACTAAATTCCCTGTCCTCACTAAAGTTCCTCTGATGCCCAGAGGCTGCAGAGAAAATCAGACCCTGGAAGTCTTCACTTCATCCTCCTGCACTGCAAGGGCTGAGCAGATGTTGATGGGCCATGAGAAATGCATGTCCTGAAGGAAAATGCAACAATCCTCAAGGAAGCTGAAGCATTTGATGTGGTTATTTTTTAAATAAAATAAATAAAAAACGAAAATATTTGACATGTTTTTTACTGTTGGGAAAACACAGCAGTTATCAAAGTTCTTGTTTGTAAGGAAATAACAAAAAATCATAAAAGCCTGCTTCTTCAGGCAGACATGTTAAATTGAGTTGCCATGTTTATTCACAGTTTTAAGGTCTTCTCATTTTGCTTACCCTGCTCCAACACATAAAAAGTCACCACTGAGTCTTGTAGCAAACTTCTTTCACATTCCTCTTATGTGACTATGCTTTTTACCATTAAAAAGATTTTCCTGTCTACACAGATGTGTAGACAAATGCACTCTGTCGTATTTAGGGCACCAGTCATCTAATATTTTCTGTGATGCAGGTACCATCTGTGAAACTGAGCTGCAGTTCAGGCCTATCATACTGAGATGGGTGCTGGGAAATCAGAGATGGAAATTGATATTAGATTATAATCCTACTGCATTCAAATAGAAGTCAAGGGCTCTAGCAAGGTCAGGCTTAACCTTTAATACCCAGGCATACCTTTAAATATTTTTTCAGGGAACCTTCAGCTGTGTTGTTTGTTTTTCAGTGTTCTTTCAGGATTATCATCTTTTAAGGGTCACAAAAGGTGTCCAAACCTCTGAAGAAAAAGGATGATGAGGAGGCCCTGATAGCAACAACAGATGACAGCTGGCATCAGGGTGCAGCTAAGGTTGCAGTGACAGACTTCGACCAAAGTGACAAAGAGATCAGAGACTGGAGACCACAGAAAGCATTCCTGGGTAAGGAAAAAGGACTATTCTTTTAGCAATTTAGCATGGAAGTCCTTAGCAAACCACTGGGTTAATCAGACCATGCAGTGATGTAAATGTGAGCTCTTGCAAGGACGGAATCAGCACTGTGAGGAGGGTCAGACACAGAGCATCATTTCCACTTGGGCTGTCCTGCTGCCTTGTGGGGCATCAGAGCCTTCTCTGCCTCTCCCTCTGGTGCTGACAGACATTCACACAGCTCCTTAGGGAACTGATTCAGCAGACTGGGCCAGCTGGAAAGTGGGAGAACTGACTGAACCAGGCCTGCACCCGCACTCAGGGCAGCAGTAACATCTAAGTGCTCACGCAAGGCATTCACCCTGCACACCTCTGAACACATTCATGGCCTGAGAAATGTCCTTGTGTGCCTTCATTGCTCCTACAAACTTGTTTCCACATTCCCTAGCTTGCTGGCTCAGTGGCCCCTCTGCTATTTCTGTAACACTCTCATATTTAATACCATGAAATTTTAAAATAGTATGCTGGCTCAGGCTTTTTGAGCTCCTGCATAGAGTTGCAGTCATGCAGTTCCAGCACTATTTTTATCTAGCAAGCCAGGACAGAAGAGACAAGCAGACCCTTGCAGCTCACCCCTGGGTCACATCTTGAAGAATATAAAATGAGGAGGCATTCCCTGGGGTCAATACACCAAGCCCTGAGGGAACCCCCCAGTAAGACACACACATTCCTCAGCTACACTAAACACACTGCACTGACCACCTTTCCTTCTTATTTCCACTTTTATTGCCTTCTCATTTCCACTTTTGCTTGTGAACCCCTGAAAGGGAAGGACCCACCTCACCTGCCTCATTATATTCCTATTTGTAGATGTTAGAGGTGAGGACTTCCATACAGAGGACAGGAATAACTTTTGTCTCCCCTCCTAACAGCTCCCAATTTCCCCTGTTGAGCTCTGCCCTAAATGAAGAAGAGAGCCTGCACAGCTCCATGAGAGCCCAAGCCCTTCAACACATGCACGTATACTCAAATTGATCACAGTCAGTGATCCCAGCACAATGGCCATTAGGTTCCCAAACCCCCAGGATGCTGTGCCCAGTAATCAGGTCAGGAATGTGTACAAGTCCTTTCAAGATTAAGGCCTTAATGCTGTAGCATCAGCCAGCTTTCTCCCTGCCTCCAGCATCACATGTGGGCAGCTGAAACCCCCAAGGATGGAGGCTGATGGCTCCAGGCTGACCTGCAGGTACAGACAGGTGCCTGTGACCTGCTCCTGGGTGTGTGATCAACCAGACATCCCTGGGCATCATACAGGGATGAGCAGAAAAGTTGTCCATTTTTTTTAAAAGGTTTCAGAGTTCACAAGTTAAACCAATTGGAGTTCACAAGTTAAAC
The DNA here is from genome assembly GCF_027579445.1 of Ammospiza nelsoni. Lineage (NCBI taxonomy): Eukaryota > Metazoa > Chordata > Aves > Passeriformes > Passerellidae > Ammospiza > Ammospiza nelsoni. The sequence continues at coordinate 52,596,013 of NC_080638.1, read as the reverse complement.
CAAGTTGGAGTTCTAACTATCTGTTGTTAATAATTTCATGTTAATAGTTTTCCTTTAATTACTTGTTCTTGATGGTTAGAAATCCCCCTTTGTCAAGTATCCCCCTGCTGCTTCCTGGAGGATGGCACCTGGGACTGTGAGGATGAGGTGACATCGGGGTTGGCATGCAGATGAGGAAACCCCCCACCAAATCTAGCAGGAAAAACCCCTAGAAACAACAAGCCACCATGGAATTAAGAGACTGAAGTGATGTCTAGACGTGAGGAACAGAATCCAGTGTCCGCTAAGACCCTTTTTACCCCTCACCCTAACCTGAAAAGATGTCGGCTAGATAGAGGACCTCAAATGTCAAACTGAAAAACCAGGAATCTCCTGATGCTCTGGTGAGGATGGAAGCCCCAGCTCTGCCCACAGAGCAGTGGACACAGCTGCACTCTTCCTCTTCCTCCCTGGCATTCCTGGAAGCAGCGTCGGCCTGAGTGCGACACGTTGGTTCTTCCCACCCGAGCTGATTTTTAATAAAGGCATTAAAAAGGAGAAAGATCTCCTGCCCTATTTATTTCAGCTCCTCACCATGGCAGCCTTGTAGACATCTGTGTGTGGTTCTGGATGCTGTGAGCTAACATCTGACAGTTCAGCACCAATTAAAACAAATAAACACAAAGCCAAGAGGCAGCAGGCCGGGCTCTGGGAGGATCCATCACAGCACTGGGCCACCAGTGGAACCTGAACTGGTGCTGGGAGCTGGGATCACTTTGGTGACAGCTGACAAAGCAGCACTTCCAATGGACAATACTGCACGTGCCAAAGTGTGATGAAGGGATGTAACTCCTTGTTCCACGTACTAGACAAGCAAAACAAGGAACAGGGAGAGATAAAGGACATTTTATTAAGCACACAGGTAAAATGAATATATAAGTCCATGTTTTTGCTCTTCTACTTACTAAATAGTCAAAGAAACTAATTGCCTGAGAAGGCTGCTTCATTTGGATGATACAACCCTCACTTCTCAACATAAGAGCTGTGGCATCAAAAACAGTCTTACATTCACCTAGGTAATGTATTTCATTAACGAAAAGAAAGATTAGCATGCAAATGTATTGCAGCACTCAACACTAATTCATGATGAAGTCATAATATTAAAGCTACCTCATTCTGTCAAAATATACTCGTCCAGCATTTCTTTCATTTTGAATCAAAAATCCTTTTCAAAAAGAAATTCACAGATTTTCTCAAATCCCACTACTGTTTGGCAGGTGGGAGCTAGAATGACAGACAAAACAGCCATGTAATAAAATAATTTTAGTATCAAAAGTATTTCAACTGGGTAATAAGAACAGTAAGGGGCTAACAGGAATAGGTACACACACAAACTGCATGAAATATGTGCATATGGGGATGATTTTAACCTGCCTCGTTTCTGATTTTTAAAATTTTTGTAGACATTTTTTGATGTCCTCTGGACCACGAACCATGAATTGAACAGTGCTAGCCTGTTCAGTGCTGAAGACATATTCCTACATGTAACAGACATTTCCAACTGCAGCTTTTACAATTGAATTTACTAATTTCAGCTATCCTTTCGTCCTGAGCACTCAGCAGCCCTGGGTGTGTTTGCTGTTCCTGCAGCATGCAGGCACACACCCTCGGAGCATCGCTGCACCGAGCGCCTGAACCGTGTGCAGCTGGGGAAAGAAAAGCAGTCAGCATGCAATTAGAGGGATTATGGTGGCCATGGCCCTGCTTCTTGTTAATGCCATTTCACTGCATTTTCTAGATCTCCTCATTACTGAGGGAGTGGCTTACTGACAAGGGATAAAGGCAGGAAGCTACACACATGCTGCCTGAGGAGCAGCGAATGATGGGAATGGGAAAAGAAGAAAGGGGAGGAAGGAATGAGTGGATGGCAGTACATAATGAACTTTGCTGTAATGCTTAGCATTTGCTACAGAGATGGTTGTCATCCTCAGAAATGCTTTTTGAACAGGAGACTCCAATCCAGCAGAGCAAGGACTTCAACAGGACCAAACTTAAGCCTTAAATCCAGTGCTAGACTGAGACCCGGCTACTTAATCATCTTAATTCCCTCTCAGGTAAGAATTGTCATCCTCCAGCAGATAAAGCAATGATGCCAAGAAGGCTAAGGGATTTAGCAGCTGCAGAGCAGCCCAGGAAGGACAGCATGGAGCTCACCCCACCAACAAGGACTGGGGCTGGTCAGCCTTGCTGCAGCAACACACACTGCTGGAGCATCTCCCTGTGCCTGCACCCGTGGCACACTGTGAGTCACAGCACTACACAGCTTGCTTTGCTGCTTTTTTTTTTTTTTATCTTTTACTCTCTTTTCACAGAAAAAGATGTCTATCCATCCTGACACCTATGTGAAGCTGAAGAAAGACAGAAATACAACTGTGAGATCTCAAGTTGCAGGAATGACACCTACTGCCTGGGAAATGAACTGCTCACCTAAACGAGATGGAACTCAGTGGTGAGGAGCTTCCACAGAACAAACCAGCACGTGGACACGAGCCAGCAAAGTGTGCTCACAGCCCAGAAAGCCAAGTGAATCCTGGGCTGCATCAAGAAAGGGTTGGCCAGCAGGTAGAGGGAGGTGATTCTGCCTCTCTTTTTCATTGTGTGAGACCCCACCTGCAGCCCTGCACCCAGCTCTGGGGTCCCCAGCACAGGAAAATGGGACCTGTTGGAGGGATTTTTAAAGTCCCTTCCAACCCAAATCATTCTGTGACTCTACAAAACAGGTCCAGCCCCAGTGCTGACTGTGAAGGTGATCACATGAAAGCCCACAGAAAATTCAGTAAGGGAGGGAGGTTCAGTGATTTAAAAATGGTGTTTAATTCCTGATAAACAGAATAAAGAACTCAGGGCAGGTAGAAACACCTCCATCATTAACTCAGGTGAAAAGTGCCTTTTTTGGACAGGGAACATGGTTAGTAGTTAGAAAATGCTCATCCATACCAACAGCTAGGCTACACAGTTTGTACCTCAAAGCACCAGGGAGCCTGCAGTGGAAGGGTCTGCAGAGCATAGGAGGAAGAACAGGAGCAGCATCTCAGTAAAAAAATATTTTAATTTGTAGTAATAGCATTCCCTGAAGAAATGGTTTCTTGAGCATTTCTATTGTCAGGGAACTCTGCCACAACCTAACTTCTATATACATATTTGCATATGGAAAGTGAATTTTCTTTTCTTCTGTCTTTCTATGTAAAGACTTCATGACCCAGCTCATCCTACCAAACCACAAGTGGCTAAATCAGCACAGCTGAGGGGAGCAAGAATGGGAACTCAGGAGAAATGTATAAACTAACACTGAACATGAAACAAATGTAATGCTTGAATGCCTGCATCAAGAAAGAAAGTGAAAAGTTTCTGGCGGCCACATGTCTCTGCAACTTTAGGACTATGAAATACCCAGTGAAATGTAATGCTGCACTGCTTGTTGTTGTATTACAGAATGGCACTCTGGATAGTCAGAAATGTGAAAGTTTCCAGGCTCAAATGTTTGGTAAGGACTTGCCCACTCTCTCTCATCTCACATAAAGATAGCTATCCTTAATGCTCCTACAGCTCTCAAAGGATGAATAGTTTTGGCAAGACTGTCAATAATATTCCAAGCATTTGCCCAATGCAAAAATGCAAAGTCTCACAGGAAGAAGCATTCTGCAGTGCTAAATACACCAGAAATGTGGGGAAAAAAATAATTAAACTGTTTTCAGTTCCACAGGGTCACAACCTGGACTGAAACACGCTTTGAGTGTTACTGGGTGATGTGCACACACACGCATGAACCCGGAGCTGTCACAGGAAAACGTGCCAGGTGAACCGTGAGGCTCCTGCAGCCCAGACCCTGGGAACAGCCTGCCCTTACCCTGCAAAGCTAACAGGAGCAAGGTGGGTTAACCCAGGCGAGGCTGGGTGCTGCCATGGCGTGCACCCTGGCTGGAGGTCTGGGGTTGCTCCCCGGGCTGCCCTGTGACAGGGACAAGGGCTTTAGGGTGCGCTGATCGAGTGTGCCCTGCTGGTTTTCGGTCCTTCCCCCTCATTAGAGCACATCAGATCAAACAGCAGATGAAATGGAAGTCTTGGGGAGGTGACTGCAGACAAAATCTGCCCGAGGGCGAATAACAGGCCCAGACAAGGAGCAGGGGCACAGCTCCTCCACCTCTCCTCCCTGCCCCTGATAAACTGAGCCCAGGCCACAAGGCTGAGAAAAAGGAAAAGGAGGAGGAGCACTGTGGGTCCCTTGAGTTCTGCCAAGTGATGACTATGAGAAAAACAAAAAATATATAAGGGCAATACCAATGTACAGCTGGGGCAGTTATTGCTGCTTACCAACTACAGAGAAAGTCAATACCAAAACATCAGTGAGATTTCCTTAAATGTAAATAAGGAGTGGATTAGATAATTCTAGGGTTCTGATTCAGCAAAAAACCCTGAAATATTTATAACGACCTTCTCAAAAAAAGAAAACCTGCAGCTCGTTCAACTTATTTTATTTCAACTTATTCTATTTCAATTCTGTAATTATTAGGGTTAAAAATTAGCTATAATTAGTTTCACTTTGGCATGAGTTTTAGAAACATTTTCTAAAGAGGTTCCATACTGCTCCTTACACAGTGCTCAGAACTGAGCAAAGCTATGACATGACATAACAAGAAAAAGGAAAGAAATCACGAAACTTGCAAGATACAGGAAATTATTTGAAACTGATTTGTGTTTGCACTTTGGAAAGATTTGTATGATTTCTTACAAGCAATACAAATATTTAGAGTAAAATACGTCAAAAGAGAGAAGTACTGCCCAAAGAAGTAGCCAGCCATGTGCAGACAGACCATGCAGACACCTTTAATTGTGACACACTTTAATGGAGCTGCTCTGTATCAGTGTATCTGCTGTTTAACATGGTCTGAGTGACCCAGGAACAGACAGAAGGGACACACCACACAAACCCACAACACTGAGTTAAACAGACCTGTGCACATTTGAAAGATTAACTTCAGCCTCAGCCATACCACTACAAAATACAAGACAAAATACCCCTAAAAAAGAGGAAATGCACAAAAATATGTCCAGGACCTATGCTTTATTTTAGAGAAGGGGAAAAAAAGTGTAAAGTGTACAGAATAACAGCATGAAAGAGGCACAGCTGGCCTGCCTGTTCCATGGCCTGACAGTCAGGGTACACTGATGGGAACCCAGCATTGCCCATGGAACAACTGCTGCCTTTACAGGGCCACAGCCAAAGTGGCACAACCTTCAGTGGAGCTCCAAAATCTCCAGACAAGGAGCTTGTCTGCAGCTAGAGCTTACCTAGCCCTCCAAAGATCAAGGATGAGCTAACAAAAGCAGTGTTCTGTCATCAGCACAGTACCCACACTTGGGATTCTGCTGACCAAACCATGACAGGCGAAGGGCTGGGAGCTTTCCTATTGAGAAAACACTGACAGATCTGCGTGGTACTGACAGCCTGAAAGGCCGCAAACCTAAACACATCCAAGGCAGGGCTGTGGAGGGTGCTCTGACAGCTCCCAGCTGACCCCAGAACACACAGCCACACACCCCAGCACACAGCAGGAGTCAGAACACGGCAGGACAGAGCCTTTGAATTAAACAAAAATTAGCTAAGTTACAGGCATATTGCTCCAGCTCAGAAATCAACTGCTAAGTGACAAGGTTAAATTATATTTTATAGCCAACTTGATTTTATTATCCATCTCAGGATGTGCTCCTGCTTTTCTGCTGGAAACTCTGAGCTACAAAGTCCACTAGTCCAGTGAGGTTGGTAATCCCAATTTTGATGGCATTATAAATAAAAACATCATGTTCTCTCTTTTTTTTTACAGATGCAAACAGAAAGAAATGGTAAAGAGAGGAAAGTTAGAAAATAACACTGCATACATGCAACTCCAGTTACCCTCCATGCAAACTGAAAGAATTGGCAAAACTCTTGAGTTATCTCATGAACTGCTTAATGAACAGATAATGGGGAGGACACTGAAACGCTCAAAACATTTTGTTTATTGATATAAATGTAAAGACTTTGCTTGCTTATGTCTGAAAACAAAAGGGCTAAGAAGTATAATGTACATACAATACATACATGTTATTAAAATGGGTTTGTACTATGAATATTCAGTCCTCTTTTTCTCAATGTGTTGCTCCATCCATTTAAACTAAAGCTAAATACAACATCTTTTTCAGATTTCCAGTTGACAGCTACACAAAAACCTCAGAACAAAAAGGGTGACTTTAGCTGAACTTTAGGGTGCTCAGTGACACAGTTTTCCCCCAGAATTTCTGTGCTGAACTCATTACTTTGGCTTGGATTAAAGCACGTTATACCACAAAAAAGTAAGGAGGAATAGTTTTAATCTGAATAATCCTGTTTGGGGGCTGGTTCCATCTCCAGATATTAACTGTAGTTCTGTTTAGAAAAATACTAAGTGCTTAAAGTGGGAAGCTTCTCCCCCCACCATTGCCTCAGGAGCACAGCACAGAGAGCAAATGTACACTCACTACAGCCACGGCAAAAAGAGAGATGGATTTTGTCAGGGACACACACAAAATGCTATGTCTGGTTTTTATTTTTAAGAATAGGGGCCACTGAAACACAGATGCCTTATAAACTACAGGTATGACTAAGAAATTACAGGTTATGCCTCTGTTGACAGAATGTAAAAGTTTTATTTTCAGCCACAGCGATATTCATAGACATTTTCCCAAACATGACCTAATTCTGTTACTTCTAAGAATAAATGAATATCCACTGTCAAATAACCACTACATTTCTTGTACTAAAGCAGTATTTTTGTGTACTAAAAAATAATAACACCTCTGCACTTTAGCATTTTCCACACAGGGCTCCTAATCTGTTTCTGAGGCAGAACATCTATTATAACCTGTTTTATTACTAAGGTGGCTGGTACACCCACTATTCACACACTTCATACCTTTGAGGTGAAGACATAAAGAATTACCAAAAAATAGAAACCATCACATAAATGCAACAGTGCGAAGAATAGCACTGTAATCTATTCACCACAAAAAGCAGTATAAATAAAACACACATGCTTAAGCAAATGTTTCAAGGAGGTTTTTATTAAATGATTATGTAGCCTGCCAGGGTATTTTGGAATTATACAGCCTGTATTTATTAAACAAGAATTGTTATTGGAAAAGGTTTTAGGTGATTTACAGGCATATATTTACTGACAATCTATTCAGTAATGTCTGTATATGCAAGGGAAAAAAATCTGTGATGGAAGCGTTTAAAAACAGGAATCCATTAAAAAATCCAACAAAATAATAATGTGCATTAAGTATGAAAGTGGTATTTATAACAAAAGGCCACTTTAAGTGTGGTGCACCTGCAGATGCCAAGTGTCCCGTGGGGCAGCAGGAAAGGGCAGCTGCCCAAGGACAGGACACACCAGCAGCACCCACAGACCAGCCCTGGCTGCCTCAGGTACAGCAGGGGCAGCCTGGGGGTGCAGCCTAGAGAAGCACCCCACCCTCACTGTCAAAAGGGAGGATATGGGGAAGTTCTGGAGCCTCTCCTGGAGTTCAGCTGCTTTTTCCTCCCAAAACACCCTGTGGCTGACCTCCTCTGAGAGTGCCCTAGCTCTCCTGGTGGGGATCACTCTGGGCACATCATGATACCCTAATTCACAGTCTGTCTTGGTGGGCCTCTCCCCCTATTCCCTCTTCCAACAAAAAGTGCAACCACCAACTGTGGAAGTTCATGTGGAGCAGGACATCTCCAATGGGAGAAACCCAACATGGCTGCAGCCTTCCAATCTGCCCATGGTGCCTCCCTGGGGTGAAAGGTGGGCTTATGAGCCAGTAAATAAACTTTCCTTCTTCCTGGAAGAGCTCTCGCAACCCTTCTGCACGGGGCAAGAATTCTCCCAACTGTGCTCCCAAGTGAGCAGGAGGGAGCAAGGGAACACTTCCCCACCATCTGTTGTGTTTGAGGACTTCTCCCCACAGGTCTCTGACTTGCATTCTGAGCACACCAGGTGAGACTGATGCAGACACACCTTTTGTGTGGAGACCAGACACGCATGGCCACAGACACATGACACAGCAGCTCTGTGTGCTCCCCAAGAATGCAATTTTAAGCAAGTGAGAAAAATTAATGGTAATGTAAATGGCAAAAAAAAAAAAATAAAAATTGATGCATCTCCAAGTCTTCAGCACACATGATGGTGCCAGGAGTAAATGTAACTGTAAATGCAGGCAAAGGCTTTTCTGGACTCCCACTGCACTTGCTAGGAGCAATGCCAACCCTGCAATTCAGGAATCAGGCACCACAGAAAGATATCTGGCTTCAAACTGTTATTTCCATTTTTAAGGGTTCCCAGAGCAATTTCACTTTGCTAAAGATAATTGTTAAGTGGGAAAATTCACTAGTGTTAAAGATGAATCAGGGACTGGGTTGCTCCGAGATACTGACAGCTCAAGCGAACTCGAATAAATGAGGAAAGAGAGAGGTTTGGACGAGTATAAACCACAGCAAATAACGCTTCCCCTCCACCCTTCCACCAGGAAATTGGGTTGGCGGGGCTTTTTTGTCCTTCCTTTCACAACTGACAAACTGACCTCGGGAAAATTACGAGCTGTAGCATCCCTGCTGCCTGAGGAGAGGGAGACTGGAGATCCGGCACGGCCCATGCTGGATGCTCCTGAGCAATAAATATCCCATCTCCGCTCCTGCGGGGCACTCCTCGTTCCCCTCCTCGCACCCCGCTCTCCCCGTCCGGGCTCCTCCGCCCGACGAAGCTCTCGCTGTCACCCCGGGCTGCACGGCCCGGCCCTACCGGGCGGATCCCGGCTGCGGGCCGGCATCACCGGGCAGACACCAACAGCAGGGCACGGCATCACCGGGCAGACACCAACAGCAGGGCACGGCATCACCGGGCTGATACCAACAGCAGGGCACGGCATCACCGGGCAGACACCAACAGCAGGGCCCGGCATCACCGGGCAGATTCCGGCCGCACGGTCCGGCAGCACCGGGCACATCCCTGGCTGAAGGACACGCCAGCACCGCCACATCCCGGCTGCGGGGCACCGCAGCACCGGGCACATCCCAGCATTAGGGCACAGCAGCAGCGGGCAGATCCTGGCTGCACACCGAGGCAGTTTCACAGGCGCTTACAGCCTTTTGTAAGCGCCAGATAATCTGTCAGATGGACTTAGGCACTGACAGTCAAACATGCCAAAAACGTCACCACCCACTCCTGCTATCCATCCGGTGAAGGACTAGGAAGCGCCGCATTGCTTAACCTCTCCTCCGCCTTCCACTGGCACAGGAAATCCCCACCCCCACGGCGTGACACCGCCGCGGGCACAGCGATCCCCCGCCGCCGCCCTGCCCGGCACATCCCGCCCGCACTCACCTCATCTTCCCGGCGGGGCGCGGCGGCGGCCGGGGCCGGAGCGGGGCCGGGACCGGGCGGTGGCGGCGGCGGGACGGGGGGGCTCCGGCGGCGGCGCCGCCCCAGCGGCAGCGCCGGGCCCCGGGGCGCTAGCCGGGCAGCGCGGCGCCGGGCAGCCCCTCCGCCGGCCCGGCCATGTTGCCGGCTCCCGCCCGGCTGCGCTGTGTCTGTGTGTGTCTGTGTGTGTGTGGGCAGGACAAAGCAGCGCCGCCGCCGCTGCCGCCCGCCCCGCTCCGCTCCCACGCGCGGCGGGGCCGCGCCGCCCCCCCCGCCCCGCCCCGCGCCGCCACCGCCCCCGCCGCGGGTGTCGGGGGGAGCCCCGGCCCTGCCCGGCCCTGCCCAGCCCCGCCGCGGGTGTCGGGGGGAGCCCCGGCCCTGCCCGGCCCTGCCCAGCCCCGCCGCGGGTGTCGGGGGGAGCCCCGGCCCTGCCCGGCCCTGCCCAGCCCCGCCGCGGGTGTCGGGGGCAGCCCCGGCCCTGCCCGGTTCCCCGCCCGGCGCAGGTGGGGCGGGAGCGGCCCCGCACCGTGCGCGGCTCCGAGCGGCGGCTCCGGGCTCCGCCGAGCCCCTCGGCCGGTGCCGGTGCCCGTGCGAGGTCCCCGAACCGTTCCCGGCTGCAGCGGGGCAGTGCCGGGGTTGGAGACCTCCCCTCTCCACAGGGCTGTCCTGTGCAGGCACAGAACCGGTGCTTTTGTGGGTAGAAGCAGGAACAGAAATGGCATTTCCAGCTAGCACCGGAGTGCAGCTGTGTTTCCTGCTCCTTCACCCTTCCCACTTGTCCCAACGAGTGTCCCTGCGACCTCTCCTGCCCTGCTTCCAGCCTCGTCCTTTCTCCACACACACCTTGCCACCACCTGCCTTCAAATCCTGTGTTTCTCCCACCCAAATCTCCTCCCCATTCCACATCCCAGTCCCGTCCCTAACCTGCTGCCCTTCTCCTTCCAGTCACCTCCTGCCAACTCCCCTGTGCAGCCCAAACCACAGGGTGATGATATTGACGAGGTTCAGAGCCTGGAACTTCCCTTGTGTCTCTCCATGTCTCTTTACCTCCTGCCATGCAACACCCAGTAGAAAAAAGATTATCTTGAAATTGGTACCACTTGAATATCCTCAAGGATCTGCCATGATACAGGACAAAATTATGCAGTTGTTTCTCAGGTCTTCCATACATGGATCACCATAACTTGTTTGCCATTTCTCAAGAGGAAAGGCTCTTCACTCTGACTCTCTAGTTGTCCCACAGAGATGGGAGATGTCTCACTGATCTCTCCCAGCTCTGCATCACCCAGTTTAGACACAAAAACCCCCAAACAACCATGTAATCCAAGAGCAAGCAGTGGGTATGCACATGGTCTGTCTGGTACAGAAAAGGCTTCTGGCCCTCTTCTCCCTTTCCCTGTGTGTCTGTATCCCAATTAACACTGCCCCCATCATTCCCTGAGACCCACCTCCATCCATGTGTGCCATGAAGGGCAAGGGAGCTGCATGAAGGGCAAGCCCCTGTCTGTGTGTGGGGGTGGATTTGGGAAGGTGCAGCCAGTGTGGCTGGGGAAGGTGGGAATTAGCAATTAGCAATCTGGGCGGTGTGGCTGGGAGGGTGGGCTCTGGGCAGGTGGGCTCTGGGCAGTTTGGCTGGGAGGGTGGGCTCTGGGCAGTGCCTATGGTGCCAAGCCGTGTGGGGGCTCAGGGGAATGTGCCCATGGTGCAGAGCAGACTGTGGGGCTGCACAGGAGGCGACCAGGTGTGGCACAGAATGTGCAGGAGATGAAGAGCAAAGCAATAGGGGGCATTTTCCACATTAATACTTTACATTTTTATTTCAATTTCTCTGAAAAGTTTATATACTCATACCAATACAACACTTTTACTGTAGTGGTAACCTATGCCACCAGAATAAATGTTGCAAAAATCAAGCCCATAGATTTGATGCCCTACAGAGCTCTTTCACCACTGGCTTGTCAGGCTTTGCTGCAGCTGTCCACTGCAGCTCCGTACCAAATAAAATATACTACAATAATAACAACAAAAATATGACACAACAAACCCCATGGTAGTAATCACGTAAATGATTTTTATTCAAGGCCATGCTTGTTTCTCGGTCACTAATACATATATCTGCTGTTTTCAATGATCATTAATATGTTAAAAAAAATAATTAGAGACAGGGTTACTGAAGGGCTGGGGGGAGGGAACCTGCAGCACTCCTGTGCTCACAAGCACAACTCCCAGTTCGTGATTTCCCTGTCCCACAGAAGGTCTGCTCCATCCTCTTCCCAAGCAACCCCACCAATGGATCTAAGCTCACTTCAGATAGTGAGGGTCTCCTAAAGAAGCTGCTTCCCTTACATCTAAGGAGCCTCCTTTGTTTGAAACCAAAACTTACAGTCCTTTCTTATTAGCATTTATCCTAAATCTCCTAGGAGGCACAATATGTTGTTTGTGTAAAGGAACAATTGTGTCAGACCACAGATCTGAGATGCAGTCTCCCCCAAGTGACAGTGGCTTGGAGAAACTCATTCACCTAATTTGTGATGAGGTTGCTGAAGGTAGTAAGCAAATGAAGAAATAATGAGCAAAAATAAAACCTATTTTCTTATTACTATCATCTGACTAATCCTTTAGAGTGTGGGTCACTGACTAGCTCATGGGACATATGGGAGACAGCATAAGGCAGGGAGGACACATTAAACTAGGGTTTCATGGTAATACTAGAATTTAAGACTTGATTAAAATAGAAAACCCATATGTAATTTTACTGATAATCTGTTTTTTAAAAATATAGTTTACTTAAGATAGGCTTATACAGGCACAAATCAAATAAGCAAATAAATTTATGTAAATCATACTGTGTTTGAGACATAAACTAGAATGTTTTGTTTTATAGAAGCAGAACTGTCTTCTGCAAAGACTTTTATCTCTGCACCTTGGCAGCACAACACAAAGGGGCACAAAGAGCTGAAACCACCACGTGCCCCAGTACTGACACATCCAGCCCTGGCAGCTGCCCACAGGGGACTGCAAACCACTGGGTAAGGACAGGGGTGGCTTCTGCCACTCCCCACTCTGTACCTGCACTGCTCCTGGGCACAGCTACTCTCTGTCCCTGGGCAGGCTGCAACACCTCACTGCATATAAACTTGTGCAGCATCGACCCTTGCAAAGGGTTGGGAGGTTTAATTGCCCATGAGCTGGCTGAGAAGTGATGCAGAAATGCAGTGAGGTTACTAGACTAGACAATTGTATTTGCTGTTTTATTTATTCTTACAGAAAGAAGCAAGAGAGGAATGACAGATACCAATCTTGCTGGCCACTAACAGCACAAAAATAGAACAGCATTAAAAATCTTTCTAGTATCAGAATCCATGAGACTTCCTTATCAATATTCATTGGTTGACCAGCAGATCACTGTGTTGCCAGAAAGACATCACTGGACCATGTAATAATTGCTTGGCTGGGACAAATCTGACATTACATTGCAATCAGAACTGTATGTCTTCTAAGAGATTTAAAGCTGGTAATTTGTATTGACAGTTATATAGTCCTTGTACTCTTGTTAATTCACCTGCTCCTTGCCCAAGGGGAAATCCTGACCCTCCAGGGTGGTCTCCATCCTGCTGGACTCATTGGTCTTCCCTCTTCCCATCGCACCTCTCCCTGTCTGCAAATTCTCCTGCAGAGCCCAGCACAGACCTGCACAAGAGAAGTGCTGTCCCTACAAATGCACCTTTCCTGGCTGAGACCTCCTGCATGGCAAACCCTGATGGATCTGCTGCCAGGCCTCTGGGTCCTGCTGCAATAACTGCCCTGGGGCCTGCTCTGTTTGTTGTTTCAGAGATTTCATGCTAGGAGGGGAGGAGGAGAAACAGGATGCCCTCCTTATGCAGTCACACAGCCTGGGGCAACATCCTCTGTAAACATCCTCCTATCAGGAGCTCAAGGTCATCCAGCTGCTTCTCTCAGACGCCCCATGCCATGTCCAGGCTGGTGCAGCAAGAGCCTTGTGGTCATTTTTTCCCACTGAATTTGTCCAGCTCAGAGCTTTCTCTTGACACTCTGGCACTTTCTTGTGGACTTGTCCACAAAACGACCTCTTTTCAAGGAAAACAAATGTCCAAAGCTTGTTTTACACACTTACTATTGGAAGGCTTTTCCTAAGCAAGGAGGATTTAACCTTGTGAAAGTGACCCTTGAGTAGAACTAATTATATCAATTCATTATATCACATCCACTAATATATATATGCTTTTATTCCTAGAAGGAATTGTCCCTCAGACAGTAACGTGACTCAGAACTTTTGCCAAAGATGAAGTTGTACAATTTCACAGACACTTCACTGAGGCAGAAAGAATGTGATTTCCAATTTCAGGCGCAAAACAAGAGTCAAAGATTCCCAAAATTCAGAGAAGATCAGTCCTGGATGTTGGGTTTTCACCATCACCACATCCCTACGATCTTTGGCACCATTTGGAAAAGGCTCCACTCCAGGCTGTGGCAGCCCAAAGGAGCCACTCACTGTCTGCACCTGGATTCCCTTAGCAATACTTCATCCAGTTCTGGGATGAAGAAGAAAGGATGAGAAGAGAGTGGAACAAAGAATCAGGTAGCAGAAGAGTGTAGCAGCTGCTAAAGGGGAATGGGAAAATGGAGACCACAGAAAAATGAAGGAATTAATCAGTTTGGAATTTTTATTTTTGCAAGAAAAGGAGAGAAAAGGAAATTACATGAAAAGGGAAAAAATGAGGAAATAATGAAGAAGGGAAAGAAGTAAAATAGGAAAAGGCAGAGAATAAGTAGGAAAAATAGACTGTTGATATACTTGAATTCAACTTTATTACAGTTCCTCCAGTGAAGATGGGAGTCCATCTTTGCTTTCAGGGAGATAGTCAGTGCCTCCTCTTGGAAAGGGAGGAGCTCACTGGCACTTTTATTTTTCCTGTTGTGCCTTCAGAGAGCAGGGTTTACAGTCACTGGGGAGGCTGGAGCAGGAAGCTGCAGACTTCCAGGCAGCAGGGAGGAGCTGTGCCTCGCAGGCAGGCCCTGGGGACCTGCTCCAGGCCAAAGGTGGCATTCCCTCTCACCCAGAGCCAGTGGGAAGGGAGCTGGCACAGGGGAGGTGCTCTGCTCCCCAAGCCAGGGGCACTGGGGCTCTCCAGGCTGCTGGGGCTGCGTGTGGCCGCGTTTTCTGCTGAGCAGGAGCTGCACATACGGGAAATGCCTCAGGGCTTTTCACTTGGGCTGAGCCTCCTGTCAGCTCCCTCTGCAACTGTTCGAGTAGACAGAGACTCTCAGACAGAGCTCAGCTTCTGCTCTTCTTAGGGGTTGTAAAGAGGCCAAAACACTTGAACCTCTGGTGCAATACCTTTCCCTGTGGTTATACACTGATGTCATAAATTTGATGTAATAATGCCAATGAAAGCTGATGAAAAGGAGAAGCAGGGCAGGGAGGAAGGAACCCTAAAATGATGACATTTTACTCAATGAGAAACTGAATCCAGAAAGAACAGCCAGGCAATTGATTTTGTAGAGAGGAGCTCTCTTCAGGCTCATGCAGACTGTTCCCCCTTCAGCACATCTCTGCAGTGCAAGGGCAAATCAAGGCAACAGCAAATTACAATAATCTAACGTGGCTGCAGAACTCACCCAGGCTTTTTAATTTTTTCTTTCTAACCATAATGACTGAACAGCCTGAAGGAGATTTCTTTATCCTGCAACCTGGAATTTGGAGCAACTGTAGCTCGTGTAGCACTGACAGAATTCACAGAGCAGATGAATTTGCTTCCCTCTGGCTACATGCTTATTCTAGGTAATTCCAAAGGGCAGATTTAAAAAATGTTCATCTCTTACAAGCTCATAATAAAAACCCATTCAGTTGCATAGAGACCCAGAAAACAGGTCATCATTCCTATGGTTCTGAGTTCAGCACCTCAGACTAGACCCAAAGAGGCAGCCTTTAAGGACAAATATGTCCACTACAAACAAACAGAAATGTCTAAATTCCTTTAGTGTAGTCAGCCAGAAGATGGTAGAATCAAACCTCTGTGAAGCTGGTGGGGAGGAACCACTTGAGTCCAAGACATGAAGCTTTCCTAACAAGACAGACAAAATGTGAGGTCCAAAGGAGTGCCTACAGTGTTAGGTGACACTGACAGGCCCTGGTGAAATGAGGCTCTTTCCTGTACTTCCACATTTGGCAGGAAATGGGGGGATCCACAGTGCTGTGACCCATCCTGACTGACACAGGTCTCTGAAGTGGCTTTTGAGCATTAGCCCATTGCTATTACTGCTGACTCAAAAAAGTCCTGTTGGACTCAGAGCTAGATGGCAGCTTTGGCTGCACTGCCATTGATGCCTCCATGCAAATTGTCACTTGGTCTTCTGCCATTATTTAATGAATTCAGGGGGCAGAGTAGTTCCATTAAGAAAAATTAAATTGCCACAGAAGTTCATGATTAAGGAGAACCATAAATCTCTCCCAGCAAGAGCGTGAACTGCCAATGTCCTCACTCAGCCAGCAGCCTCCATCCACATGCAGACATCTGGGAGTGGTTCTGTCCTTCCTTCCCCAGGAGCTGCCTCCTCATCTCCCATCTCTGGATGAGGAGGGGCCCTGGCTTGAGGCAGCTCCTGTGCAGGGCAGGCTGCTGAGCTGGGGCTGCATGGCAGCGACCAGACTGCCCTGGCACAGCTGTGAATCCTGGCCAGCAACGGGAGAAGAGGATTTCAGTTCAGGCTTCCCATAATTCTGTTCTTTCCACAAGTAATTAAAGTGACATTTTCCTTGCCATCTGTAGGATTTTTTGAGGACGCAAGTGAGTGATCAGCCCCATTTCCAGTAGAAAACAGAGCAACAAGACTGCCTGCTTCCCTGAGCGGAACCAGAAGAAATTAAAAATGCCAACCCTTGCAAAAATGGGACTGTTTTGCCCTTGCAAGTTCTTGCACATGAATAATTCTGAAGGAAAATAATATCTTCTAATATTAAATCTTCTGAAGAATAAAAATCATCCAAACATTTCACATAGGAAATATGACCTTGAATTAACTAACCCCATATTAATTACAATAGTAAAAAATCCATTTTAACAAAATTGATTTGCTCCACAAGGAATTTTTCAAAAGAATTTGAAATTGCAGGGTTTTTTAATTCACCAGCATTACAAAAACTATTTTCTTTTACATTTATCACCTTTTCTTTTTTTTTTAACTTTTTTTTAATATAGTGACTGGTTTTTGTAGAGCTTATCTGTTGGAAATTGTTAATACCTCTCAGGTTTCACCAACCTGTCAAAACTGAGCACTATCAGAAACATTTATGTAATAATAATCTTCAAGGAAATAATTAAAATACTACATATTGGATTAGGTTGAAAGAGGCCATAGTTTTGATATCATACAAATATGCATCCTTTCTGAGTAAATTAAATATATGAAGACAGACAGAAGAGGCAAACAAAATAATGAAAATCTCTACTTGGAATTGGGCAATGATCCTAAAAACCAGATTGAGTCTATGTTTATTTTAAAAGTGTGTAAAAGAGGAAGAAGGAAGTATTTTGAAAGCATTTGTATTGTTTTCTGAATAACTTAAGACTTAAGAGAATAGATAGTATCAACTTTAGTAGCTAACCACTTTGAATACTCTAACAGAGAAGCATTACCCAAGTACATGCTCACCAGTTTGGACAAATATGACAATCATACTGTTGGAGTGAGTATAGGATCCCCAAATCCCTTTGCGAAATGACACAGAACAGAGAAAAAAAATCCTTACCCTAAAAATATTTCAAAGTCTAAGTACATGGTGCAAATTAGAAGCTGCTCACAGACAAACAGACAATTAAGAAACAATGGGACAGTGCTGGTGCCCTCAGTGTTCCCACTCAGGGAGGTGGCGTTGCAGGGAGAAAGGGCTGGAAGCAGATGCACTCACTGATATCCTGAAGTACAAGTCACAGAAGTGTGAACAGAGGTACAATAAGGAACCAGAAGCACAGCCCCAAAACTATCAGAGAGGTAATCAGAGCCACTGGCTTTATGAGCAGGTAAGGGCAGCAACATGTGGCAGTCATGGATGCCGTCCTGGGAGCTGAACAGTAATGCTGGAATGAAGGGAAGAAAAGCAAGAAATGGGAACTGAAACCAAAGGAAGTTGAAGGGGAATATCTGAATGCTTGGTAGACAATAGCAATACAAAAAAGACATGAAAAGATGAGTCTCTTCTTTGAGAAACACTGCAGCTACTGCACCCAGGATGAGGGGAGGGAACAGACAGAAGCAGAAGAATGAGGGGAGGGAACAGACAGAGGCAGAAGCTCAGGTGTGTCTTCAGCCATGGACTTCAGACCAAACTTATGCTCTGTGGCAGGGCAGGAAAAGAGAGCTGCTGCAGATAGAGTGTCAGGTAAAGAATTCAGGTGTTTTTGAGAGAATAAAATACACAAAGCTCTTTCTTTATTTTATTTTATATTGTTCCCTTTTTCTTGTAAAGTGAAAAAGAAGACACTCCTGAGAAAACAAATAAATGCAAGAACAAAGGAACAAGGATGGAAGAGAGGAGAGCTGAAGATTAGCTGTAACAATGGCAAAATTGTGTAGAGTTTCCTGGATAAAGAAAGGAGAATAACAGTCATCAAACGGATATTTGGCTTAAGACATTACCCACCATTTGCCAATTCAGCTAGTACATTTATCAGGTTTTCATAGAGGAACAAAGACACATTTAACAGCAAAAGTTAGGAACAGAGGAGCAGCAGAGGCACAGATGGGATGGGATTGTTGAAAAGCCCTTTGATCAGTAACCCTAGGGATGAACATGCAGTATTCCTCATCTATTTCTTCTAAAGGATAACAGTTTAAAATGAAAAAGGGATCACAAATGCTTTACTATATCCCAAGAGTAGCACTATGTGAGAAGGATAAAAGTGAATGAGCCAAGCCAATTTGCAACTCCTGTTTTCTCTGCTGCAAGTAGTGACAAGTCACCTACAGTTCCAAAAGCAGAAAACCTGAAAGCACTCCATTTGCAAAAGCATATTAAAAAAAAATTAAAAATCAACAGAAGGAATTGTGGGTAACCAAGCATTCAGACAGTGAAAATCTGCCACTAGTGTGTTTTGGACTCTTATGACTGAGTTAACCTTAGAAAGGACAAGGGTATTGTGCTTTAGCTTCACACATTTCAAGAGGAGGCAGATAACCATCACTATTAAAAAAAGTTGTTCCAGTGCTCCTTTGGCCATTTATTTTTCACATTGCACAGCTAGATCAGAAACTGAGGAAACAGGATTTTTGTCTGCATTGGTTGTTGTGTCCCAGCTGGGTTCTGCTTATGGCCACAATAACTCTTTGTGCTGGTGCACAGGGTCAGAGTAACCAGCTGGGATCAAGACCTCTGCCTGCAGCGACAGCGCCAGGTAACATCAGGGTAAAGTGACCCTGACACCATGGCCTGCAAAGGTCTTGCCTGAGCACAAGTTCCTAGCACAGAAATTGTCAGGAGCTCTTGCCACGAGCATAAATCTGAGCAGTGGAAGAACATTCCACCAGCTGAGTACCCAGAAATTGGAGATGTGCACTGGGAGGCAGGACCAAGGCAGTGTGTAGGTGAGGGCATGTGGTGTGTCCTTCCTGCTGTAAAGCTGGAAACTCCCAGGTATGTATTGTATGTAAAGTGAAACTCCCAGGTATGTATTGTCATCATGTCCCCAGGGTCATGGGCACACATAAAATTATGTACCCCAAAATCTAGATTCTACTGCCAACTGTTTTCAAATGCATCTCTAAATGAGAAATCACAAATGTGTGTTGTTAACTAAAAGCCTGTCTCTTTATCACGCTCAAACAAAGACACCTTACTAAACAAGAAGAATGCATTGAGAAGTCACTTTAATACATGTTTATTGGTGTCCTGCACTTTCAGTGTAGGAGGTTGGAGATGTAATAAAAAAGTTTCAAAATTTATTGGTTCAATTTCATTTAAATCACTCTAAACAACCAGTGCTTTAGAGTTCAGAGAATTAACATTTACTGTCCATTACAAGCAAAATTTTAATATTACTTTTTGCGAGTCCACTTAGAACTCTTCTTTTAAAATTCTTCAGATACATTCCTCATAGTAAACAATACATTTCAATCTGTGTCACAATCAACATTGATAAGGCCTTCTTAACCATTTTATACCACCTCCACTGTTACTTCATTGCAAAACACAATCTTATTTCATACTATAAATACCCATCCATGCACAAAACACAGGGGCAAGAAGTTACACATTAATATTTCATGTAGGCTTCCAAGTCTTCCTTTACCCTCTGCAGGTTTATGGTACACTTAAAAAGATATCTTTAGACTTGGTCTACTTGGTCTTAAAATACAAATATACAGTATCCATAAGCATAAAAAAGTAAAGCTAGATGGCCTTACCATTTGTTATGAACTGCTAAAATCTTATACATGTACAATATAGCATCATGCTGATTAATATACATATTAGTTAAATATATGAGCCAATAATGGGGATGTGGCCAAGCTTTATTGGTTTGTTTTCAAAAAGAAATTTTTCATATACAAGTAAAAAGACTTTAAATTCATATGGACTACCTGAACCACACAGACATCTGTATGCCCTGCTGAAAAATTCAGGTCAAACTGGGACAAAGCCTGCTGATTCATTGGAAAAGGAACACAACTCCTCATGGGTGACACCCACAGTGTGCTGTTACCAGGAGAATGCAAATTTACCAGCATTCACATTTTCAGGTCTAGAACACTAATTTTTGCATCTTAAATTGCAGTTTATACTTTATGTATCTATTCATCAGCCTCCAGCAGAAACAGTTCAGTACCTTGACATTGTCATAGATTTTTCTATATAAGTAGATATATAGTACAAAGTGTAGATAGTGAAACGAATAAGCACATATATACAGTCTTTGAAAGGCATTTTTGTGACCAGTTTAGCAGTGTTTATAGAAAACATTTAAGGTAGTCACATTCTGCTGATACCACTGTATTGCAAACTGTCAAGCCACATTTCTTATATTAAACTTGTACTGCATTGTATATTGTACAACAGAGAACGATCAATCTTAAGGTGTGACACAATGAAAAAAAATACTAGACTGAGTAAGGTAACCAGCACAGGGCTTAATTTTCCTGAGGTTTGTAAGAATTTTTTAAACAAAAATCACAGTGACCAGGCTAAACTGCAAACATACTGTTAAGTTTTAAATATACAGTTTATACATAAGTTCTGTGCATGGTCGACTCAACTGTGTATGCTCATGCTGATGTTTCCTTTAAATGACTCGCCACTGCATAATACTTGTGTCCTTTCCTCCTGTGGAGATGAGGTGGGTGTCTTCACAGAGAAAATCTACATTAGTTACATGACTACTGTGTCCACCATACACGTGGCTTGGAGCCTAGAAAACACCATATTAGTGAGAATAAAAGCATCTCATTAGAACATTCAAGCAACAATAAAACTAAGGCATCATGTCATTCTCTTGAAGTACTTTAATATTAAATTAACTTTTAACTTTAATTATTGTCTCAATCAACTTTAAATAAATCCCTTAGATGTACAAAACGCCCCATTCTTCCTGTTCTGATGTGTTTTGGGGTTTGGGTCTTTTTTTGTTCAAAGAAAACAACATTTAATGCATTTGTGCAAACTACAAGAGTAAATTTTTGGGAAATACCTTACCCTGAACTGTGAGCATGGGTATGAGAAGAGATGTACTTTGCCAAAGTCATCTCCTGTTGATAGCAGTTTTCTCCCGTGGGATCGACAGACAGCGTTGATATCTGTGCCATCTGAACCTTCAGGCCACACACCTGAAACACAGAGGGACTCATTAAAGGCTTTGATACAGGACATAAAAGTGACAGCCTAAGTTTCTGTTAAAATGTTAATAAAGGATGACTTGTTTAAGGAAAAGAAAAACCTATAAAAATAACTGCATCTGAGTCAGAATGTGTATACTTCCACACCAGCTAAAGTCCAAATCCTAAGAGGGAATCAAACACATAAAAAACCACTTTATTCCCTCTAGACAGCAAAGTGCTTTGTACTCTGAGAAGATGCATTCCGCTGAATAAGTCATGTGCCTGAGCCTGAAAGAATTTTCATATGGTTATGTGGAAAAGTAACAGTTACTGCCCTTATTTTCCCTTTTCCTTATGTATGAGTTAATAGACTTTTTTCATATTACACAGGTACATTTTTTAGACTAGAATATGATCCAAAAGTAATTTCTTCATATTACTAAAATCTAAAGTCTATGAAAAAAGACGTTCTATAGTTTAAATTATTATTTATTAATTAATAGATCCCTTGAAAATGAACTGAACCTACTATAAGGTTTTTAAATGCTTTTATTCTACTCCAAGTACTTTTCTTTCTTCCCCACATACTGTCCCCTTTGCTGTTCATGCATGAAGTAGTGTCCTAAAATCAAACTGTAAGGTCAACAGTGCAGAGACCAAATCTGTGCACCACATCTTCAAAGCCTCTGAATACCTGTCTGCAATAAATTGCAATTTTACTAAAATCCACCCAGTTATTGAAATTTCAGGATTTTGTATGTAGTTCTGCAGGCTTTTTTCGGTTATGATTTTCTAATTTAGATTTTATCTAATCCCTGCTCAACATAAAGGGCAGCAAGCTTTCAGAGATCACTGTCATCTTCCCATCATGACTTGGCAAAACCCCCGCTGTGTCTTGGCTCTGTGATTTTCAGTGCCTGTCCCTGTGTCACCTGTCCCCTGCAGTGCATCCCTGTGTCACCTGCCCTCTGCAGTGTGTCCCTGTGTCATCTGCCCTCTGCAGTGTGCCCTGTGTCACCTGCCCTCTGCAGTGTGTCCCTGTGTCATCTGTCCCCTGCAGTGTGTCCCTGTGTCACCTGTCCCCTGCAGTGTGTCCCTGTGTCACCTGCCCTCTGCAGTGTGCTGTGTCACCTGCCCTCTGCAGTGTGTCCCTGTGTCATCTGTCCCCTGCAGTGTGCCCTGTGTCACCTGCCCTCTGCAGTGTGTCCCTGTGTCATCTGTCCCCTGCAGTGTGTCCCTGTGTCACCTGTCCTCTGCAGTGTGTCCTGTGTCACCTGCCCTCTGCAGTGTGTCCCTGTGTCATCTGTCCCCTGCAGTGTGTCCCTGTGTCACCTGTCCCCTGCAGTGCATCCCTGTGTCACCTGTCCCCTGCAGTGTGTCCCTGTGTCACCTGTCCCCTGCAGTGCATCCCTGTGTCACCTGTCCCCTGCAGTGTGTCCCTGTGTCACCTGTCCCCTGCAGTGCACCCCTGTGTCACCTGTCCCCTGCAGTGTGTCCCTGTGTCACCTGCCCTCTGCAGTGTGCCCTGTGTCACCTGTCCCCTGCAGTGTGCCCTGTGTCACCTGTCCCCTGCAGCTGTGCCCACTCGAGGGCACACTCCTCCTCTGCTGCTGCAGCTCAGGGTGAGAGAGTTCCTACTCCCCTAAGAACTCCCAAGGCACACTCCAGTTCCTCCTTTGGGATACTTCTAACCCCATAGTGGGCACTTGCCATGCACTGGGGGAACAGCTATCCTTCAGTCACTGGGATTCTTCCCAAATGCAGCCTTTGTATCACTGCACAGCAATTCACTACGAGGAGGTCGTTCCATGTCTTCATAAGGAATTACAAATTGCTGTAAATCAAATGCAAAGTCTGATTTGTAGACTGCTCTTAATTTTCCTGATATGTGTGGAAACATCACATTGCTAGATCAGGGATAGTAAAAGAGGCCCAAAGAAACCTGCAAAGAAACATAATGATTGCTACTCCTGGAATTACAAATATGCAGAACAAAGAGACACAGAAAATCTTTTTTAAATATCTGCTTTGACAAGAAGGAGGCTATATGAACATCAAATGCTAGCTGAACAGAGGTAGGAGTCTTCTCAAGAGGTCACTATGACAAGCTGAATATATAACCCCTGAAGGATAAATAACCTCTGAAGGAAATGGTTAAAGAAACAAGACTGCCATTTTGAAAATGGGGAATGGATAATAGGAGGATTTTTCTTTGAATCTCTTGGTTCTTTCAAAAGTTATCCTAGTGCCTCACTCAGTTTTTATGAATATGCAAATTGAATGCCCTTGCTGAAAAAGTAGTCCTTATTTTTCCCATCCTCTGCAGACCTGTAAAAGAGAGCATTTAATTTCTCTCATTTGAAGACTGATGCCACGCTATTTTTTCCTCCTCTTCTCTAAAATTCATTCATTACATCTCTTCTCCCAGAGCAATATTTAGACGGATAATTAATTATTCTCACTAGTCAGCACATTATCTGTTGGTCCAATGTGCAAAAACCAGAAGCAGCCATTCCAGCTGTGACTGAAGCCAATACTGATAAATGGATGATTGCTTCACATTTTGCATGGCATCCTTTTCATTACACATCTCACTAATGTATCTGCCTTTCCTACAACAGCATAATGCTGTTGACTCATGTTCAGTTTGTACGCAAAAGGAATCTGATCTTTCTGTGCAGATCTGCTCTCAGCTGTTCTGCATTTGTACAACTGGGTTCTGCCATTCTGGTGGGGAGCCTCCTCTTTGACTCTATTGAATTCCTTCCTTTTGTCATACCACTCTGTTTCTCAAGACAACTTGCTAATCCTGCAGCTTACACCACCTACAAACTTTACATGCATGCTATTAATAAAGATATTCAAACATAATAATCAATTTACAGTGTTCTAGTCAGTTTTGAACCCAACCAGTCTGAGTTCTGCTTTGCTTGCAATGTTGTCAGGCTTTGTACAGTATCTTGTATTTCTTCTGTTCCTGTCCTTCACCTCAAACACAATTTTTTCCAAAACTGGGCACGTGCTATGAACTGATCCCTTACTTGTTTATCCAGCAGCACATGGCTCTTGAAAGAGCTTATGGATCAGTAAGTATTTTAAAGTCTTTGCTCCTTCACATTTATGTGTTTGTATCACCAAAACATCCCCCCTCAAGCACACTTCTTTACATGCTATTGACTTTCAGTTGAATCATCTCTAAACACTTGCAGGCTGACTAATCTGTTCCCATGCTCAAAGACAGATGTTCAAGGGATCAGAGCTCCCTTTTCCCCCTGCATTGGTTATGCTGAGCTGGGGATGCTGGGCATAGTTTGGGATTTTTATGTGGTTCTACCAGAGAGAGAAAATATCCCTGGCCTCAGTCAGCCATAGCTACTGAAAAATCAATATACTAGAAGCCCCACATCCTGGATGCTGTGATTGCTGCTTCTGTGTTCTGCTTCTGAGGCCATCCTAGCAAGCATGTGAAGAATGTTCTAACTGGCAGTTCTGAGGCCCTAAAGTACTGATTGACTTTAAATAAAAGTGGACTGGTTTCCATCTCATAATCTATGTGCTTCTTCAGTTTGTTATTCTAGCCATTCACTTTGCATTTTAGCCTCTCTACATGGGCTCTGAAGGCATATATATGATCCTGCAGATATTGATTTCATTCTCCAGTTTTTCGGTACTTTGCCTGTTCTCTGTGAGGTGTTGAAAATAAGTACTAATGATCTCAAGCTGGCACTAACCAGTTGTTTTTCACAGATATAAGGTTCATCACACTCAAATACTTTGAAAATACTTGACTTATTTCAACTTTCCAAATTACTCTTTCCCTACTAAAAGCAGTAGGCACTAACTGGGTTTGTCATTAAATTGTAGTAAGTCTTTTATTAAAGAAATATTTTAAAAAGCATTGGGTTTTGTAACACTTCAGTGTCATGTCTCCCCCCTCAGCAGATTATTTTGTCCCATGCTCTGGCTCAAATAGCTGATCTGTTGCAAGAGGGAGATTCCCTCTCAAGTGCAACATGACTCTGTCCTCTGACTTTCTATGCATCAAAAGCAGCCCCAGATTCTAATAGCATTGTATTTTGTAGGAATCTGAACTACAAAGTAAGGAACCCTCAAACAGGGTATTTAGTATCTCAGTATCTGAACCTGTGATGCTCAATGCAAGGACTTTGTAGCTTTGTAACTATGTGTAGGGTGTACTGAAACCCCAGAAATATTTTAATAGTTCCATAGAAGCTTCTATCCCTTAAATGAAAAATACATCATGTCAACATGTAGCCAATCTTGCAGGGTTTACTAAATCTGTGTGCTGTGATATCCAAGTGCTATCCAAGCACTGCTTGTCAGCTAAATTACAGAAAACTTGAAGGTGTTTTCCCAGCATACTGCTACTGCCATAGCATCTTCAGGCCCTTGAAAATGGAAACCATGCCCTTTCTGTCTGCCTTCAAACACATCACTGCAATCTATTCTACTTGAAACATGAGTGCAAATATTCCTTGTTTACCACTTATACTAAACCAGGCTCTGAACTTCTACCATGGCTCCCTATTTCCTCTTGAGGACTCAAGAATTTGAAGCTTCTTGTACTCAGTGTTTGTAACCATCTGTCCAGCCCTGCACATATTGTGGAATAAGTACAAAGCTTCAGACTACATTGGGGAAAGTGGATTATTCAAATTTAGCAAAAGAGAAGTCCCATGGAAACAAACCACTGGATTTTGTTATGTTTTTCCTTTTGAATTTCTTTCACTCAATTTAATTGCTATAGACTGTATCACAATACATGATAAGTTCTTAATGAAGGAGACTATCATTCATTTTGTGCTTGCACAGTAACCAGAGCAAATGAAATCAGTTTTGGTAAGGGAATCGACCCAGTAACTGCCTAAATACATGACAATTTCACAGAACTGGTACTTTCAATTAAACATTATGAGAAGCTGCTCTACTGAGACAGAAAGGGCAGTATGTGATTTTTTCCTTATCTCCCACTTATGTTGTAATATGATATTTGTACTTGAAGCTAGCAAGAATATTAAATCAGAATCTTTCTGGATTGAAATAAGGAGACAGATTGTAATAAAAATGGCATAACAGAAGTTCTGTATTTTTCCCTGAATTATGAATAGTCATGTTTCATAAGCAAAAGTTGGCATTCCAAATGTTTGTTAATAAGAAGAATGATAAGAACTTTTAAGAGGAAATATACTTACCAAAAACATGGAATCCTAAAGTACAGGTGTAAGTGGCCCATTCTATATCCCTAGTTGTTTCAACACTCACAACTTGTTTACAAGCAGAGGGGATCCCTAGAAAAGAAAAAAACCCCACATAACAACATATTTCATTCTCAAATTGTATAGATTTCTGATTACACCAGATGAATTAAAACATATGGTTGATCTTGGCAGTTATATGGTCTCATTTAAATTTTAAATCTGCGTTAGACTGCATGAACTTTGCACAAAAGGACTAAAAATAATTCTTACTCACAGTATAAGATTTCATAGTCTCCTGAATTTGACACGAGATATTGTGAATTAACAGACCAATCCAGATGAGTAATGAAGCTGGAATGACCCTATAAAGAGAAAATGTATTGTATCAACTGCACTAACAGTGTGCCACAATGTGACAGTGTTAATACAGTGCTACAAAATACCCTTTGGGTATTGATACTGAACCAGGAGAAAAAAGCTTACTTACTGAACATTTGCCAATTCTAGAGTACTTTCTTCCATTTTCACTTACACCATATATATAAATACAGTTGTCATGGGAACCTATTGCCAAGAAGTTTCCATCTATAAACAGAAAAGTGAAACTGCAATTATTCCTGTAAGAAAGAACTTAGGCTAATTTTGTAAAGTTTGTTTGAAAAGTCACAGACAAGAGGAACTGTTCTTAAAGGCCTTGATATTAAAAAATGAATAAATTAAATTTTGTTTTAAATTTTCCAGTTGCATATTGATGTATTTATCAAGACTAAAAACCAGCAATTTAATACTTACAAATATTACTGTTAAAAACACATGACATTTTTGGAAGCAGCTACAGTCCATTTAGGGCTAACCCAATTGCAACAACCAGCAGAGTTAAGTCTTTATTTTTTTCCCTTCTTCACAGTGAAACCATATTGAACATGTTGGGGAGGGAGGTAAAACAAAACCAGAGCTTAAGATACCACCCATAAAGTCCTGCCAATGTTTCATTGCACACTTATTTTCAACTTCAGTGTGGCAAGAAGTGACTTATTATAAAACAAGCCAACCCCTAATTTAATAAAAAAATTCAATGCCTTTTTTCCCCCAGTAAATAAATGCTCTCAAACCTGGTGAGTAACGCATTACAGACAGCTGTTCGTTTCCATCTGTGTGTACAGTGACCAAGTCTTTTGTTTCTGTGTCAAACACAAACCACCTGTTGTAAACACAGAAAGAGGCCAATAAATCATTCCAAAAAGAATTTAAATCTACTGTAATCTTGACCAACTTTGCTTCTGTCAAAATAGCATAAGTTTTATACCAAGAAGAGAAAAACAGCAAATGCAGTTTGGTCTATTTTTACTTTAACAAAAGGATAATTTCTTTTACATATTTTTTAACTGTAAAAATGCATGGGCATTGACCCCAATATCAGTCTTCAGATTTTAGTGTGTTTTAGTGTGTTTTAGTATGTAATGCATAAGAATAAAAAAAGCATTGCTTGTGATGTCCCTTCTCCTTTAAAGATCTTCCTGTATGCTATACTGAAAATTGCTATGTTTAAATTGATGGCTGCATTAAATCCTAGAGGAAGGGAAAACACAAGCAAGCATCAAGACCATTCTCTTCTGATAGAAGAAAGGGATGAATTAATTTATTTTAAAGTGAATTGATTCATTATTTTTTCAGTAGTTTAGTTTAATTGATTAATTTTAATGAACCAAAAATTAGTTTGTGAAAACATGTAGAAAGGGCAAACATAAAATTTGCATTTCAATACTTGCATCAGATTACTAAAGACAAAGAGAATATTCCTCAAAAGTTTCTCCTTCTGTTTTACTTTATTTAGTAGAGAAAGTACATTCAGTAACAAAAGTAAGTCCTCTATTTAGGATTGATATAAAATCTGAAATAAGCTCATAATAATAAGCTTTCCTGTATGTTCTCAGTGAACTGGAACTGTTTTCAGTACTAACAGCCAAGCCTGCCCTCAAGTGACACTAAAGCAGAGGGAGAAGTTAGGCAAAGGCAGTCCCTCCTGTGAGAGACAACCACAGATAAACCCTGCAGCTGCCACTGATGTCACCAAGGCTCAACCTGCTGCCTAAAATACTCTCCTGCACCTCAGTTTCCTCTGCCTTGTTTATCCCTCACACTCTGCAAGCAGAACAAGTCTCTTAATGTGCATTTTTACACTATGTCTAGCACAGGGGAACACTTGCCAATTTTTTTAAAGCCTCTCTGGTTGTCACTGCATTAGGGACCATGATTTTCCAACACACAGAATTTTTCTATGGGATTTCCTCCATGCAGCCCTAAAGGCCTTGGAGGAAATCTCCCTCCACTACATCAAACTCCCCCTTTAGCCTTTCCTTTTTCCCAGTGGACACAGAGATTTAACATTTAGATCACTGGTATGGTGACAGCACTTCCCATGCCTGGTCTCACAGCTCACCTGCCCTCTCTAAATGTCCTCCTCCCACTGATCTACACTGTTTCTCTCTCCCAGGGCAGAAACCATCTCTGTTCATGCAACACTCAGCAAACACAGGGTGCTGGCCCAAGCCTGGGGTTTCTAGGTACTGAGGCAATACAAATAAATTTCACTGTGACATTCAATAGAAATCAATAGGGAATGAAGATGTGTGATTACATACATCTACATGAGCTTGGATGTGAGCTGGAAAAATCAGAGTTTTTTTGGTGTCCAAGGTGTAGCTCTGCACCTCTTACCTTCCAGTTAGTGTCCCTACTGCAACAACAGATGCTGAAGGATGAAAACCTGAAGACTGTGCTGGATCCTGAAATGTTTCAGAAAGAAATATGCTTTTTTACCAGTCCATGCTATCAAATTATAACAAAAATACAATTCAATTATTTGCCCTTGGAACAGAGTAAAACGATCTTGTTGATTTTTAGGGGTAATTTCTTCTCATTATATCTCTTTCAGTATAAACTTGAGGCATAAAAAAGCATTTTTAACTAATTGAAATATTTTATTTTCCCTCTATACAAGGCCACTCTTTTCTGCTTTTTAGTCTCTAAAAATAATTTGGTGAGTGATTTCATAACAATAACATTGGCAATGGCAGCTTCTCAATAAATCCAAAAGAAATAAGAGATAAAAATAACTTCTTAAACTGGAGCTGACCTTAGAATTAAGCATCAAAGCTGCAGTTTACCTGCAGTCTGGAGGACAAGCAAGTCCCTTATTCAACAAAGGTGTGTGGCACTTGGCAGGAGGGGTAAAGCCTAACTCCTACACACACCAACACCTTTTTCCAGCACCTACTAAGCTGCATCTCAGTGGCAGATTAAGGGCATAAACTGGGTTTCTTATTTGGATGTGCAATTTTAAAACATTTTACTTGGTAAAACTTTAGTGTTTTTCTTGCAATTTAAACATATGCCTAAAAAAAAGATTAGCATTTTCTTTCTAATACTTGTCCAGTTACAAAGAATGAGGTCCAGAACTTTTCAGGTTATAGCAGAAAATACCAATACAGGGTTTTTTTCCTTATACCATTAAAACATAATTTTAAAATGCAAGCAAAAACCCAGTTCAGGGATCCATCTCATGGAAATGCTTGTGTCTTTAATTTTCTGTATTTTAAAACAGTATCTCATTGTAGCTCTTTCAGTAAACCTGCTGACATTTTTGTTGAGAAAACATTACATTAATTGGTAATTACTAGCCCTAGAGGCTAGGTGGAAAGGATATTCTCATTAATGATAAGCAAGTGACTAATTTAAAATAATTACTAACTCTAAAGAAAATTTCAGAGAATTGCTGAGATCCAGGATTTCTATGCCCAGCTTGTAATACACTACAGCATTTCAGAAAGGAAAATTTCCTAATGTTTTTAAAGTATAATTTCATAGCAAATGCAAAGATATTTCATTGATTAAACCAGAGGTTCAAACAGAGCATTTAATCTAACTTGTACTCAGAATACCTGCATTAAAAAGCTTTTACATTGATCTCTATGACAAAAATAGGTTAACATGAAATGATTTTTTTTCCCTCAAGTTAATATTTTAAGGTAATTTTAAACAATAATCTTAAGAAAAACCAAAATGACTAGAGTATTTCTGTAACAGAGAGCTGTATTTAATAAATGTATACCTCTATAATCTTGTTCCAGATAGGATGGTGAGTGGTTGCATCCCAGAGTGTAATGTGTTTGTCGTGTCCACATGTGAAGAACTGAGGCTTAGAGGAATGGACTGCAAGTCCCCAGAGCTCATCAGTGTGGCCCTATGCAAGCAGAGATGTTTTTAGACAAGAAGGTCAGGCCATGAAAACCAAACATGTTTAAACAGTATTAAAATGACCAAACTATATATTAAAACATTCCAAAAATATGTTAGCTCTAGATATATACGTATTTATAATTATTCTTAATGCTGAAAGTACTATAATAAATCAGGTGTATATTTATGAAAATTAATTTTAAACAGGATATTTACTGCTCTTACACATTTAGAAGTGTTCCTGTAAGGAAACCCAGCTTACCTGGGTGATTGGGAAAAAGTCTCCTGACAGGGTGCCCTGTAGGACGAAGTTTCTGGTGGTTCCTATTAATACAACATCTCCTTTTCCCTCTGCTACTGTTCTTATTGGACCAAACTGCTCTGGAATCTGTGGTCAGAACAGACAAAGGACAGATAAGTCAGACAATTCATCAGGTACTGCCATTTTTAAAGTAGTAAATGTGTTTTAATAAATATTGCGCAGCGAAGAAATGAATACACATGCCTGTCTTGCAAAATTTTATAACAACTTGCATCAGCTCAGTAACTTCTATAACACTGCAAAACAAGACTTTATTATCTACAGAATACTCAGCTAAATCAAGCATTTCAAGAAACACAAAGGTTCCTTCATGCTGTGTTAATTCAATAGTATTTAATTGCAGCTGTGATATCAGAATAAGCATTTCTACTCTGAGCATTTTCTGGCAATGAATGTTTCTTTAATTGCAGCCTTGGTTCTGAAAGAGCCAGTGCAAATCTCTAAAATAAAGCTCAAGGGAAGATGTAAAACAACCAGGAATACCCAAATATGAACAAATAAGAGAAAAAAGAAGGACACCACAGTTAGAAACAGCACAACAAGCATGTCCCTTGTACTGTGTTAAAAAATGAATTACAAAAAGAGACATGCCAGTTGCATATATATTTGCAACATTAAATATGATAAATATTATAAAGTTAATTATACAGTAGTATTATTTAATTATTATTTAATATTATATAGTACAGTTGAAGCTCTTTCTCAGACTTTTCAGCTGATTCTTCTCTTAGATTCAGTATGTAAACAAAGTAGTTCTGTCCAAACAAATTCTGCTTTAGTCTTCTAAGTTCCTACATAGCAGCTGGAGTAATTTTCAAATTTTGTTTAAATTACATTTTAAAATCAACAACATCAACCAAGAAATAAATGAAAAACTTTAATTATTAAAACCCTAAAAAAATCCTGACATCATTCTGGGAAAGAGGAATGCATAAAATCATTTCAATACTGTAATACTCTGAAATTAAACATTACCTCACATTATTAAATGAAAAGAAAGGAAGAAATAATATGGAAAGATACACAAGATTTGTTTTCCAGCTACCACAGACCTTAGAAAGGAAATATTAAGTTAATGAATAGGCAATCACAGGAATGACCTGAGGACTGAAAATTTGAGGTGTCCTGTGCAGGGCCAGGAGTTGGACTTGATGATCCTGATGGGGCCCTTCCAACTCAGCATATGAAAATACAGTATTTTACCAATGATTTGCTTTCCCATAGAACACAGATCCATAAGAAAAAACAAAATAAAAAGATGCTCAGAGAACAACAGAATTTTATTTTAAGTAGCAGAGTAATTTCAAGATAGGCAATATCACCTCAGTTTTGTGAATTTTTTGGTAGTTTCCATTCCAAGAGATCAGCTTTCGGTCTTTTCCTCCCCCTGATACCAAGGTGCCATCTCGCAGCATACACAGGGCAAAGATTCCACCCTCATGTGCTCCTTGAACTGCATGGCTTATTCTGTTGGTACCTGAACAGAAGGAAAAAAGGCATTATTACTGAAATGCTCAGGCTAAGAGCTCCTTTGCCCCCATTTTTTTTTCTCCATTTCTCTACTATCTCTCAAGGATTGCATTTAAACAATGATAACAGTGGGCATGGGATGCTGGACCAAAACACACAGACCCACAGAAGACGCTGAATTAGTATATTTTACAATATCTTCTCCCTACCTCAAAAATAAAAACATACATACTCAGTCCAGGTCAAGAACAAAATAAAATAGGTTCATTTAAACCTTTCAAGGGGGTTTAAGTGAAATAATTTGACCTCACATCTGACCTGTAGTAGCACTACACACCTTATCATCAAAAACCCATAACCCAGTCACTTTTCTCCTCCAGATATAAGATATTCTGCAGCCTCCACATCCTGAACTTGTTGCAAAATCTGACTAAGCTAGAGGTCCTTGTATATCTGGCAGAACGTGCTGATCACTCTCCACTCTCTGTACTTATTTACTGATGAACTTGGCTTGTTTAAGTAGCTTCTTAGACTCAACACTGTCAAAACCAACCACTTTAGATTAAGTATCTCTAATTTGGCGAATTATTACTATTATGAAGTACAAATAAATGATTACTGGTGATTCTATTACTGAAATGTGCACCTTGCATCAAAGCTTTGCTAACTTGATGTTTAGCACAAGTGAGGGGCTGATGGAAGTTAGGAAAAACAAACTGCCTTTCCTTCATCCATGTCTACGGATATAATGGGTCAGGCACAACTGATTTCTATTAAAGTTTTGCTAAGGGTACTCTGACCTGGTGGAAGCAGCCCTCTCTTGCACATAGAGCTCTGAGTCAAAAGTAGTGAAGGCAGAGCAAGTACACTGTATGAGACAGAAAAACAAGAAAAAACATTTTTGCCCAACTCTACAGAGCTGGCAGAAGGTGGGATCTTGAGCACACAGAGAATTCCCTTTTATTTCTGGGAGAAAGGTCAGAAGAGGCTGCTTGCAGTCCAAGCAGAAATTGGTCTACCAGCATGATGGCAAACTGGCCCCTGAGCAGTGCACTGCCCCTGTCTCCCTTGTCTGCTGGCAGTCAAAAACAACAATAAAGAACAGGGACATGGGACAGTGCAATTTCTAAAGTCAGTTTAGAAGGAAAAGTGTTGAAGTGCCTTGCTATAAATTACCACAGGAAAAAGGAAAGGGAGATAAATGAGAAACCAAGTTACAAACGCCATATCCACCCCTGTCCCCAGCAGTGTACTGGTCAAGGAGATAATTAGCTGACAGTCCTTGGTTGAAAAAGAAAAAACAAAACAAGTAAGGCTCAACTGTATAATTGATTCACTGTATTGTTTTCAGGGTCTTATCCCTTTGAGTAGTATATTGGGAGAAAGCACTGAGTAAATAGGAAAAAGCTGTCATCCACATCCCTTCTTCCTTTGCTAATAAGGCCTCCTTTAAGGGATTCTCCTTATCCCTATGCATGGCATCTCAGGCACTAAGTACACATTTAGGATGTTGCTGCTGTTTGCCCACTGGGAGGCATTTCCTTCTGCTGCCTAAAAATAGATCTCTTCTTACTAGAAAATGCTTTTTAAGAAGTTCTTCCTATCCATCTGTTCTTCTGAAATAAAGGAATCAATTAGATCTGAATGCATTTTAGCTTGACTTCCTAGGAAAACAAATACTGCTATTTGTTGTCTTTTTAAAAGTGTGTGTCAATAGGCATAATTTCTGCAAACAGTAGAGAGGGACAGGATAGGAGACTGGAGATCATCAGTTACATCAACAATGTTTCTTTCTGTACAGTGATTAAAGAAGGAACTTTTCTTGGCATCTCTTACATCAGTAAAAGCCCCACATGCTGGCATAGCTCTGTGATTCAGTATTTGACCATAGGAAACACATTTGATAGAATTTTGTGCTCTAGCAGTTAGGTACAGATATTCTTTAGCTTCCTGTAGAAAAGAATCCAGGCACAATCTCCTGGATTGGTCTTGGGAAAGAACTCAAGATAAAAGAAAATTTCTTCTTCTTGAAATGAAGCTCTACACTCAAGTCTACTCTCATAGTCTAATATTAAGATGGAAGTGAATAGTGACATTCTCTCTTACCTTTCCCCCAAACCAAAATGTTTCCACTTGAGTCTCCTGTAATAGTATCACCATTTTCAGAAAAGGTCACACACAGGACAAACTTTGGCTTCTCTTGTTTCTGCATGGTTATGAAAAATATACATTCACAGCAACACACAACCCATGGATTTTAACTTTATGCATTTGTTAATTTAGTTTAGTCTTATACAGCTCTATTATCACTTAAATATCTATAAAAGTTAAACACATTCCTACAGTCTAAACAGAATAATCTGTGCAAGGGCAGAAGATGCATCCTCTGAGTTTTTTGGCCCAATCCTGCACCCTTTAATTGCAAGCTGGGGACAGAGTGAGTGAGAACACGTGCCAACATGTAACATATGACCAGGACTGCTCTGAGATAAACCCAATTCCCCAGCTACTCCAGAATGCCAAAGACTTGGAGTATTTAGAAGTGGCCAATGTTTCAAACAAGCTTTATTATTATAATTCTTAACTCCACAGTATTTAGGAGAAAAAATTAAATATTACTAGAGGGTTTGGCCATAGTGTAAGAATGAAGGGATCATCTCTTGAAAGAAGCCCAAGTTTCCGTAGTGAAACTCTGCATTTAGACACTGACAGCAACAAAAAAATCCAATGTGTAAGGGAACAAAAACATCATTGGTAGCTTCTAAGGACATTATACATTCCTTGCTGACAATCTATGTGTATGATCCCTTTCTCCCCCAAACTAAGAGCTGTTCTTTGCAAGGACCACCACCCTTTTCCAGCTCTAACCATCACCAAGACCAACAGAGCCAGAAGAGGGAGAAAAATCCATTTAAAATGCATGAAAAATAAAATGTGACAAAATTTACATGCATTCTCTCGGCATCTCCTCCTGATTTCACACAAAGTTTAAGAACTGACATTGTAAATATTTGTTCTGACTATCCTTGGGAGCCACAAGGAGCCTCCACAAAGCAGTTAACTAGCACTCACTGGAGTTATCTGCAGTTATTGCAAACATCCCTCAGTTGTGCACGCAAGTGCTGTACAGCTTAGTCTATATTCAAGAACAAAACCAAATCAAACCTTGAAATGAAAATGATATTTACCAAATAGTGGCCAGCTCAATCTGTATTTGAATGACATATGTGCATGTGTCTGAGCAGAACAGAGGAAAAGGGAAGAAAATTCATACAAATTCATACAAATTTTTATGGGGTCTTTCCTCTCATAAAATAAAAATCTCCTCCATCACACATTCTCTCCTTTTTTTTAATCATAGAGAGTTTTAAGGTAATTTTATTTTCCACAGGTTGTGAGTGGGAGAGTGGGGTTATGTAGCAAAAAGAATACAGGAAAAAGAATACAAGGAAAAATGGGCAATTGCATTTCAAAATTTCAGTGTGGAAATTTTATCCATGGAAAAATTCTTTGTGCCATACCATGAATGCCACCTGAGCTTCTGCAACACTTTGAGTTTAATAATAATCACTTATTTTGATTTACTCAAACCTTATTAAACCTTATTTCTATATGACTATATCATTACTATAAACATAAAATTAGAGAACCATTTTATTTTACCTCAAATAATCCTTGCTTTTTAATAAGGGAATTTCCTTCTAGTGTCCAAAAATAAAGGTGTGATTTTCCACAGGTGACTATTATATTTGTATCAGTAGGGTGAAAATCTGCAGCAAATACAGCCTCATTAGAGCACTTGGAAGGAAAAAGAAAAACATTGTATCAAAATCTAAAATGCAAAGGAAGGAAAACAATATTACATGGTTCTCTAGTTAGGTAAACTGATACTTCTGACAAAAGAATAATTCTGAGCTATGAATTTACTAACATAGACTGGAATACTCTGTAGTCAAAAAATTAATGTTATGTCTTTATAAGTTAGTATCAAAATGTATCCTTAAAATCATGTCACATAATGAGCACTTCTACACAAAAGATTAGTTTAGGATCTTTTTCCTGCACATGCTCCTATCATTGCTGCCTAAAATTTTCTAATAAATTCTAAAATGACAATTCTAATCAATGACAAGAATGACAACAACAGCAAAATTTTATAAAAACCAAAACTATTCGGGTAATCTTAAGAAAGAGAAAATATTCCCTTTCTTCATGTTCCCTGCCTTTTATACAAGTGTTAAAAAGGCACAAAAAGTTAAATACAGAAAGACATTTTATTACAAGAAACCAGATCTACATACAAGCAAGTAGTACAAAATATCTTATTGCAACACCTTGACATCTGCCAGCTTTTCTTCTTTCTGCCAGTCCCACACTGAAAGCACATGGTCATTGGAGTCATCCACAGAGCACAGGCTACTTCCTCCATTCTGAGGCAAAACATGGGAAATATTAATGCATCATCCAAACAACAAGAGGAACATATAAATACACATTCAAAATAATGAAATACTTATGTGTAAGTGGAGATATTTACACATATTTACTCTTTAACTGTTATATTTGTAGTTCGATCTCCATAAAATATAATAATTTATAGGGTCATCCTAAAAAGGGAACCAGAAGAAGGACTCTTGCAAGCTGCAGACAGGAACATGGTAGGTATCTCTTTACAAATATTCAGTAGTGGAAATTCCAAAGGCAAACTACACATCATTATCTATTTTATTATGAAAGCTTTTCCTGATAACTATACTGGATTTCTTTCTTTGCAATTTAAACCAATTATTTCTTCTTAACAGATGCCTGTTAATACAGGAAACCATTTTATTCTTCATATTAGTATAATAGACCAAAATCAGAAAACATAGTAAGGAATTAGAAAACAACTTATTCTTGACAGGTGTCTTTTTTATAGTTATGACATTTATCATTCTTTCTAATCTCAATTACTCTAATTCCTCCATTCTTTCTTCATTCTTCAGGCGCATAACATGTCAGACACAGCTACAAAAACTGCTGCCCTAGCAGCCCATGAGGTGGGGCAGAGGCAGGACTAAGGAACCTGAAGAGAGGGCATCTAAAGTGAGAGAGCTGCTGCTACTGGGTGGGAAGTGATGCTCAGAGCAGGCCAAGCTGTGACCAAAATCACAAAGCAAACATATTAAATACTGACTTTCTTCTGGCAATTCTCCCAATACAGCCCTCTCTTTTCTACTTTCTATAAACATAAGTATCAATGGATTTCAAGTGTTTGTAGAAACTTCCACTGAAGTAAATTTTGCATAGGGAATAGACCAGGTAGTCATCTCCTGTCTAAAAATGCTGTCAGGACAACCAGACACCACCCCATACACTGCTTACAGATTCTGTTGTGCACAGGGGGCTTTGCAGCTTGCACGTGCCAGGTGACAGACTCAAGTTTTTATATGGAACTCAAATGCTGCCTATATCAGCATGTAAATATTTCCTTTATCTCTGTGA
Source organism: Ammospiza nelsoni (assembly GCF_027579445.1). NCBI lineage: Eukaryota > Metazoa > Chordata > Aves > Passeriformes > Passerellidae > Ammospiza > Ammospiza nelsoni. The sequence continues at coordinate 52,557,995 of NC_080638.1, read as the reverse complement.
CAGAATAGAGTTCAAAGGATAGTGCCAAGAGGCAAGCAACAGGATTCTACTTTTTTACAATCCTTTATTCATATGCCTATGCTGCTTTTTAGCAAAAGATTTTCATTCTCCTATGGGAGCCTCAATTTTTAAAAGTCTTTCATCAGTCATTTTGGTCACAGTGAGAGAGTTAGAAGGTGCAGAGAGAGTAAATTTCTTATGCAGGGAGAAACCGAATAGGACGATTCAAGAAAATTAGGGATGCTGAAATCTCAAGTACACAAGTATTTTTCAACTGCTGAAGAAATTAATTGCAGTTTATTTTAAGTACATGGTAAATCTCTGAGAATGCTGAGATATTGTCAACTTTAATTGCAACCTAAACTATTGGAAACAACTGGGCTGCAAGCTTTCCTCCTCTAAAGAGGAACTTGAGAGAAAAGACAGCTTGAAAGTTTGTTTTGGTCACCTAAATTTGAAAGATTTAAAGATCTTTCCAGCAAACAGTCTTGATATGACTATTCATATACTTTACTTACAGATTTAGAAAAAGCAATGCAAGTGACAGCTCGGTCAAAAAACCCCATTCCGATGACATGAAGTGTGTTCAGAGTTACAGAATCCCAGACACGCACGTGTGGTGGCAATTGCTATAAAACACACAGAGAAAACATCAGCTCAAACAATGATGGAGAAAACCCATCAGGATTTGAAAAAATGAGAATTCATCTGGAAAAAAAAAAAAAAGCACAATTGAAGGTATAAAAATTGTCAGGACCTCTCTAGAGTCACCCATGTAAGCACAGATACATTACAAATGGTTTGCTGATTATTGTGCATAGGACCAGTATCTGGGACTGACTATGCAGAGGGTACAGCAAGTCAGATACCAGTTTGTTCACTGAAGTTCACAGCCACTGAGACACTTGGCATGAACTGAAAATTGTTGATGACTTTGTGACATGAGATTTACTGGTAGGCCCAGGTAGAATTGTAAGTGTACCAACTGAGATAACTCTGGTAAATGTAAAAGGTAAAAGTGTGAAAAGAAGCTCAGGAATTTTTAAAATGTATCAACATTATAAAAATGGCTGGGGAAAATAACTTTATGCTCAAACTCTTTTTTAGAACTGTAATCAGAATGAGATTGCTTTTGTAAATTATTTTGCAAATAAAATTCCAGATGTATATCCTGGCCCCAGATCATCTCCTCCCCTCTGCCTTTGGCTCCGGGCGCCCCGCGATGCCCCCCATGGCCACCAGGGGGCAGCCCCGGGCAGCCGGTGGAGTCCCGCGCTCAGAGGCCGCCAATTCTTCCTTTAACATAAATTAATACATCTCTAAAAACCCCAAGGACACAACAATACCTCAGTTAGATTAGTGGCTTTGATACACCTATATACCGTATTCCACTCATGCCCAGACCTCAGACTTTTAGGCTTTATTTCATAAATCCAGTTGTAAGTAAAATAAAGCTCCAACACATAATAAAAATTAATAGTTTATGTTATTCAGCTAAGTTATCTTTATACAAAACTTATATTGCATAGCTGGTATTTCCTTTTTTTCCCCACTGTCCTGGTTTGAACTGGGATAGAGTTAATTTTCTTTTGAGTAGCTGGTGCAGTGCTGTGTTTTGGACAAGAATAATGCGGATAACACAGATGTTTTGGCTGTTGCTGAGCAGTGCTTACTCTAAGTCAAAGACTCTTCAGTTTCCCATGCTCTGACAGTGAGGAGCAGACATGAAGCCAGGAGGCAGCATGGTCCAGGCAGCTGATCTGAACTGTCCAAAGGGATATTCCATACCATAGAATAGCATGCCCAGTACATAAACTGGGGAGTTGGCCAGGAGAGGCCGATTGCTGCTGGGGGATGAGCTGGCCATCAGCCAGGGAGCCATTGCATTGTACATCACTTTCCTTTCTTGGGTCTTATTTATCTCTTTTTGTTGTATTTGTTATTATTATTATTATTATTATTATTACCACTACTACTATATAACAACAACCATACTTATTTCAAACCACAGAGTTTGTCCTTTTTCCAATCCTCCTCCCCACCCCACTGAGGGGTATGGGAGGGGGGTAGGTGAGTGGCTGTGTGGTACTTAATTGTTGGGCATAAATCATGACACTCAAAGTAATCAACATATTGATAATCCAGACTTTACCCCCAAATTCTCCTTTGGCATCTGCCTAGAAGTTTGCAATAGTTTGGTTGTGACAACAGCTGCATACTCTTCTGAGTAACTTTTTCCTCATGGTTTTTACTGCGTGTGCTTGTTCCCATTCTTTTTCCCCTTTGTTAGCTCTTTGGAGCAATGTTCATCTTACTCTGTTGAAATAGTCCCAGCTTACAACAAAGCTTACAATAATACAGGTGGCAATAGATAGAAAAATATTCTTGCCTAAATGATGGGAAGAGTAAGTTTTTTTTCCAGCAAATAATTCAAACCGGTTCTTCATAGTTTGGTTTTGGTGGCTGTGATGAAAAATGATGTTGTATATGGTACAATTAAATGTCCTCTTTTCCTCCACATCCATCTGCCCTCTCAGGTCTCCTTTGCAGCCTTACCCCTCCATGCTTCCAGAGACAGTTCCAAATTTACCTTCAGCCTAAGTCATGGAACCAGAAACCATTGGCCACTCTTGATAATGAAATTGGGTAAGTGCGAGAGCGTGCAATAGGAACCCTCAAATTAAGTTTTGCTTCTGTTCAGTCCAAAAATGTAAGACCAATTACAGTAGGAAAAGAATACAGCATGTATCTTCTTAATAACATATTCTTATGAAATATAAACAATTATACATCAGTAAAGAAGCCACTTACTTTCCCATCCTTGGATGTCCCTGCAACTTGACCTGTTGCTATAGTAATCCTATCAGGATGAACAGCCAGGCTACAGAAGAAAAGAAGAGGCCAAACTTTAATCTATTGACGATGTATTTCAACAACTATTACTTGAGCCTGTAATAAATAGCCCTGTTTTAGTCATATAAAGCACACAGCACAAGTGTAAACTTTAAAGAATATAAAACCAGAACTGACAAAACAATTGTCACGCTCTTGTATTTTAAAGTCCTCTGAATTCTTTTTCACTGCATCTGCTTTGCATGCCATTCTAGAGGCCGAGTACCCTACAAAATGAACTGCTGCAATAATTCATTTAGCTTTACAAACCAGAAAGGCATTCTCTTTCCAGTAAACCTGATAGCTTTGAAATATCTAGAGACAGAAAATTTGAAAGAAAGAAATGAGATGGAACAGGTCCAAGGTAAAAATCTCCTTGTAAAACAACCAGATTATGCAAATAATTTAATTTATGAAACATGCTCACAATTCAAGCCAATTTGGTTATCAGGCCTATTTTTGGCTTCGAGGTACAATGGGTGTTTCATAATGCCCAGTCTAAAGAAGGGATGTCAAACTCATTTCACCCATCGGATAATCCAGGTGCTCTTTTTCAGCTACACTGCACAAGTAGACTGATACCATCAAGATAAACCATTGGTTTATTTAGATTTCAGTTTAATGATTCTGATGTTTGCTGGTATCCAGTAACCTCTGATTTTCAACAAACTTAAATCATTTTGAAGCCAAATCTGGCATGTGTGCATGGCAGCAAACAAACCAGGCCCAGTTTAGAGGTTATCTGCCATGGGGTCAGCATGCCTGAAGACTACCAGGAAGGCCACAGGTGAAATTACTATTATTTTGCTGGTTAGGTTGAACCTAAAGGAACTGTACACCTTGTGAAGGGCAATAATTCAATCCTACTTAAAAAATGCAAGGAGAAGATTCTAAAGAAGATAATTTTCAATCATCCTAAAAGAAGAGTAAGGAAAATGATTTGATCTCTCTCAAATAGATGTTTTATGAAGAGAAAAAGAACTGCTATGAGATGACTTACCACTTGACATCATCATTGTGACCAGTGTAATGTCTCTGGAGCTGCTCTTCCACGTTGAAGAGCACGACCACAGAGGCGATGAAGTACACGGTCTCGCCCGTCGGCAGCAGGTACAGATTGCTGCGGCAGTCCCGGCCCCTGTAGCCATAGCTAGAGTGCTGGTCAAGCTGCAATAACATCGTCTCCCCATCGAGAATGTTAAAAACAAGACAAAAAAAAAAAAAGGCTTCTCTGTCCTTGTAGTCTGTAGTCTCTGTCCTAAAGTCTCCATCTCTTGGCTTGAGCACAGCTTTATTACTTGATAACCTTGAGAACTCTTTCCCTTACTACACTAGAGAGTTGAAGTACGTTGCAGATTTTAAAACCTACATATCCTGCAGAAAATACATAGCAAGGAATAGGGGAAATTGCAGATGTACTCTTCCTTTAGCATCCTCTAGAATTTGCTAAATACCATACAAAGGCAATACTAGTTTTGTCCCAGGTGTACTTACTATTTACACTGCTTGACTAATTAAAATAAAAAATTAGACTTGATAGAAACACTAACAAGTCATTCAGCACATCTCCCTGCATTACACAAGGATTGATTGCATTATCCCATGTGCAGGTTGATTCATTTCATTAATGTGGACATGACCAGTCAGATGGACAAAAACCATAAAAAGGTTACATCATCCATTCCAATTTATTTTTGTAGTATTTAAAAGGCAGTAGCCCAGATTCTGATGGTAGTCATACCAATACGAATATAAAATTAATTCAATGAAACGACTGGAATAATAATCTCATTTAAACTGAATGTTAAATCAGCCAAATGTTGTAGTTTTATTCTTCTGAAGAGTCATTAGGGACTACAACTATTTTGGCTTTGTTTTTTTTATGGAAACAGAAAGAAACAGCATTAGCAGAATCTTGGCAAAACAGAAGTGCATTCTAATGCAGTCAGTATGGAGGAACTGGCTGTGAAAAATACATGGGCAGATAATGAAACCCCATTTACATGCTCTAAACAAGACACTTGTGCACTATTCTAGATGGTCAATGACAAGCCACTCAAACTAAAATAGTCATGTTAACATTGTTGAAGTAATAAGGTCAATTGTTATCCTATAAAAATACCTATTTTATAAGAAACAGCTTGCTGATTTTTTCTTATAAATGCAATAGAAGTAGTGCAGCATACCCAATTATTAAAGTGTGAATTCAGAAATAGAGCTTTTAGTCTCATAAATTGAAACATCTCAGCCAAAGTTTCTTGAGATATTAAAGTGCAATGACATTGAAACAATCAATATCTTAAATTACATAGAATTTACTATCAATTTGAATCTGTCTGTGATGGTTGGTGTTACTACTCTAGATTGCCGGACAATGATTAATTTTTTTACATTTTTTTTTTTCTCTAAGGCCAGATAGCATTATGAATTGAAGCCAACATAATATCCCCTTAGTTCAACAACATATAATCAAATTTATAGTGAACCAGCAGCTGAAGTTAGTGTAAGGAATTGAACTTCTAAAAAAAAGTGGAGAACATTACACAAACATGCATAAGTAACAAATCTCAGTGCACAAAAATAGCCATTAAATGGGAAAGATTACATTCTTTAGGGAAAATCTCCTTTCTATACTATTCTTCTTGTGGGGAACAATGCTGCATTCAACCCTTCACATGACTGCTGTTGTCAAACACTCAATTTCTTTCTATCAGCCTTTTTTCTCAAATGCAAACTCCTGGGGTTGATCCCTCCTTCTCCTCACTGTTTCCCACACTTGGATTTGGTGGCTTCGACTCGGATTTGGTGAGCGGGCATTTCAGGGAGTGTTACCTTGACCTTTTCTTTTCATTTGGCCTGCGGTTTTTGTTTCAAACCTCCTGCCTGCCAAGTGAGTTTCTCTTAAATGGATCTGGGCAGGCCCTGATGTCCCTAGTGCAAATTCTTACTTGGATTTTCCACCTCTGCTCCAGCCCCCCTCACACTTCATCACTCATTGTTTTTGTTTCTTTGTGTCCTAATATATATGATAATATATCAAAGGTGTGAACCTTTTTCAGCTTACCCAGACAGCTGTTAACGTGACTGTAATAACTCTTCATGGTTCTGGAATGCCCTGAAATCTGTACACATTAGGTTTTCTTCCTGCTGTTTCTCATCATACTCTGCTTTCCTTTCCATTTGTCCACACCACCTCCAATATCTTGTTTCCCTATCCCCATTCTTACATTATAGAGCATTTCTGGCTGTACTCCCACAGCTGCACTCATTTATCTGTTACAAAGATTTTTTTTCCTATTCCAGTTCCGTTACCCTCCAATCAAGCAGTGCAGCTTCTCCAGCTCAACTGGAATGAATGCCTGCAATATTGCTTGGTTTTCTGCTGTATTTATCTTTCTTCATAAATGATCTTATGCTCCTGCTCACAGTTTCTCTTCCCCTTGTTATAGTCTGTAAAGTAGGCATTACCTTCTCCCCCATTTTTAAAATTTATTTTGAATTGTCTTTTTAAATCTCCCATATACATTTAATTGTCTTTCTATACTTTCCCATTGGATACACCCATTGCTATAAATATTAAGTATGGATATCATGATTGGATTTAATTGCAAATAAATTAGAAACAGAAGAAGCTAGCACAGTATTTTTGGAAAAAAACTACCTCCTCCTCAATACCATTTAGTATAACCATCTAGGGTTAGTTAGATTGTTTTATTAATTCACACCTCTTCTATTCTTAGACAACCTTAGACAGGATTCTGCTGGGTATATGGACACACACCTGGAAGGACATATGAATATTCAAACTAAAAATAATAATCCATCTGGCAAATATTCAGTCATTTAAATAAGCTTAACTGAGAAACTAATGAGACTGAAATTATGACATACTCTAATGAGAATTTCTTGTAATAGTCTGAAATATTGACGTCAGGTTCCACCTACATGCTGCTAATGACACTCTGCTTTGTGTCATGCTTGGGTGTTCTGTTGTTTCCGTGAGCTTTCTAACACTTCCTCCTTACCATCCTTAGGCCCTTGAGTGAAGAGCTCCTTACAACTGCAAAAGACATAATTCAGTTCTGTTGTGATAAATGGTGAGAACCTGTACAATTAGATGGTAAAACGTTGCAAGCAGCATTTATCACTGTAATCTCACCTGTTTTATTAATTTTATGGATTTTTTTGTCTTTTTGACTCCTCTTCACTTATTTGTGCATGCACTATCTATGCAGTTCCAGCAGAATGGGATAGAACATACAGCCTCAGCTGAAATAGGAATAATAAGAATGGTTACTAAATCTGTCATTAATCCCTTGTGAATACAAAGGGACTTTTGGAAACTCTCTGAACATTCTGAAACCACATGCAGTTCTATTTATACAACTTTGAAAAAGACTATATGCAGTCTGTCTTCTTTTATGAAGTCAAAGTAATTTCCTATTTTCACTGCAACCAGAAAAGAGATTTTTCTTTCAAGAGAAAACCTTATGAAGACGTCATCTCTCTAGAGATAACAGATATTACAAATAAACTCAGATCTTGATTCAAGAAAAAACATAAACATATATTTGATCTTGAATCATTTATTATATATAAGATTATATAAAAGTGAAATGTCTTTTTTAAAATAAAGAATATATTCTATCATTATACTTAAATGTGAAATAGGAAAACTTTTTTATGTCATGAAACACTGATTGCTTTCAAGTTAGATTTCTGCAGTTATGTCCATTCATAGAAGTCAGTGGAAAAATCTGGTTGCTCAGTATTTGTGGTGTTTAAGCCCCCTTAAGATACAAATCCAAATATTATTCTATATATTACATTTTATAAATTTTATGGCTAAGCATGTATCAGCTGCACAGCACTACTCAATTCAGGGCTTATTCCAGTTGAATGTACCATCCTCTTAAGGACAATGGTGTACATTTTATAAAACAGTTTAAAATGATAAATTACTGCTAAGAACTAGAAAAAAACCTGAGCTTGTCTTATGCATATTATAATTAATAATCCCATCTCACTACATTCTTATGCCCAGTTTAATCCTTAGCTAATTAGAAGGCTCCATACTTAACCTTCAGGCAACATTTAAGCAAAATCTTTCTTAAGCTGCCGCCCTGTACTTTACAAGGTGAAGAACAGCAGCCTCAGGAAGTTAACACCTATTTTCAATGGAATGTCACTTCAGCAATTAAATGAACCCTATGACCTTAATCCTGCTATACTTTAGCTCGAGAAGTTATTTAACCCAAATCATTATGGAATGATTGATTTCCAGTAGTCCTCCAGCACAGAAAGGATACACCCATTCCAGTTTAAGCCTCTTGGCTGGTAGTTCTACTTTTGCTTCCAAATTGTAAGATTCCACTTGCTCTTTGGGCATGTACATGGTAACAGGACGTCCACGAAGAAACATTTTTACGTATCCTTCCTCTACAAAAGGTCAGAAATGTTTAATGTTACACAAAAAAGCCATTGGGGAGAATTCCAGTGCTCCTCCATCCCTTCACACATAACAGTTTGGTGCATTACAATTATAAAATGACATGCAATCTCAAACTTAGAAATTTAGCAGGTTTTTTTTTTTCCTAAATCATAATCACTAAGCAGAATTTTTAAAAACATACAAAGTCCCTTCTTCCTCTAAATATTCTGAGCAGCAGAATTAGAACTAAACAATGTCATGAAGAATTACAAAACAGAAAGGTCTGAAATTGAATTTTTTTAAAAAATGTTACAATATTATGGTTCTTAAATATTAAAAATGTAGGGGAATACATCAAAGATTACAATTAACGCAGAAATGCCACTTAAAATTAATTTTATTTTTTAATCAATGTTTACAGTTGAGCATCAGCATCTAAATTATTTTCCAACACTCAGTCGCATTCTTTGCATCCCAGTGTAAAGATATGCTTTACACTTGATACAGTGTTAGAGATACATTCGAAATAAGGAACACAAACAATTAGTAAGAGGAATCATGCTGATGTACATGCAGAAAATAAATGTGCTTTAAGAATTACTAAACATTGAGAAAAGAATGACAACAATGACAGCACATTAAAAGAAAGGAAAATGACATACAGGAGAGAAGCTACAAAAACTCAATTGGCTGACAGAAGTAAACATTTCTAGAAGAAAATACTAAAAGTAATCTGTTGAACTGGTAAGAAATATTTTTGGGGCAGAGAAGCAGAGATTAATAACAGATCTGGAAGTACTGACTTGGGGACTTCATGGGGCTTATAAAACTAGGAGATCTGGGAAATGCCATGAAGGTCTGACTAGGACTTTTGGGAAGTGGCAAGGCCAAAGTGGGTGTCCTGTGAACTTCTGATGAAGTTTGTCCAGATTCAGAACGTGCTGGCTCTTGCTGCTCCATCGGCAGATCAAGGGGTTCAGCCTTGTTCGCATGCGAATCAAGCAGTTTTGGAGTCAGTGACATCTGTAGAGTTACTAGACAGAATAATCGTGGGCACAGAGGAAATGGAAGGGCAAAAGTAACAAAAATCATGTAAATGAAAAAAAAATTATACAATTTAGGACTGTTAAATTATGCTATGAATTTTTAAGTATCATTACAAATATACCACTATTTTTTAAATTTGAAAGCTAAGGCTTTATTTTAATTTGAAATATGCATATGCTACAAATCCTGACTAAATTAATAAGAATTATTGATTGAACAAATAAACATCATAGCAATGCTGTATTACCTAACTAGATGTGTATTTTGCCTTTACACTAAGTCATATGGGAAAGAGATCTACCTGACCTGTCACAGTAAAGTTACATTTAGGTCTCTCTAGCTTCTTTACAGAACACATACATAAAGTGAAAGCAACAGAAAACTTAATGTTAAAAAGAAGAGATAATAATGATGAAATAATGGTGACAGAAGGTTGGAACTTCAAGATGTCTGTTAAAATGACAGAATATTGGAATTGTTTTAAAAATCTACTCCAATATATCTGTATTGGAAAATAAAATAGAGGGTAGAGCATTAAATAGCAAAGCATTACAGCACTATTCGTATGCGCATGCAGCATCTATTTAATGAGCTTCAAACACGTGCCAACACTGCTGATGCTGGTGCACTGGAAGTCAACAGATTTTCAGCAATGACAACTACTGGCTATACTTATCAAAGGCTGTGAATGAACCAAAGTTTAATTCACCAAGCTGCTTTTCTCACCTGAAGCTTACAGGACTCATAAAACTTGCATTTAGCCATCTACAGTGGGAGCATTTGACCTAGTCACACCAGACTAGGAAAATAAACTATATCAAGAATATTACAACAAGTATATGAATTATGCCTTTAGAATGTGTGTATGTTTCTCTCCTAACTGTAAAAAGGAACTTAGGCTGATTAGGCCCAGTATAGAGGTCATACTGTGGAGTTATTTCTAACTTCTGGTAATATTCCACCTCTACTAGTTTTTGTTCCTAACCCAAATACATCATCTACACAATCAATCTCCTCTTTTTCATACTTTTCTTAAGTAAGTTTTAAGACAGCAGAGTTCTAAATGTAAAGATATAGATGTAAAGAGAGACAATCATCAAACTACAAAGACAGACCAAGAGTGAAACTTTTAGACAAATGTATCTTTTACATCTGCAGTTTTGTAAATTTGATATTGTTTTTGCATAAATGAACAGCTAATGAACTGAAATAAGAAGGACATCAATGCCAGTGGGATCTGCAAAGGAGACCACCACCGACTGCATGTATAAATTTGTACAAAGAATACACAGAGGTAGAGACTCTCTAATAGACTTTGCTTTGAGAACAAACATTTTTTGCTTTGTGAAATTCACATTTATTGCAAAGCTGAAAGACGCTGATTAGTGGAAAAACTGTTAGGATAAAGCTATTTCTAAAAAGCAGATAAATCTGTGATTAGATCACAGATATAAACATGCATGAAAAATGTGCATATTTACACTACAACTTAACTAAAGCTTTAAACACCAACATGGTATGTTTACCAAATGTAACTCTGCTTTATGACACTAAGCAAAAAGCAATGAGAAATTAGTTGTAGGCCTAGGTCTGTTTATTTAAGATTCAGAAAAATCTACAATCTACTCAACAAGAAAAAGCAAGAAAAAACAAAGGCTTCTATGATCATGTTAGGCTAACAGCAAAACAGCCAACAAAGGGGCAAATTCTATACAAATTTCAGCAGAAGTGCAGAATGCCATTTCAAACACAGTGAACATCCACGTGTTGCCATATAGCTCTCTCAACATTTTTTATCTAATTCAAATTCTTAGGACTAAGTCCGCAGGAATGTAAATTATAACCCATTATTACGAATAAAGTGCACCTGAGGGTTATAATTCAATAGATCATATAATAAATGGTATAACGTTTTTGTTTCACTCAAAAGAACTAGAAAAGTTTTCACATTGCAAAATGTACACAAGTTAGAAAACTGCTGTATAAATATTGAGCTGTTATCCCACCAGAGCCATTTTGCTTCGAGAGCTATGAGGTTTTGGAAGTGAAGCCTACCTTTGCAGTGTGTCACACGGCGCTTCCCTTGTGATTACAGAGACAGAGACAGAAGGGCTAGATAAAGATGTGTTTGAATACAATAACTCTCTAAATACCTGCTCTAGAGGCTGTCCAGTCTTAGTTTGCTGCAGGCTAACCTGGGGCTTGACAAAACACTGAGCCATACACTGAGTAATTACCTTCTAAACCTCTTTCCTCAGTTAGGGGCCTCTGTTTGGTTCTACCATTAAAACACTGGCTTAAACTCCATTATGTAACCATGTACTTAAGTAAAACACCAAGTATAACCTTCTAAGAAAAAAAATTTATTTCAGTAGGAATTTTGTCTAGGTAAGAAGGACATCAATGTAGTGTCACATCTGTTTAATTACTGACTTTTATCTATGGGAAAAGTGGCAGAAGAAAAAATATTAAAAACACCTTTTTTACATGGTATAAGGGAAGGAGAAATATTAGGCAAGGAAACCATATTCTGTGCAAATCAGAAGTTTTGTTTTTCTAAACCATCAGTTTTTATGGAAGGGACATGAACCATGAATACATTGTCACAAGAGACTTAAGTGCTTATTTAATTTCATGTATTACTGACTTCAAAATCAGTTACATTAAACCCTGAAACATGGCTTAAAAGCCTTGTTGGATGCTGATCAATCCATGCAGTAAACAAAGGATCTCCAAATTTTTCAGCTTAATGTATGATTACTGTAATAGAACTATGCATAAAAATAATACAATACATCTGATACATTAACACAGTTTTTTCCCTTCCCTATTTTGCTAAAAGAAATTTTTATTTTAGTTGTTGTTGACTTTTCAGAACAAACATAACTGTTATATACACTACTCAGCTTCATATTTTCATTAAGACTCTTCAAAATTTTTAACTGTCTAATGACAAGAACAAATACTGCTTTCACTTATACCTGCTATTTCACTCTCAAAATCCTTCAGCAGGGATAATACCTAAGTTGGAAAAAATTGAAGTGCTTTTCAAATTAAAGAGAGATTACCAAAACTGTAGTAACAAACCACCTTTTTATTTTTAATTTGACATATTGCATTACAAGGCTTTGGGACAGATGTAGCAATCTTTAGAGGGCACCGTTTTATGATTAACATAAACTTGGCACTGCTTTAATTACCAAAACCTTAATACTGCTTTGAAAGAGAAGACATATGTGGAGTAAGAAGACATGGTGTTTTTTGTCCTTGTCTTCTTACAAACAATCTCAACTGTTAAATAAATCTATTGCATCAATAAAATCTAGAGTGAATTGATAAACTTTTTAATAATATATCAGCAGCAGCCTGTAAGTATCATGTTTAGATTCCCAATCCCAATTTCTAGGCAGCCACAGAAGAAAGGGGGCTAGTGGGGGAACCCAATCACAGTTACTATCTGCTTAAAAATTTTAAAAGTTCCTACCTGCACTGAACATTGGTTCCTTGGGTTTGCTGTGAAAATAATGAAGAAATTACTATTTTAAAAGCATGTACTTACAGTCTGCACATGTATATGTATCAATATGACATAAAAGTAAAAATAAAATAAATTTTTCTTGAGTGTATGTATGAATAAAAATACTTTTTCAATTAAATTATTTACAAAGTAAATCCCCAGGCAAAAACAACTGAAAACAGTAAACATCCTTGATTTACACTTTCCATTCAATTCTCATTACATTCTCAAAATTATAGATATTCCTCTACTAACTACCAAATTCTCTTCTGCTATGAAGTTAGTCCAATTACAGGAGAACACAGAAACTGGCCACGAGCAGCTGTATCATTTTTGGTTTCCAGCCTGGATTTAAGGAGCAAATCAAAGTTTGAATCCTGCTTTTTCCAAAGACTTCACATAAAGCATGGAACTGCCCAGTTGTTCCTGGGTGAATGACAGTACTTGATAAAACACAGAAAGCACATAACCATGATTAAAATGTCTTCTGTTTGTCACTGCACAGCTGCCTGCAAGACAACTGGAAATGGGTTTTTCTTTTTGTCTTCAGAAAATATTTGGGAAAACTTGAGGGGAAAATACATACAGCATGTTGAGAAGCTCTCTGGATAGCACTACCCTGGCCATAAGGAAAGAATCTTTGTTAAGAAATTTGTTTCTAGTCATTTGTTGTTTTTGTCCTTTGCCCCTGTAAATCAAGTTTGAGAGTGTTGTTTCTGATGAAGAATGGAAGGACATGAAGTTATATTATGCAGGTATTTCTCTTCCCAGTTCCCTCTTTTTTAATGCAATAAAACTTTTGAAGTATAAGACAATGCTGAAAGTTTCTTAGGGTGATCCCAAAATGGGTGAACCCCCCATCATTCTGATGGAGAAATACTGAAGTATGAAGTATTCCTAGAGCTTGATGCCATCTCAATACCCTCTTCGAGACTGCAGTGGGCAATAAGGAGAAATCAAAAAAAGAAACAAGACTGTGTTGATTTTTGCACACAGGTTTTTTTAAGCATAAAAGATTCTCTCTCAATAAAATGAAAGATTTAGCAAATAATTCTAATATATTTTCCCCCTTGCTTTGGTTTGACACTTATATTGAGAATAATACTTTACTTAATGATAAACCAAAACCAAACCAAATTAATTCTGATTCTACTCCTGATTTAGCAACTTTCCATAATATCAGCCTTTGTGTTAATCATGCATCAAAATACATGCTTCAAGCTGGCATACACAGCCAATGTCATTTATATAAATAGCATGATGTGCTGCCATTGTTAACAACAAGATGAACATTTTCTTACAAATGAAGATATTTTTAGAAAACAAAAAAACTTTATGGGATGAAGCACTAGTCAGAAATGCAGCCATATTAGAGACAAAACAGTCCCTAGCTCTAAACAAACCATGCCGACTTATTCAAGCTAATCAAGCAAATGTGAAAGGCTGATTCATGACAGTAATAAAGCAAATCATCTGTACTTCCTAATTACACAAACCCTAACCACACACAGCTCAGAGCTCTGACTACCCTTTTCTCTGAACTTGAGTCACATCCTACTTAACTAGCCCTCAGGAAGGCTTACTGCTGGCTGATAGCTACAGGAGGGGGGACACTTCACAGTAGCATGGGAGATTATGGTCATCTCCTTATGCTCAAAGCTTCTTGAAAGAGCTTTCTATAGCATTCTGGCTTTGCATAACAGCCTACAACCCTACAGGCTTTCAAAAACAGAGCCATGGAATATCTCAAGCTGGAAGGGATGCAAAGGGGTCAAGAACACAAACAGACTGTGAGTAGATGGTTAGGTTAGCACACTCTTCCTCACTCTTTCACACATACAGACAGCGTTTGGGGGCCAGTCTTAGTCCCAGCATACAGAATCATCATTTTCCTTCCTATAACTCTTGCTTTGTATTTTGCATGGTTGCTCAGTTTCAAGAGGAAGCACGAGGCAAGTCTTTAGCCAGCCCCTTCCACAGGATAGGGACACTCATTCTTCAGGGAGGTGAAAGCTGGGGTGCTGAACAGGCTGCATGGGACAGAAATGAGGGGGAAAGTCTCTACCCATACAATGACTGTTTTCACAGTGGTACCAACATCACGAACACCACTTGAGGCAATCTAACATGTGCTCTTGATTAGTTCCTTGGAATACTTGCACTTTACTTAACCATTGCATGCCTTGTGTGCTGAATCTTCTCCCCAAATCCTGAGGGATTTCCCTCAACCTTTTGTTGCCTAACAATTGCAAAATGACATAACCATTGAGTTTCTGTTGAAATAGTGCATAAAAATTAAAAATGCATCTCAAGTACAGTGGTCAATCATAAAGGAAAACCAAAACATTTTGCAGATAACCATTATTTTGTTGCAATGTTTTTATTTCTCAGCTATTTTGGAATCAATTTTCAAGCATACAGTACATCTATATAGTTCATAGAAGTCGTAGCTTTCCTTAATTTAAATGAATAAACTAATAGTCTCACTTCATGTGTTCAGTAGCTTTAACATATAACTAATTTCAGATAATTGTCACCTTAAACAGGTAGCAGGATCAGAGATATATCCATAAACCTGACTTTGCAAAGCACTGTATTGTTTTAGATTTTGACCTCTAGATCTTCCACTGTACAACACACACTGAATTCATCTTTTGGGCACTTGATCTAATGCAATTTTTTATATAAAATACACAGAGCAAGGGCACTGTAGGATCATGTTTGTTAAAACTTTTACAAAAACTATAGTAAATTACTACAGCAAATTGGAAAAGCAATGAGATTCCCCACTGGTAGGTGAAATAATAGTTTTTCATATTCCAGAAAAAAGTCTACCCATCTAAGTATAGAAACTAGTTTTTTAACAAAAACTATCCATAAGATGTTTGTTTTGTTTATAGAAGATAAAGTTATTTTAATCAATGAGGTAATCACATAATGGCTGTTGATACAATTTGGTATGTGTGATAGAGTAGGAAGTTATACATAGATGTAAAATAAAAAGCAAAGCCTTAGGAAAAAAATCCAACCATTTCAGGAGATCAATACAGAAAACAGCAGCTCCATGCTAATAACTTCACCAAGTCAAAGTAGCTGCATGAAGTTACACATCCTTGCAACACTTTACAGAATTTGCAACTTAAATTAGAGTGAGCTGGTCTTTTAGCTGTCCCTTCACTGGTCATTATGGATTTTGATTTGTTTTGCCTTTAAAACCTTTCAGGCTCACTTGTCCCTAAGATTGTTGATGCTTGGTTTGCTAATTCAGATGTGTGCAGTTATATATTCTCTACAAGGGTAGAGAGATTTTCAAATCTGCACATGCAGAGAGACACTTTGTTCCCAAGTAAACTAATAAGAGATTGCTTTTCCTTTCAACATTAATATTATTTATGGATATTATGTATTGCTACAGTAAGTTTTTTTTCAGTTATATTTGTCTTTTAGAAATCTTGAAGTACAAAAATCTTAGAAACAAAATGAAACCCACATCTATTAGTTATTTGTTGCTTATAATTATCTTACAAAAATATTAAGGGAAAAAAAATTCAGATGCTAAGATAGAGTCAAATTTCTATAAGTACCAGAAGGCCCAGTCCTGTGGAATTCTGTTGGCTTATCAAACTTCATTCACATGCATAGATGCAGAATGCAAACAAGATGTTAATTTGTGTAAATATTACATCTTCCTTAGTTACAATTTTATAACGTTTTCTCTGATAGTATTTAAATTTTTTCATTATTCCTTTGATTTTCTAAGCCTTTCACTGAGTCACAAGTCAGGCTGGAAGGGATCACAGTTGTTCACCTGGTCCAATCTCCCTGCTCAAGCAAGGCTGTACCAGAGCACATGGCACAGAATTTTGTCCAGTTTTCAGATATCTCCACTGAGTGAGACTCCACAATATCTCTGGACAATCTTTTCTAGTGCTCAGTCACCCACACCATAAAAACATTTTCCTCCTACTCCTGTGCATCAGTTGCTGCCCATTGCCTCTACTTATTGCTTGGCATTACAAGAAGAGCCTGGCTCCATCTCCTTGACACCCTCTGCTCAGCTATTTGTAGACATCACTGAGGCTCCCTCTCAGCTGTTTTGAGGCTGAACAGGCCCAGCTACCTCAGCCTTTCCTTGTAAGAGACCTGCTCCAGTTCCTTGATCAACTTTGTAGCCCTCTGCTGGACTCACTCCAGGAGCTCCATGTCCCTCTTGAACTGAGGAGCCCAGAACTGGACACAGCACTCCTGATGTGCCTCACCAGGGCTGAGTAGAAGGGCAGAATTGGATGGTTGGACTTGATGATCTAAAAGGTCTCTTCCAACCTTGACAATTCTATGATTTTCCTCCCTCAAGCTGCTGGCAATGTTCTTCCTATTGCATCCTAGGATTCCACTGGCCTTCCTGGCCACAAGGGCACATAACCCATGGACAGCTTGCTGTCCACCAGAACGCTTTCTCCTTTATCCATGCATGCAGGTCTCTTGCCCACTTTTTCTGATTTCTTGCTCATGTGGATGCATGGTTCTTGAGCCTAGAGGAAGTGATCCTTGGATATCAACCAACTCTCTTGGATCCCTCTTCCCTGCAGGTCCTGTTCCCATGGGATTCTTCCAAGATTCCTGAGCAGGCTAAAGTTAACTCTTGAAGTCCATGGTGAACATCTTACTTGCTCCCCTGCTTCATCCCTTCCTGGTACTGAACTCCAGCTCATGGTCATGACAACCAAAGCTGCTTCCAACCTTCACATCTCCAACAGGGCCTTCCCTGCTTGTTATCACAAGGTCAGGCACCACACTATTCCTTGTGGGATCTTCCACTACCTGTGACAGGAAGTTGCCATCAATGCTTTCCAGGAACCTCTTGGACTGTTTGTGCTTTGCTGTGTTGCTTCTCCAGCAGATGTCCAGGTAGATAAAGTCTCCCACAAGAACCAGGGCCTGTAACTTTGAGGCTGCTTCAAGCTGCCTGTAAAAGACCCCTTGCACTTCCTCCTGTTCAGGCAGCTTGTAGCAAACAGCCACAAAGTGCCACCCTTACTAGTCTGCCCTTTTATCCCAATCCATAATTTATTCTAAGTTCCATAGTTTGCACACTTGCTGTCTTGCTTCATAGCTGAAAACATAGGCCAGAAACCTAGCTATTAATAATGTAATCACCCATATTTGGGTTGTAAAATAGTACACAACCAGCTCAGTCACTCCTTACTCGAGCAAATATGCTAAAGGGATAAAAAGGGAGGAACATTTTGTGCCACAACATTGACAATGACTTGTGTAACGGCATTGATGCCCAAAGAGAGCAGGTAAATTAAGTTATTAGTTGAGCTTCATTAACATTGTGTTTTTATGGCCACATCATCAGTGAGACAGTGAAACAGTACCATCAACACCATTTCTTGCAAAGGAAACTGCAATAGAACAGGTCAAATGAAATGACTGAAACTAAATTCTGACTAGGAAATACAGGAAAGAACTGCTTGACCTATACTGACAATATTGATGAACCTCAATGAAAAAGCTATTTGTTCAAGGCTATCCTAAGTCTGAAACCCTTGGACAAGATATCCTCTTTTCTCTGTGCTGTCAGCAATACAGAGAAGCATGATCAAAGATACACAGAGATAGGCATCACTTCATTCTGCTTCATTGAACAGTACTTGCATGTAAACCTCTCTCTTCGTTTATATTTAATCTGGCTGTCAGATCAAGGCATTCATAGTTCAGAGACTGGCTGGACATCAATCTACATGTGGGATGTGGTGGCTGAATGCTTCTCAGCAATTGTTTTGGTTTTTCTTCCTCTTTCCTTCACTTCTTAAACTAGCTTTATCTTGATTTATGAGTTTTCTCATTTTTGCTCTTCCTATTTTCTTCTCCTCATCCCACTGGAGGACAGGAAGTGAATGGCTGTGTGATACCTAGATGCCAGCTGGGGTCAAGGCACCACAACCAGAAACTCAAAGAAGTACTTGTCAGGAATACAAAGACCAAGGGAAACCACTAAGATATTAGAAAAGGCATGTTTAATAATTATGAACTTTCCTGGGAAACTCTAAGTTCTCACACTGTTTATAGTTTAGAAATAAGGCAAATAAATTTAATCTAAATATGAAAACCTGTTTTATTTCAAATGTTTTAATATATATTTTGGTCCAAGAATTGGAGCTTTGTTAAAAAAAAAGCTTCCAATATTTTAAACAAGAAAAACTAATTTCACTAAAGAAACTAATTTCATTATTAGAGCAGGAGGCAGAGAAAGGGGATAGGTACTTAGATGACATTACCTTTCACTGTTCTTTTTACCACTAGATGAACTGCTGGTGGAACCAGTGCGGTTGCGACTCCCTTTGGAATCTCCATAGCTTTCCCTCCGACCTCCTGGGGACACACGCTCAGCTGAACTGGTTCTCTTAATGGTGCTAATAAAACAAGGAGCAAGTTTCACAGTGGCACTTGTAAAAGTATATATTCTATAATAAATATTTATGAGAAATGTATCAAGTAGAACACTAACCCTAAAAAAAATAACTATGATTTAAAAAAAAAAATCTTGATTTGTTAAAGAGCCTATGTAAGCGTTTTGGTGAGTATCTGGTGCAACAGAGACAAACATACTGCTTTTTACTTAATCATTAAAAAGAAGATGGGCTAAACCAATTTCATAGAGTGGTTGCAATCTTTCCTGGGTCACGTTTCAAATCCCTCACTACCACTCCATACTTCTGAACTTCTGGATTCTCTTACAAAGAAGTGAAAGATTTAAAGAGAAAGCATTGCCTGACATTTCCAGCCAGACTACAGAGAATGCCAAAAGTATGTCAAAATTTGAACACAAGCAAGCTAACTTTGGGTCTTCATCCAATATCAATTACTCTGTGGTTCAAAGCTAGTTTTAACAAACTCCAAACTGCAATTAATGGTGAGCTAGCCTGCATTTTTTTGTTGTTGACAAAAATGTATGCTTCCTAGTTACATGTATGAATAGATTATATGCCCCACATGTCCTGACAGGACGTTTCTCCAAGGCTTAAAGCTCACCCTACCCTCTCACTCTTCAACCATCCTTCCTGCCAAGATAGCTATCAAGGGAGCTCCTGTGTGGCTTTATGGCACCCCTTAGACATCCAGCTCTCCGTGATGGAAAAATGGGAGCCAAAACATAAGCAGTGCTACTTAGTAAATTAAGAGAAGCTCATTCAGAACTTACACTTTATAGGAGACACGTTATTGACCAAAGCACTTCTCTCTAAAGCAGTGCTTCCTAGCAAGAGGGGGAGCAGCTAAGGGTGAGGCCCCAAAGCAGGTAATGCTTTACAGGTTGCTGCAGGCCCTTTGCAGCAGAGAAGCTCAGGCAGCAGTACCCAGACTGAGGCAGGAATCAGCCCCATGGCAGCAGCTGAACAACAGGACTCAGTGTCAGGGTCTCATTTCCCCCCATTTCAGTCCTGCACTATTTTCTCCCCTGCAGAAATCATAATGAAAATATCCCCCTTAAGTTATAAAATCCCCATACTAAATAACCACCTTCTACAGCTCTCTCACCCCAGAAACCAGGGAAACCAATGATTCCAGTTCACATCTCTCCACCCAAATTCTAACCACAACCTCCATCCCACTGTGAAAACTTTGGTACTTGCTCCTTTAAGGCCAGTCTTATCCTAGTAACACTTTTTTTTATCCCCCGCCACCTCCCTCTTAGCCTCCATACACCCTCAGAGATGTTCTGCTTATCAGAATACTCATCTCATTCTTGAGGACTACTCCAAACTTCCCCAGCAGTCCCTAACAGCTATCCCTGCCCTGCCATCTCAGTCAGCTCCTCTGGCTCTGTCCCACTTCATGTATGGTGTATGTTGGCTCTCCACAACTAGTGGAACCAAAATGGACTTTTCTGTCTGGTCAAAAAACACCTAGCCTAGCAGCTGTACACTATCTGCTTTAAAAAACCCCAAACTTCTTTCTGCTCCCCGATGGATTTTTACCAGCAAGGAGGGGAATGTTTCAACACCACAACTCAGACTCAGCTACAGAAATGATGGGAACACCTGAACCAGAGTCTTTCTGGAAAGAAATGGCCTTTCTGAAAAGAAGGCAGTGCCCATCCAGGGCAGATCTGCATGTTAAGGTGCATCTCAGGCAGCTTGACAAAAAAACCTCCTGGTACATGCGATGGTAGGACAGATGTTCAGCGCTGCATTCTTGTAATAAAAACAAGCTTCAAATGATTAAGCTGAAATTAAAAAAAAAGTGTTTCTGTGGAGAAAGCAATGTAAGAGAGCAAGCAGAATGCAAAATTACACAAAGACAGAACAAAATACATTCATAGGGGAAAAGGCAGCAACAAGAATTTAGTTCTGTCTTAATTTCAGAAGCGTACTTCCTACACTAGACTAACATCCAAGCCATCTCAATGTCAAATGCATGAAAAAACCTTCTCTAGTAAATTAAAGAATTTACTGTTAATATTTAACTATTCTTCCCACATCTCATAACATCATCCAATTTAATACTTCTCCATTTAAAAAATAAAACTTTGATGCTGAAAATGTTTATTCCAAATTAAATAGTTTTATTAGTATGTGTATTCCACTATTAAATACATTAATTACAGAAACATCCTGTGTGATTTGTCAGGACCATATCTTTATTTTGACATCCTTTCCTGGTTAGGAAAATTTCAGTGTAGGCTTATGTTGACGCATATTTTCTTCTTTAAGGATAAGAGGCGTCAACGTCAGCCTACACCAAAATTAAATTAAGGACATTATCAAAGTATAATAATCTTAGAGAAAAAAATAAGTTACAGAAACAATTTGAAACTAATTTTAATGTTGCTTGGGGTTTTATTTTTATAGCTGTCAACATTCAAAAGATGAGATGAAGGATAAGAAATGAAAGGGTGTGACTAAAATTTAGAAGTTTAATTCTATCTTCTTTCTGAATAATGAAGTCTCAAATCAGTAGAAAAACTACTTTAACCTCAGGTGTAAAATTCTTTTAAACTGTAATGATTTATGTCCATCACTGCTTAAGCTAATTAGTAATGCTATCTTCTGACAAATTTTATTTTAAACTTTCAACAACAACAAAAGCCCAATAAAAAGTATTAGTTGGTGGTTGGAAACAAGGATTATAACTCCATTATATTAACTCAGTTTTGGCATTATACACATTTTGTTAGGTAGACTGTTAAACACCAGTAATTATATCCACAGCTACAGTAGAGATACACTGTCACCTGAGGAGGAATTTAAAATGACAAAAAATACTCATTTAACTTACGGGTTTGTAAGAGTATAACTGGATCCCAGAATTTGGCTTCCACATTAGTGATATGAAAGGAGAGCGTTTGCAATTATTTAAGAAGATAACATTTAGTTGCACAATTTTTGACTTATTTGAGACAGCAATGTGGTCTAATACTCCCATAATAAAAATTATGTTAGTATGAAATAATGCAGATACAGTCACTGACGTTATTATTGTGTAATGCATTTATTAATGATGAAAAAGTTTTAGACATGTACTTCTGGAAATGTTAAAAATGACAATAATAATTACAGTTCTATCATGTTAATGCTTTTACTAAAACAGCCACTTTCTATGTGTTGAATTGAAATGGAAAGGAAAAACAACTGAACTTCAACACTACAAAGCTATTAAGAATCCCTCACCTTAGAGCAGGCTTTTTCAGTTTGCATGCATTGAGAAGATTCACAGACCTGCTTAATCCAGATTGAGAGGTGCGTAAACAAAGCAGAATAAAAAGTGAATGCAACGATCAAATGTGGAAACAAGACATTTACAAGACTTACATTAAAAGACAAAATTGCATGCTTTCAAGATATGAAGTCACGTGCAAGAGTAAACAACAAAGTGCTTATTCACTCAGTTAGATGTTTGATCATTTCAAATCATACATTTAAGAACACCAATGTATCTTTGAATGACAAAATCTCAGCAGTGCCCCGATAGACTGATCATTTGTAAAGCGACTCAAAAATAAAATTAAAAATAAAAAATAAAAATCAAAGAGGCTATCTTAAGGAACACGACAGATGATCCAGCTAAAAGACAAAGACTATTAAAAAAGCAACAACAAAGACAAGAAAATAAATCCTCATATATACATACATATACCACTGCATAGCATGAATGTTTCAGGCAGTTGCATTACTGAATTGTGGTGAACAAATCTGGCCAAAATTAAAAAGATATATACCTTATTACTAAAATTACTCGGGAAAATATAAAAGCTTTTTAATAAAAGAAATGAAAAACCAGTGCACAATGCTCTTAAGACAGAAACTGATGGCATTAATATTTCGTCTAGCACTCATTCTGACCCTCATTTAAATCAATTAGAATGAACTCAGGAATAACATATGACTTTAATTTCAATACGCCTCTGAGCAAAATGTGCTAATAACTTTAATTGTTAGAGATATTGTGAAGTGGTGTAATAGTTTTGCCACTGAAGTTCAATGGAGAGGGATTTCTTTTTTAATTTATATTCTAAATATTTTAAACCATTTTCTTTGAGAGATGAGTGTTACACAGAGCAATTAATTGAAGGTTTGATTCAGAGTTTGTGTGTGTGCCAGTTACAAACCCTCGCTGCCCCCCAACATTAATTCCAGGCGACTGAACAATTTCCTAGGGGCCATGTGTTTAGAGTTTAGAAGAACAGGAATTTATCATATTAAAGTATTTTATTCTCCCTGCAAACAAAGCTCTTTATGTTTTCTTTGTTCCTGCTTCTTCCTTTTGATCTCCATTGTCAGAGTTTTGTGCCATTGTAATACTTTGCAATCTGCTGGAAGAGAAAGAATGACTGATTGTTTCCTTTTGAAAGGCAAAGTATGTGCAAGCCTGCAGCCTGCACCAGCATCCCTGCTGGGAAAGGTACTGTCTGCATTCTCCTCTCTTACTATTTTTTCCCCCTCAACTCTTGGAAACAAAGCTATTCTAGATGAGTCACAAAACCTTAGATTTTAATAAAGAACACAAAATACCACTACTACACACTGGCCAAATTCCAAAGACAAATTTAGTGTTAAGCAGCAAACTTCAAGCCACATTAAATGCCAAAAAAAAGTGCAGGGGGAAGGGAAAGTTCTACTCACAATACACTAATCTTATTCGGAATGAAAATTTCAAATAACTATTCTAAGCACAAAGTTTAGAATAAAACTATGGCAGCATTCAAAAAGCTGTTACTCAAAATAGCTCATACACTTCTAAACCACAGAATTAGTAAATATTTTAAAATTCAAATCAAATCTTCTGATGGAAGGTTTCTTGTGAAGATGACATGGAAACATTTTTCAAAGCCAGGCAATTCTTGATTGTCCATCTGTGTCAGGCGTTCAGCCCATCTCAGAATCACTCCAGCTCTCTGTTAGCTGGCTGGCACCCAGAGCTGTGTTCACATGGTCCCCAGAGCCAGAGTGCAGCAGCTCCTCTTGGTGCTTCACCACAATTTCTGGTCCCAGTATCACCAACATCACCAAGCTTTCTATCTTGCACTCTATTACCACCATTTACTTTTATAATCCAGTTGATCCATGTTTTGGATTTGTGCTTTTGTTTCATTCAAGGCATTTCAGTCCTTCCTTAACCCGGACAATTGGGTATTGACTGTGAGATCTCAATGCTGAAGAAGGGTTTGGTGCCCTCAATTCTAAATGAACTCAGAGTCAGTTGAGGTTATTCAATGCTTTGCAAGATCTGGATCTAATTATCACATTAGGCCCTATAAGAACCTACTGATATCCAGAGATACACGTTTTACATAAGGAAAAGCAATATGCACAGAGGTTAAATGATTTGCATAAGGTCACTGAGAGAACATATGACAGAACTCAAATAAAAGCCTGCTAGTTCCACCCTTTCAGCCTCAAGCATTTTTTATTACCTCCAATTTTATATTCCTGCCAGAAGAAGTAATTTCCATTTCAAATATTAAATGGGAAATCAGAAAATGCAGTGAACTCTGAACCACATCTCCTTGGTAATCCAGCAAGGCAGATAAGCCATATACCAACCTGTGGGTTCAAATGAGTTAACCAACACATTTAATACAGCTATTGTATGAAATGAGATTGTGTCTGCAGACATACCAGTAAATACTTCTATCTCTAAGCAGGAGAATGTATGGATGTACACTTAGTCCCCAAGCAGACTATTTGCATATATTTACATAAATAATGCACAACAAACTGTTTCAAGGGACAGACTGATGTCATTTCAATTGGACATCACACAGTCTCAACCCAAACAGTGCCAAGTATAGGAGAAGAGAGGAATCAGAAAATATTTGATTGTAAGCTCTCTTTTCATAAGGCAGTAAAACATTTGGCAAGGACTCAATTCACCTGCACTTTCTCTTGTATATATGGTCATAGGTTAATAAAAAAATGGAAGATACTATTTTTTACTATTTGCTAGAAGATATTTTTCAGTCTCAACAGACGATCAAAAGTTTAGAAGATGACTGCAAAAAATATTTTTCCCCTTTCTACTGTTGCTTTTAACTTTCATTTTTCAAACTCCACCTTTTCAATTGTGCACCTGTGTTGTATGGGAAAACTATTAAAAGCATTCACGTAAAAATTAAGTTTAAAAACATCTACAAACACTTAACAGTATTTACAGCTGCTGTGTCACATGACCATATTTTGGACTAGACAATACCTAGACTAGAAATTAGCCACAGTTCTGGAAGCAGTTCATAAGAAAAGAGCACTGCCTAGCAGAAATCAGAGCTAAAAAAAATCTCAAATTTCCCACCATCTGTAAACTGTGCAACACTGAGAGAAGCTTCCAACACAAATAAACAAGTCCTACCCCTTGAAAAAGGAAGCTCTTTGATTTTGCTGATGTATTTCCATTACTGTTTTATGCATAAACACATGCATTTCCCGAAGGTAAAAGGGTCCAGTATAAATACTAAGTGTGATTGAATTCATCTTCAGGTTGCATAATGAATTATTCTACTTGACTGTATACAAGAAAGATATTTGGAGCACTTACTGTATCATCTTTGAATACTGAATATGTGGAATACCACTTACTATAAAACCCTGAAATCCAACCAGTTATTTCAAGGTTCTCTATTAAATGATTACAGAATAATTTACAAAAAAAATGTTTTGTACAGTAATTAATCAATGAGGTTCTTACCACTCCACTTTATTCCTCTTGAAGTACATTTATAGGCAAGGCATAGAAATATGCTTTAATATAGTTTAATAAAGGTAACAAAAAAGAACATTTTCATGTTAAAGACGCCAATACAGAATTTGAAAGGAGCAATAATTATACAGCACCTGAATTTACAACTGCTTTTTTCAGGACATGAAACAATCCTGCCTCCTAAGCACTCTTAATAAGTGCTCATCTATTTCAGCAAAACTGTCCATATATTTTTGTCTTTTCCAAAACTGAATACACATTTTCATGCTGCATATTTAAAGCACCTTCAGCCTAGCTTCTTCAGAATGTGAAGAGACAAAGCATGATAAAAGGACACTAAATACTTGGCCTGTGGAAGAATTTCTCACACAAGAATCAAGGCAGTCTAAAAATACTCCCTAATGATGCTCTCTAAGGGCTTTCTCGCTGGCATGCTGGGTATCCAGGCTGCACGTGGCTCAGGTGGAAGGGATACAGGCTGCCACTTGTCTACAGGGATCCTGAGCTAGGTTAATGCCTACAAGGCAATACCAGATGAAACACCTGAACTACATAAAGGCCTCCATGAATAGAGAAAGCATGAGTATGATCCTGAACTGCACTTCACCCACCCTACTCTGGGGCAGAAAGTCTTATGCTGAGACCCAGAGACAGAGCACAGACTCAGGAATCACACCCTCTGTACACAGGTGAAATCTCCCAGTTCTCATATGTTTTATAACTACTAGTTGAAACTTAATTAGGAGGAATGAAATTATGACAATTATTAAGAAAAAATAATTTGTGAAGAACAAATGTGCTTTAAAATTCAGCATGTACTAAATAGTACTCCTTTTTAAACATTAATACAAGTCCTTTTCTAAAAGGAGATTTTAGAATTTTCAAACTTCTACAAATCTAATAATGAAACAGTTTGGATAGTATTTGATTTCCTTCTCTTCTGTTAAGGGCTGATTCAGACCAGCCTGCCAAAGCCTACAGCTGCAGCAATCCAGCTCCTGGGAGCTGACAGGAGTTCATTTTTGTGACATAAACAAATATGGTATTTTCCAATTTTAATTGTGCACAATGTAACTTCTCTCTACTCTACAATAACAGAACCTGGAGTTTCTTGAAAATCAGTCTCTTTCAACACAGTAACAAAAACTGGCATATCCTTAGCCACCATCTCCCCTTTGAGGAAAAATTCTTTTTAAGAGAGAGACCTCAGATCTTAGCAGGTTAATGCTCCCATCTCTACAACTTAGCCTCCCTCAGAGCTGACAGCATCACCGCTACAAAAAGATGAGACACAAAAGAAATGTACAAAAAAATCCCCCAACCTAAACCCCAAACCCCACACTATTATCTTTTACACACATATCACACAGCAGATTAGCACCACAATAACTCCACACATAACTTGAACTTGCTTCACCCAATCCATTCCATTCCTTATAACCCAGATGTACAAAACATTTAGTATATTTAAAAACAGCTACACACAAAGCAAATTGGGACAGAGCAGTAATTTTTAAAAGGGCTTAATACATGCTAATGATAAGATATCTAAAGATGGATGTTTCCATTTGCATAAATATGTGCTAGGCATAGAATTTTCCTCCTCCCTGAGATGCTGTAACCCTGTGCATGCAGTTTATATGATAATTTTGTTAGTGAGAGAAAACCACCAAAGATAACATACTGATTTGCAATGATAACACTGTTTCTCTGCACAAGATATATTTTTACTAGCTACTCAAAGAATTCTTGCACCACTTTTCACATCATGTTGGGCAACAGCACAGTAGAAATGCTTTATTCTCTCTATGCTAAATTCTTAAAAGCTAGAAATGTACACAAATCAGTAAGACCAAGCATTGTGCATTCTTTCAATAGTCATGGCAATAACCTTAATTGTAATTAGAATGAATAAATTAAAAGCCTCTTAGAATGAAATCCATCTTCTTTTCTTTCCAAACTAAATATTTAGTCTGCTGCTTTGCAAGTAAGAAAACCTACATATCTAGCAGGTTAGAACAGGAGCTATACCATGTTGTCAATTCCATGGTTCTAAGGTTTCTCATAGATGCCTACCTTTTTGCTGCTGGTGTTACAGTCTCCTTTCTGCTTCCTGATGGAGAAGGTAAAGAGCCACTTGGTTTCTTTGGTAATACAGTTCCATTGTTAACTGTAGTCCTTAAAGGCAGGGTTTGTACCAGTGGTCTTGCTGTAAAACAAGTGTAAGATGAAATCATTGCCTTCATTTTCCTTTCTGTGTTTTTTCTTCAGCAAACAACACTAGAATATTTTACATTTTCCATGTAGTGTGCCATTTTTGTGTCACTATGGCCAAATTCAGCATAAATGAGGGTTTTAACGTTGAGGAATTAAAAAATATATTATTATTATTCATAATAATAATAGTCCTATCAAATAAAAACTCTGTCTTAGGTTAAGGAGCTTAGTGGCAAGCACAAAAGTAGTTGTTGTACTCAAAACCAATCCTGCTCTGTCAAAAGAGCATCAGTCTCTTGCCCACCTGGATAGCATCCAGAGGAGTGCTAGAAATGAAGGCAAGTTGTCATCTCAAACTCCTGCTCTTCATCCCTCAGTCTTCTTGGAGTTTTTACACAAGCAAATTATCTATTAAGAAATTTCTACTTCCCCCAAAAAGTCTTTTTTCAAAGAATGTGGGCTTATGTTTGACAGAAAGGATTTGTACCCTTTATTCAGAAAAAGCTACCGAAATCAGCAGAAGAGTGAAGGTAATAAGCTGGCATTATCTACCTACATTCTTCTGATCAAATGTTGGCTCAAAAAAAAAGATCTGTGTGTCATAGCTGTAATTAACATTAGAATGACAGAAAAGTCCAATTCAAGTAGTTAGAAGTTAGTTGCAAAAACAGTGTTTAAAACTGCAAGCAATGAGTACCAACACAAATACTACTGTGGATCATAGCCTTGAAACACAGACACAAACATGACTAGTGCTCTGTCTACAGCAGAGAAAAAGCTTGAATCACATGAAATTTGCCAGGACTTTGTATTACAAGCCATTGTAAAGATGCCAAAAGCCTCTGGGTTCAGAGAAACACTACCTGAGAGAAGGCAGCAGTAACCAGTCACTTTAGGAACATAAAATTTCATTGAACTTGGAGAGGATGGCAGGGAGAATACCTATGAGATGCTCTTCAAAAAAGATTGCCAAGGATAAGAGAAATAAAAGGCTAAACTGAAACAGTACCAATTGTATAGAATTATAGGTCATACTGTAACAACATCTTATTGTAGCACTGACAGCAAGCATTTATTGACTTGTTCACCCTAAGTTTTCATGTACTGATCAAAAAGATAGATGTGAAAAACTGTGCCTTCAGAAAATTGTCAGTGCATATGGTCTACTAGAGAATGCAACTTGCAAGACAAATGTTGTCTTGGAACTTTGTTAGAATACTTACTAGTCATGTATTTGTCATTTATTTGTTCAGAGGAGAGAAATTTAGAAAACAAGCTATAAGGGAAATACTGAAGGAATGAGGCTTATTTGGCTTAGAAGAGTGAAGTATGACAGGAAAGAAAGTCAACAAAAGAAAAAAAAAGAAAAATTTCTCTATGCTCACTGAGGGTGCCTTCCAGCCCTGCCTTCCATGATCTGTTTTAACTGACTAATGCTTTCTTTAGAGCTTATACAAAACATCTGAAGTTTACTTGGCTTCCCAGGCTTCTATTTTTTATTAATGGATTCAGATATAATTCTATTTACTTCTCCTTTATTATTTTTTGTATATTAAATTCTTTTTACAGTTTTGTGCTGGAAGCTCTGCTGCTTGTTTCCTAATTGCTGCCCTGTTGCAATTAATCCATATGTATAAAACTGGTTCTGTTGCATTCTACAGAATCACAAGTAGCTACAGTTGAGAAGTTGTGGACCTGTCCCCTTGCAAGCTTTCTGTAGCTCACAAAAGTTTTAATGAACTTGGAGAAGACAAATTAGAACAGCAATAAAAGTTAAAAAAATTAATTATTAAAATATTTTCCTTATTTGTAGTTATTTTAAAAGAATGCCTACTAAAGAGCAGCTGGAGTGAACTAGCTGGAATCTGTTTACTTTCCTAACCCTATGAAATTGAAACTAGCAGCAGCCAGGAATAAACCCATAACCTTTAACAGAAGTTTTGCTTCAGATCCAGCACCAATCCACAAACCACACTTCTGGAAAAAGAGATTTAAATGGTCAGCTAGTGAAGAAAGCAACATCACGAAACTCTTACACAAGATAGAGAAAAACTGTGCATTATTCAATAAATTCACTATTTACTTAGGAGCTGTTTAGTTTTACTTACAACAGCTAGTTCACACCAGTGGTAACTGGCATCACAGTCACACAATCCCAAACTTGTCATTGCTGTTAGAAGTCAGTAACACACCATTACTGCTTTGTCAGTAATGTTTATTTTTGAAGTTCTGGTGCTTCAAGGTCTTACCTGTGGTAGCAGGACTGACAAGTTTATCAGCCTCAGCAGCAGCTTTTTTAATCATACTCTGATCTATGGATTAATAGGGCTGTTAAGTTTACAAACAAACCAATAATTGCAAAAGGAAAGAACAACAAACACAAGTAAAACAAAGGCAGGAAGCCATACTGAAACTCCACCAAGTAGTAGAATTAAATAAGGAAAGGAAAAAAACCCAAACAACTAAACAAAAACTCAAAACACCATTAGAGAAGGAGCTCCACAAATGGACAAGATAAGCCACTCCCTTTCCATGATGTATGCTGCTTTTAAGCTGCTTAGCTCAAGAACACAAAGACTGAAAACAAGGTCAAGATTTTTCCATTATAGATTTGAAAGTCTGAAACTTGAAATCTTTAAATTAATTTTAAATCTGAGGTACTCAGAAAAAATGAAGGCATTTGGCCCATGAAGATTCTTGTTCCAGACTTTATACAGTACTGGGGTGATCCTGTTTTTCCAAAGGCACAGACCTCCCCCAACACACACACACTTAATCCTGATGCACTTCATCTATAGATCAAATGATACCAGCAGCATGCAGTATGCTTCAAGCCCCAGTTTGCATGGACACAATTTCTGTGACATTCTGTGGGATCAAATTCCACTTTTTAAAATTTCAAATGTGGAATTAGTGATTAAACAATATAGGGAGAATAAACACAGATTCCATGCAGCCCAAGGGGTAGGAGAAGCCACCACTCCAGCTCCTCCCATGTTTAACAAAGCTCCTCTCCTAAGAGTATCCATCAGAAGCCTTCATAATGCTATTCCAAACTAAAATCAGTCTTATGCTAAGTAATTGCATATAGATTTTTATAAAGTAGTTGTGCCTATTAAGGAATAATAGGTAATTATGTGAAATAGATCATATTTGACAAAACAGCTGGAAAAAAACCCAAGTATTCTGAATACTTCAGATTGTCTTTCGTGTTTATAATTCATGTTTAATACATCTGTATCTTCCTAAATGATATAGCTGATGTACAGCAAAGTGAAAGTTCTTTACATAAACAGTCACAGTACTGATCTTCTCCAGAAATTAGGTGGGTTTTGTTGGCAAATACCAGGACTCATTCTGGTAATTTGCAATGGAAGAGCAATTGACATCTGTAGTCCTCCATTTACCTTACTACAGTAAAAGTTCTAACACTGTAATTTCACACAGACATTAAGAACCAGGCATGCAATATATACATTAAAAAAACCTCCAAACCACACATACACAAAAATCCGACAAACAAACAAACAAATAAACAATTCCCTATAAAACCAGCCATAAAAGACAAGGGGATAGGCTCACAGCAGCTTTTCTTCAATGTACATTGAACTATGGCTCTAATGGTCTGCCATGACCAAGAAAACTTCTCCTGATTTAGAGTTGAACTCTGCTTACAAAATACATGAAAATCTGGTTTGTATTTTGCTAAGTAAAGCCAGCAGGCATGAAGAACAGATTTGGTTACAACTCAGTAATAATTACTAGACTTTATTTCCTCCATGCATCAGATAATATCTATTTTACAGGCAACATGAAGCCTCTTAATCCCTTGTAAAACCAGATTTGATGGAACATTTTAACACAGTAGAGGCTATCTTTAGTAACATTTAACTTATCTGATATTTTAATTTTTTTCTCAATAAAAGAAAGACAAAATAAGAAGATTACAACAGAAAGAAAAGAGAACATGAAGACAAGATCTCAGATACTTAGTGCCTATTCCATCTGACAGCTAGCATGAGACACAACCAACTCATTATTTGGCTCTGTAATTCTGTCCCTTTCAGCTGTCCTCATCTCCTGACACAAAACTTTGTAATGAACATGACATCTCATGTTCAGTTCAGCAAATTAAGTAGTTCCTACCAAGTCTGTTAAATCAGTGACTAGAACTAAATATTTGTTGCAAGGTCACA
Source organism: Ammospiza nelsoni (assembly GCF_027579445.1). Classification (NCBI taxonomy): domain Eukaryota; kingdom Metazoa; phylum Chordata; class Aves; order Passeriformes; family Passerellidae; genus Ammospiza; species Ammospiza nelsoni. The sequence goes on along the minus strand of NC_080638.1, from coordinate 52,525,498 downwards.
AATATATAACAGAGATTAAAGGAAGTCCTAACTTTAAAGTGAGAAAATTATGAATCCATAAACATGTAGCATAATTCTCATGTAAAGTAAGGTTTTAATTAATATTAATATGTATCAGGATCCCCAAAAAAACCAACTTCCTAAGTTAGACAACAGAGAGCCTGTGAAGTCAGTACTTTCTTTTCACATCTAGGCTGCCACCACTCTTACTCCTAAGACCCAAAATAACTTGTGTGTTTCTCTAAGCTGTACACAGGCAGCCTCACACACTCCAGTAAACCACGTTGCTTGGGTTCTACTAAACCTTTACCCCTGTGAAGTGCTCAGGTCCAGCTTTCCTGAATTGTGCTCAGAAAAACCATTCCTGCAAAGCAGGAGCCACAGGAGAACACATTGGCACGTGGGCACAGCACAGAATTCTGCCAAGCAGTGACATCTGTCACATCTTATACTCACTGGCTCTGGCTCTGCTGCTCTGGAACGTGGTCAGGTAACAAGCACAGCTCTGCCTTTCTTTTGTAGCTGAACAGCTGGTGTTGTACCATCTCCTCAGTCATGTCAACTCTGTGCTAGCTTAGAGCTCTGTCTTATGTCTGCATGATCCACAGACACTGAAGACATTCTAAATTAAATTTTGATTACATTTTACTTAAGTTTAATTCATTTTTTAGGATAATAAACCTTCAACCTATTAGGAGTTTCACCCACAGAAGACAATGTCTTCCATAAAGAGTTTATAAAATACCTTGATCAGAAGTAAGGAAGTGGTAGCAATGGTTAAATGTAGATCGTGGATTAAGCATTAAGAAAATGCAAATGCTTTGCTGTTTCATGTAAACTGTAGAAGGTTCACAGATTTAACCATCTGGATTTCTATGTGTTCCTTTTACCAGGTTGAATTCCAAATGTATTTTTTTTAGAGTTTGATTTGTTGAATTTGAATATTTCAAGATCTAATGAACAACCTATTTTAATACATATGAAACACTCATTGAACTGCACTATCTATTTTACATCTGTCTGAAATGCAAACCTTTGGTAGGTCCTTTCTTGTTCTGCATGGCCTGCTGCTCCTCCGTGATATTCAAGCGTCGGACCACATCAGCAAGGGCAGATTTGAGCAGCTGGATGTCATCTTCCTGCATCTGCACACGCTGCTCCAGAGAGGCAATGCGATCTGTGACCTCCATGCTGCTCGCAGCAGAGGCACTGTCATCTAAACAAAGCAGCAGAAAAAAAAAAAAGCATTATCAATAAAGGATGGACAACCAAAAATACCTTATTCAACTGGCTGCAGGTAAAAAAAAAGGCTTTTCTCACACCTGATGACTTCTTGAGGAAGAAAGAAAGTTTTTGAGTGACCAAAAGGAAGAGATGGAAATAAAAATAAATAAATAAAAGATACACACTTAAGTAAGATGTTCTGATGAGGTTGGCTCCAGGGCCAGCTGTTAATTGGGTTCCACTACCAATTATGTACATGTCAGAACTGCAGAGATCAATCATCACCCTTCACTGTCCTGCTCAACACAACATTCTGACACTGCTGGCCATTCACATAGAGAGCTACACATTTTCTGACATGCTACACACCCCTCCAGAGCTTTCTGTCTCATATAGGTCATAGAGACACTTTACAAATACAAAAGTAAGATAGGCTTACACTTTTTCAAGCTACCACACACAGGCTGAAGAACAGACACTGACCCAATCTGCTAACCCCTAGTTTATACCAGCAGCTTTGAGAACATTCCCTCTAACTGAAATAACAGCTTAAATAATTTCAGAATTACTCAGTAACTATACTCTAAGCCTGCAAATTATTAAAAGGGTCATTTCTTTGATACAATTCACCCATTATTTAGAAGTAACCCATAGAAGCTTCAAGACTGCAAATCCATGATGGGGACTACACGTTCTTTCCACTCAAAACTAGTAATAAGAATATTTTTTCTAAATGAGCACTTTTGTTCCTATCACATAGAAACACTGTCTCTTTTTACAATATTAAGTTAGGAGAAATAAAAAGAAAGCAACATCAAAGACATCAAAGTCAGTATCAAATAGGGAAATAATGTGTAGTTTTTCAAGAGAATTGCAAAGATTTATTTAAAGTTTTTGAAACCTAAAAAAAAAGTTAGGTACTAACTTACTGGACAATCTTAAGTAATGTTAGTCAAGGATCATAGCTTTCAGCTCATGATTTAATAAGTCATACTGTAGCAAAAATGGATATTTATGCTGCTATCTGCAAGCATAATTGACTTCTCCCTCATTCCCAATGCAAGCCTGTAGCCTTTATTTCTTCTGTTAAAGCTGAGCTCTCTTTGTGAAGAAGGTGGTATTTGTTTTCATTTCTTGTGTTCTTAATTCTCCTCTGTTCCAAACCAGAGTTTTCCACTTATTTTGTAAAAGGGCGTAATGTGAAAGTTAAATGGTTTGTGTGAAATAATAACTCCTCTTGAATTTTAAAACAAAGTTAAGTGCTTAAAAAAGGAAAACAACTGTTTCTGAGTACATCTAAAAGCACACCCAAAAATGCTAATGCATAAAAACTTTTAATCATAAGCATCTAGGAAAAAATGGCATTAATTTATTTTTTTTAAATTTATTCATCTCCAAACCACTCCAATACAGAATGGTTTTGAAATCTGTTCATCAGATCAATTTTGGCTTCCTCATCTCTCACACCCCTAATAGCTATCTGTGGTTATCAAAAGCTGAATTAGAAACAACTCAGAAACAATGTAACAATATTGACAGTCCATAAATAGCTACAGACTATTATAGTTTATAATGCTTGTTAATTCTGTTACAGGAGTTTCAGACCTTATTTAAAATATCACCATTAGGATATTATTAAGCTGAATATAGTAGCAATGTAACTATCTTGTTCTGAATGAACTAAATCAGAACTCAAGTTCCTGAAAAATATTAAAAAACTTTCCCCATGACAAAACTTTCCAAACTTTGGCCTAATCAGACTTCTGCTCAGCACAGGACTCTGTCCTGTAGCTATTACAGGTAATTAGTTCCCAAACTCAGATTAGCAGCTATGCTGGCAGCAGTAAGAGCTGCCTGCAGAACTTAACCTTTCCTCTGCAAACAAAAGCCCCACGCTGCTCTAATGACTTTACACTTTAACTCAGCTGGAAATAACATGGATTAGCATACTGGACAATAGGCAACCAAATCAAAAGCTTGATTTAACCAATACAAGCCAAATTCAAACTTCAGCCATTCTGCCAAATTCAGTATCATCAGGAATAGTTTTCCTCTGAATTCAGTCAACAAGAAATAGCCAAATCCCAAAACCAGGGCAGTGAAGAAAATCCAGGGGAAAATCAGTTGGTGTTGAAATGATCTACTCTTGCTACAAAAGAAAACATCCTCATTGAAGTATCCATTTCACTAATTTTTAAGTGTGTAGAAACAGTAATTTTGCCCAGACATTAATCTTCAAGTGCTAAATCAGTGGTACTGGTTTATTTACAGCCCTGTAAGAAATCACTCCCACTAATAACTATTAAGATGTACAGTTCTCTCCCTTCTTCCCCCTTCCCCCATCTGTCACTGTGACTCTTCCCCTCCCACCCTCACTGACCAACAGGCCCCAGCAAACCCTTTCTTGAACACAACATCTGAATCTTCCACTATCATCATTCTTGTAGGGTCCTGGCAACATAACCCTCATCCTTGCTGCAACCTACAGCTTGTTTGGTTTTTATGGTGGGTACTTCACTGGGTGCAGTTCCCTTCCAAGGATGAAGAAAAAAATAAAATTTTAACAGCTTTCTGCAAGATTGCAGCTGGAGACACAGTGCTTATAGTCCAGTACCATTTCACTTTACCTCCTCTTTGCATGCATGTACAAGTAAGCTAGAAAAGAGAGCCTGAATACAACAAAACTACATTTTATGAAGAATGCAAAGTTCAATTATAAAATAAGCACAACCTGTTTGTTATGCAAGTTGAGGGTGGAATGTTTTTGCCATTCAGATCATTACATCCCAGTATGTTGAGCAATAAAGTTGCACCTTCAACACAGCCAAATAAGTGAAATGGTACAGTATCAGAAGAGAAAAAAAAAAACAATAAATGCTATAAACTAACAATACAACAATGAAAATGTCCCTGCAGATGTCACCTACTCTGCCCACACAAGCAAGAGAGGTGTTGTTAGCCTAATTTGTGACCTGCCTCTGCAGTGTACCATTCATCCTCAGAGCAAAGGATATTTGCAAGGCATATTTTAGCACGGATTTGTAATGAAATTTGGAAAGGCATATGAAGGACACTGCAAATCCAGACAAATTGCCTTCAAGTATTAGATCTCCTTATCAGTCACTACCACCCCTTGCCCATGGATGGGCAGAACAGACATCACACCACCTACATGGGCAGCATCAATAGCACAGCAGAATTATCATTCCTTTTTTCATCAACATGAAGAAAAAGGACTTTACAGTGAAATTTATGCAACATGTTTTTAGAAACCTGAAACCTGAGTCACTTTCTATAATGTTCATTTCTTTTCTTTTCACTAAGAAAACATGTAAATCATAGAATGGTTTTGGTAGGAAGGGACCTTAAAGATTCCTGCTCACCTGCAATGGGCAGGAAGTTAATCTACATCTCATGAGATAAATGCCACCTACAATGTCCAAAATTAGATAAAACAATGAGGTATCAATTCAGATGCCTCATTTTTCATTGCAAAAGACATTTGTGGTAAAGCTTGGGAAAAAGAGTCATCTGTCATTTTTGTTTTGCTGAGATTCTGCAAGTTTCAAAGGGAAGGCAGCAAAAAAGGGGAATGTAATACATGCCTCTCTAAATTGTCCAACCAGCTAATCCATGATCTCATAGATTGGAAAGATTTCTTACGGCAAACTAAAAGACAATACTGAGTCAAATGATTAATCTGCTTCCAGAGTGTATTCCAGTTTTACAGCAATTTAGTACTTGAGCTTAGCCAAATGTGAAGAAATAGCTGAAGCAAAGCCAACAACAGGATGTGTATGCTGTTCACAAAAGTGATTTCAATACTATTTCATTGTATGTAGGCTAAAGCTAAATTACATACTTACACCATTAGTTAGAAGGAAGTCTATTAGATGCATACTATTTTCTATAGATTTCTTCTGTAGAAAAACTTAAACTTTCTGAAAAACCTAAATCTTACCTGTATGTTAATGTGTATGAAATAATTAAAATAGGACTTGGCATTCTCCCCCCCAGAAGAACTACTTTATTAAACATATTCCACCTTTGCACTATGCAGACATTAATTTTGAGGCTATCTTGTCCAGCTCAGACCACAGCAGTTGGCCATGCAGTGGAAATATTAGGTACTAATTCTCAAAAGACTGGCAAACAAATCTGAGTTTACTCAATCCACATGGCATATTTGGAGCACCAATTAACAAGATAAAACTGTACATGAAGTACTTCCAAAACTGATTGCAAATGTGGTTGCTAGACACTTTCTTTATAATACATTTTAAAAGTGGCATCTCAAAGTCTTTGCAGAGTTGTCCTTGTGTTTAGACACTCTGCAGGATGTCAGGAAAGAGAATCCAAGCCTTCTGAGGACAGCAAATGCCAGCAGTGGTCTTTGGCAAAAACTAAAGATAACCCACATGATGGAAAACATGGCAAGGGATGGCAGTGGAAAGGCAGCATCACCCAAACACAGAGCAGCTCTTCTTCTAGCATAAAGACATAGATTGTGCCAGCAAGCCTCAATTGAGCTCAACTGGCAGCTGAAAGATTTTCTGTTACTGAGAGATTTCATTAAGTGTATCACGTTCTGTACTTGTCCTGAAATCAGTTGGTACAAGTATTTACATTCCTTGGAAATAACTATGAACTTCAGGGCCACAACTACAGCCTTATGAAAATGTACATGGACAGAAAGGAATTTTCTACCCTCAGCATGCAGCTAACTCTATAGCAGAACACAGTAACTGCTGAGAAAGATATGCCATAAAAGGAGAGAGAAAGTTAAAAACAGTAGTTATGAAAAAATAAGCAAACAAAAAAAAGCACAATCCTGCAGATTAGGAGATCCATAGCCTGAATTTGACTCAGTATACTAGCAAGCAATTAAGAACACTGAAGATCCTACACTTCCAGAAACAGCTTTCCACCCATGAAGGCCCATGGCTTTTGCACTCCACTAACTGCAAAGCTGTCAGATGTGGCACATGTCACTCAGCATGTCACACGTTTGGCAAATTCCCCTTCTCCTGCCCGCATCACCACTGAGATCTCATGCAAGTAACTGAGATACTTCAGCAACTTCCTTCAAGCATCCTGGGAGTAGCACTACCACTAATTTTCAAATGACCTCTCTGCTTCACCTCTCCTGATACCATATGTTTAGCTTGACACTCTAAGAGAGCAGAAAAACATCTCTCTGTGGCAGGCCTCTCCTACACCTTCCAAATCCTGCCCTCCCTATTTGGTTCATTTCATGCATCTTTGAGTCTGGGTCACAGAAGTCAGGCAGACAAGCTATTGGATAGAAACAGTTGTTCTGAGTTGAGAGCAACAGAGAGAAAAAAAAAAAAAACTGGGAAGAGAGACAATCATCCAACTTTTCTCAGAATAAACACAAGCAATTCACTGTAGCACAGAAACAGGGGAATGCAGCCACAACATTGTTGGCAGGCTTTGAAGCAAGATTGGAAAGTACAAAGTATTCTCCTTGTATCAGTTTCTGTGGCATAATGTCAGTGGCCATTAGGAGGCCAGAGCCTCTGTGTAAGGGAACAATGGGAAAATAAACCAGCAGGTTTTGTTTCCTTTGACAACACCACGCCAGGCTCCTTTGTTTAAAAGATTAATGTCAACAGTATTTCACAGACTAAATATCTTTCCTCTGCTCACTTTTCTAATGCAAAACACTGTACCATACCTGAAACACAGCAGCAGCCCTCCCGGCTTGTCTCCTGGGGACAATGACAACACATATGGGCAACAGCTTATCATAAAGTCTGGTACATACTAGACTGGTCTGCCAGATTAGAGCTTTCCACTGTGAGAAGCAAGTGGATTTAGAGCCCAAAATAATGTTATCCTATTTAATCTTGTTACTTTGTGTGGTAACTAGTGGAAAAAAACAGGCAGAATCTTTTAACTACAGGTAAAACTGTAAACATTGTTGCATTATGTGAAGTTTCGGAAATCAAAACTTGTTGCCAGCTGAAAGTCTAATTCTCTAACTGTATTTTGCTATAAATGTATATATAATAGGATAAAAGTATAAGCATAATATATACTTTTTGAGATGGAAAATTTGATGATGAGGAACAAGAAATCATATCTAATATTTAAACCAAATAGCTACAGGATCAATGCCATGCCTATCTGTAAGCTTATGTATGTATACACACATACCATTTTTGAACAGGTAGGACAACTTTTCAATTAATTCTTTATTGTAATGCATGTTCTTAAGATAAGAGTGATTAGCAATGTAAGGAGAGCCCTAGTTGGGTACAATCAGGTACATCTCACATTAAGTAATCTGAACAGCCCAGATTAGTTTTTCCATGTCCTCACATGATATGTGTGTGTAGGAGGAAATGGGAAGAAAACTCAGTCTCACACATTTGCCTAATGCCCTACTCTGGATGTGCTGGGAACCACAGTAGCAGTAAAGCATCATCTTATCAGAACAGATCGCTTCTAAACCATTTTTATTAATAAAAAAGATAATTTTGGCAACTAATATGGACTACAGATGGTTATATTTTTGAACGGTATTTTCCTCTTCTAATACAGCTAGCTATTGCAGCCCAGTACTTATAAAATCTTATTAGTGTATTTCCCAACACTCACTGAGGAATAACTTGTCCTTTTACAGTTTCACCACTAGAAACCTAAAGACAGGGAATATAATTTCCTAAAATTAGAGGCAGAATTTGAAAGGATAAATCCATAATAGCAATCATCACTCAGGGCGTCACAGCTGGGAGCACTGCATTCATTAACAAAATGGGAGAGAAGAAAATGATCTAACAGAACATTTTCAGAAAGCTCCTCGTGGCTAATTAGTTAGGAATCACTGCAGCAAAATTATAAGCACGTGCCCTTGACCTGCCTGTAGCTGTCAAGCTATAGCCAGCAGCTTACTGTCTTTTCCCAAGCAGATGGTAAATGAGCTTCTACTTGGAAATCAACCAGTTAAAAATTATCTTCCCCAACAGCACTTTAGAAGAAGATGGAAGAAAATTTTGACACATTAATAAATTAGAGGAATTTCACTCAGAAGAGGTCTATCAACATAAATGCTTTAACTGTTCAGAGCTACTGTGTTGGCTCTGTTGAACACAGAAGTCAATAGAAAATGTTTTAACCAATTATGATTCCTCCACATTATGCTGGGATCAGCCCACACCATTGAAAAAAACCCTTAAATGCCAGCAATGCAAACAGAAACCAGGAGGGTAAAGATGATATTCTATAGCATGATATGAATGCAAGGATAGAAGTGTGAAAAGGCAGGGACTCCATGGTACCTGCCTGGAGTTAAGAAACTGAAGATGCAGCCTAACAAGAACTTGCTAATGAAGGAACCAGTAGGGTAATTAAGGTACTAGGGCAGAATAGCTGGGCTGTGTTTTACCATCATATATCCTCAGTGCTGAGACCTGTATCAAGAGACCTGCCTCAATCTTATATTCTCAGTGATGTGCTGAGACCTGCATAAAGACCTTAAAACAAGAAAAGAGAAATAGATTGTGGAACACAGGAGAACATCTCCAATGACTCTCCATCTCCATGCCACAGCTATGGCTCAACGTCCAAGTCCTCCAACAACAGCCAGGAAGGAATGAATGCAAATTCACCACATGATGTAAGGCAAAAATTTTCAGCTTTTGTTTAGCACTACTAGACAAAAAGAACCAATTCAGAAGAGATTTGCTTCTCCTAAACATACTTTAAACCACACACAAATAGACATCACACATCAGTTCACAAAAACTTTCTCCTTGAAACTTTATAGTGTTTAATTCAATACCTTTTCACTGCTGTAAAAAACTGGATGTCTCCATTTCATTATTCAACTATGCCATATGCATAAAAGCAGAAATATTTACTTTTACTTGCAGTGAGGAGAGATTCCAAAGGCAAGAAAACTGACTTAAAACACCTTTTAAAAGTTACTGATGTTAGTCTGTGGTAATGAATTACAAGCCAATTTTTTTTTCCTTCTTTGTTTTGTATTTAAGTTATTTTACAAAAGAAAAGTTGATTCACAGTCTCAATAAACCCTAAGATACATCAGCCAGTAGCTGATCTGCAGTTAAATGCAGCCTTTATGTTACATTCGAGACAGGACCATTTAAACACTTCAGACACTACTTAGGTCAGCATACATTTTGTCATTTTCCTAATTTCCATATTCAATATTAAAATGACAACTGATCCTCAAATTTACTTGGACCACTAGCTTTTTCCTTATATTTTTTTATAATTTACAGTTTAATGAAAATTATAATCTTACATATCTATGTTTATTTAAAAACAAATTGAAAACACTATTAAACTTTAGAAATACATAAGCAATTAAACACTTTTCCACTTAAGAAATTAGAAATTTATTAAACTGAGACTGCATCAACAGCAAGTAATCCAAAATTATCAATTTGAAATAGTTTATGTTTTATCTTATTTCATAAGTGTATCCTCTGAGAAACAAGAATTGGAAAATCTCAGCCTCTAATCAATGGCATTTATTTGTAAAATAAATACCACTCCCATTCTACATTTACATTTCTTAAAGGCTAATCAGCTTTATTAATTGTTTTCTGTAGAATCAAACTATACAAACAATACAAAGAGAATAAAACATTCCTCCTGCACCTGCAGAAGGGGCCATTGATGTCTAAAGCAGATTTATCACTTTCACAGACTCTGGCTACTTGCTCTCAGCTAATGGCTTTACTTTCAGCAGTGGTCTGACTTTTCTTTAGAACTCTGTACCTCCTAAATATTTTAGTTTCTGAAATTAATGCAGTGTTAGACTTCATTACAGGGTGTCACAAAGACAAATCACAATCTAAATATTTAAAGGAAAAATTATTTCAAATTTAGAAGACTATTAAAAGTCATCTTTTAAAACCTGTCTTGTTCAGTACTGTCTCTAACAGAAATATAGAATTTTTTTTCTAGAATGGGCAGTTAATCTAGTGCACGTGAGAAGTACTTTAATTAACTAGTGATAGCCTTGCTTGGATGGCAGAGGCAAAAAAGCATCCAGAATGCCCAAAACTGAATGAAATTTTACCCACTGTCCATCCTCATCTTCAGTTAGGATTAAGTCTTCCCTTCATATAACTCAGGCGAATATAATACAATATAATAATATAATTATTAGTAATATAACTTCTTACTGTAAATTCTTCCCATTACATATTCCCACTCTCCAGCAAAAAAATCTTTGCTGACATAAATGCAGAAAGAACAAACTGCCCTTGCCAAGGACTCAAACACGGCCAGAGATACCACACTTGATATAATATTTGATGTCCTGGCATTAACCAGGAAGATGACGGCATTAAGGCTATTTAGGAGAAGGAAGAAAAAAACAGACCCTTTATTTGCTATTCTTAAATAAAAAAATTAATTCAGCTTATTTCAGGAAACAGAGAAACACATATAATCTGAAAATTTATTTGGTTAAAAATGCGACTCCTCTAATTGCCAAAAGAGACAATTCCATTAGAAGAAATTTTCCACCCTTTTTATTTATAATTGGGTTCCCTAGCATGAGATCATATTCTTATTTCGCCACAATAGGGTGCACAGCATTGTCACAAATGTCACCCAGCTGCAGTGCCATTCCCAGCACACTGTGAAGTGTGGTCCTACCACCCTGTGAGAATGAACAACTTGTATTCTAAGGCTTGCCCCATCCTCTGCAGCACTTGGCAATGCCACAGCATGCACAAATTTTTGAAAGAAATTCAGGCTTTCATGGAGGAGGAGACAGAGACAAACTATTTTATATCTTTCATATTGAGTGAAAAAAGTTTAGAAATACACTTTGATCAATGAATGCAATACTGTCTCTCCCCAGAGCTACGGAGAGCCCTCAGTAAAAGTGACAGAGTCAGCAGACGTCTGGTCTGCCCTTGGCTGGGAACAAGCCTCAGGCCAAGGTCCAAGCTGAGCCTGGCTCATGACTGTTCCTCTCCTTCAAGGACTTTGTGCGACTGATTTCCTTCTGGCGGCAGTCAGTACTTCTCCCGTAAGAGTTTTCACTCCAGAGATTAGATGGATGATGGCTGAGCAGAGCAAATCCTTTCCCAAAAGCCATCTCCTAATAGCACTGTGCTGAAGGACTAGTGTGAACAAACCCTGCAGAAAGCCTGGCTGATAAGGCTCTTGTAGCCCTGTGATTATGGGAATCTGAGCTTCAGCTTCATGATAAGGTGGAGCCTATCAGCAAAGACAAACCTTTAAGGCTAATACAGCCATTCAGCCTTAGGGCAAGAGCTCTCTTACGCTTTCTTAGCTCTGGATGTGGGTGGAACTCACATAAGTCAGACTTCTGTATGCAAGAGTACAGGCACAAGTTAGGTCAAGTGCAGGCACTTGAACTAAATGAATTTAGTATTTTAAAGGCATTGTTTAACAATACAAACTTTATTTACAATTCAAGAAGGAACATTTTTTAAAGTGATCCTGCACATAGATTTGTGGTCTACAAGTATGTAAAGATTATTGCAGTGATAAGATTTGCCCATCACAACATTCAGGTACAGTAAACTTCCCCAACACAGCACAGAGGAGTGATTTCTAGGGCAGTAAACTGAGCACCACATTGAACTTGAAAATCACTAGATTTACAAGAGATGGAAAAAAGTTGAAACTGGTTGGAAAACATTTCTCCCAAGTCCACTGAAGAGATAGTTCAGAAAACAATATCTGCTCACAGCACATAATTTTTTACGTCAGCCAGGAGATGTCTTTTTCAAAATATCCTTCATTTTAGCACCAGACAGTCAAGATTAAAGCCTAGTACAGTACAGCTTCTTCACAAAAATACTTAGTTACATAAAAGCAACATAAATACATAAGTTCATGCTAAGATACATAGATCTCCATGGGAGAGAAGTGATCAGTGACCTGAGTCAGTGACTCAACTCCTCACTCTCATTGGCCTTATTTGTAACAGTTTCCAAGTGTTGATTCTTCACCAAAAGCAAAAGTGTTCAGTATTTGCAAAGCCAAAAGGTGAAAAGAAAGGAAAAATGATCCAGTTGATCAGGAATCCTGTTACACTGAAGCCAACAAGCAACAGCTCTAGCAGTGAGTGCCACTAAGACAAAGGGGTCACACAGTCAAGTAAATCTACCCACAGCTCTCTTTTTCTTCCTTTTAGATGGGAACAAGACAGCTTTGTAGGCCCAAGTAAAAATAACAAATGAAACAAAACCCAAAGCAAAGAAACAAACAAGTTGCTCCTCAAAAGATCCACACAAGAATAAACTAAAACCCAAGTAGTAAACTGGAAACTACATTTTGAGAAGTCATTCACAGAGTGTGATAGTTCCTGCTTCCCTAATCATTAAAAAAAGAAAAAAAAATTTTCCTAATGTATTGCAAAGTAGTTCAATACCCTACTAGCTCCCCTTGCATGAAAAAGAGGCTTTTGAACTGGACATCAAGTTTGCTGGTTTCATATTTACTGCATTTCAAAATCACATTAAATACATTTATCAGATTTATCTGATGCCAGGAAAGTCTGTCTTCTGAAAGGATGAGGCCTGATTCCTACAAAATTATAAGGAATTATTAAATAATTTTTTAAAATCTTATAAAAATTAATAAAACAGTGTTGTTGTAAGCTTCATTATTCAGCCTTGCATTTTCTTACTCCCCAGAGGTTAAAAGGAAAGCTTAATAATTTTTCCAGAATTGCTAGAACTTTCTGTTTGCCATTTCATCCACAAAACAACCAACAACAAGGACAGTGCATTAGCATTCATAGATCTGTACCAGATGATTTAAAAAACCCCATTTTGTTTCATGGACAATTGCTTACAGAAGAAAAAGGCAAGTCCCAAAAATTTCAAAGCATTTCCTCACAAACTCTGCAGGAAGCTACCCTCTCATGGAGCAGGTTCTGGAGTCTTCTTCTCTTCAGCCTGCCCAGTGGTTGCTGGGGCACCAGAACAGAGTGCCCAGAGAAGCTCCAGATGCCCCATTATTAGAAATGTTCAAAGTCAGGCTGGATGGGACTTTGAGAAATCTGATCTAATGGAAGGTGTCCCTAAAATCACCAGTAAAATGTACCCAGCCCGAGCCTGCAGCCCTCAGTCAGGGCTGTCCTGTGGGGATAAACACTATCCAGTCAGGCATGGCAAAGGCTGGAGGACATTCAGCTGTGCTGCTGAGACCTGCACACAAAGCCTGATCAGCATCAGTGCTGTGAGAAATTACAGCACACTCAGCAGAAACATCTGCTATTTTGGCAGCTCCCATCTGATTTCTGAAGGACCTGCAGGCTGGCAAACAGGACAGAGCAGCAGTGGGGTGGGAAAAGGGTCCCCCCAACAGAGCTGAATCCTCCAGAACTCATCCTGACCTTCCCTTGGGAAATCAAAATGGTACTAAAAAATTACAAAGAAAATAATATTTAAAAACTGCCAGCACAGACCAGGCCCTCTCAATGCCTCTTGACTGCCCACAGACATGTCCCTGCACACAGGCAGCTGTTGCTGCTCCCTCCTTCAGGGAAGAGATTACCCCAAATCTCAAGTCAGCACATGCAGGGATACCTTCACATCTGAGCTGCACTCAGGAGTCGTGGTCCCAGGGTACAGGGTGAGTGACCACCACCAGCAGGTACTGGAGAGAGCTGGCAGCACTGCCAGGCTGGGAGCTCAGCGGGTGGGAGTGGGTCTCTGTTTGTTCTGGGACAGAGCTGGGATCCACTGTGCAGGTGGAAAGTACAGAATCAGGCTCCCAGATGGCACAGGGCACAGAACATGGACACAGTCCAGTGCAAGAAGCCAGAAACGTGGCAATAGGAGTGGGGCAGTTGCCTGAACCCAATTCTGCTGCCACCAGTACATTTGGCCTTCTGATGACACCCTGCCGAATTAAGCTGAAGATCCCCAAATCCCACAGGAATACTAAATGCCATGTATTGTCTTCTGCCTTATGTGTATCTCCCCATATACAACTTTCCTGTGGACTAATCACAAAATTCATGCACTATAGGTAGGTCAAGGCCCTGCTTTGTCTTCACTTCTTCTTCCCATTCCTCCTTCTCAATGCAAATTACAAAAATCACCCTCTCCTTTAGCTTTTTTCCTGCATCCTTGACACGTTGTAAAAGCAGTAAGGAGAATGTTCAGAACATACAGTACAAGAAAAAAGCTTATTATTCCTGAAAGTTAAATTGAAAGTGAATAAATAAGACACTTGGTAAGCCAATGCACACAGTTCTAAGATTATACCCAGAATATGCTGTATTAAGAACTTCTTAATGAGGCAAAGAGTTATTCAGAAAAAGAGTGCCAGTAGCTTTCCACAGCTTCCCTTGAATTATTTCAAATGGATACAATCCATTTTCACTTTAAAACCTCTGCTTTACACAACTGTTCAGAGGGCTTCATCTTCAGCACAACATTGCTTAAAGAGAAATGGATACAAACCTGCATATCATTCATATCTAATGCCTTGCCAACCCACACCTTCTTTTTACTATCTAATTCTCATGTGCAAGCCTGTCAAAAGTGTCAAAAGCTTTTTTTTTTAAGCTGCTACTTTTATCATGTGAAAGATGTCATCACTTTAACAACACTCATTTGTTTCCCAAGGTTTGTGCCTCCAAAAGGTCAGAAGAATTCCCTGGACCTCACTGCACTCTGCACCAGTCACCTTGGGAGGAGCCTTGAGGGACTGAGTTTATTTGACTGCTTCCCATTTCTACTCCCACAGCTGTGGAAGTGGGAATTCTGCTCATACAGATTGCACAATATGATAACTGACATTTAGTATGCAGTGCTCAAGCACAGCTTGCTAAAGGACAGGTAACATGGACTTGTAAGAACAACATGTCAATTTTTCCCTGTCATAACTGGAAAAGAAAAGGGAAGATTTCACAACTGTGCAAGTTGCTGACTTGTCAGCAGAGTTACAGAATTGCTGTTTGTAGCACAAAGTGACTTTAAATTTTTATATAGGTCTATCTATTCATGCAGCAGAAGAAAAGGTACTCCAATAAACTGCATGTAAAACCAGATAATTTACACTTCTTAAAACAAATTTTCTACGAAAAACTCTTACTACTACATTTACAGTAAACATAAAGCTTCCACAGTGCACATTCTTTGCAGCACAGAAGAACACAGGCAGCTTGTTAAACTGAGCAATGCCTGCATGACACCAATTGTTTTAAAATCACTGTATGGATTTTAGCCACCATTAAATCTAGTAAACCTAGTTAATACAAACCAGTGCAGTGTCAGAAGTGCTCTGTGCCAGGAACAGCTGGAAACACCCAAACAGAAAGAGTTTCACCATGCCATAATCAAGATGTTTGAAATAGCTTTTTCCCCTCCCTGATGTATTGTCCTACTTCTTATTCTGTACAACAAGACACTTATTTTAAGGGAGCCAGACCGGAAAAGTTAGGGGTAGCCAGGAGAAGGTTGCCTGTACCTATTTCATTCTTGGGGAAGTACAGGAGCAGTGCTGAGACAGAGCCTTGCCCAGAAGGTGAAGGTGCTCACTCTTTGGGATAGATTGCCATGGACTTGGCAATTGTTTGCTCACTGAGCATGGGACTGGCAGAAACTATGCAGAACCAGAATTACAAAGAATGAGAAACTTCTGCTGGGGTTTTTGCCCCCACCCAAATATCTCACTTTGCCTTTTCTGGTATTTGTCAGTGGTCCATTGGGCAACATCTAAGATGTTGGGCTGGGCTGCAACATCTCCCTCTTGAATCTCTTGTTCCACTAAAATGGATTAACCAGTTCCTAATGCCAGATATTAAAACACTGACAAAATGCATGTGGCTTTCCACACCACTGATTTTAGCAATTGTTCTAAATGAAATCCAAACCACAAAAGAGACAATCTTAGCAATTCTGTAATTTTAGAGTCTTTACTAAAAATCAGCTGTTTCACTTCTGTTAAAATATCTGCATGATGGAAAGAAAGAAGATGTCAAAACTTTATTATCCTTCTCCTTGCCTCCAGAGAGGCTTCAGCCAGGCAATAGCTACTTCAAAGCTTCACATCCCACATGCCTAGAGATTTGAACCAAGAGAAGCAACTGCCAAATTCAGGAGACAGTAAAAGGCTTAGATTTTGAGGGCTCCCTGAGGCTAAATATTTTTTAAAATTAAAAACTCAAATATAACAACTAGAAAGGAGGAAAACCCCTGAAGTTACCCTCTCCTAGAACAATATGCACACAAATCTCTCATAACCTTCTGAGTCACAACTACCAAGGTTAATAACCCAGCACCAATGAAATGGTTTCTGGGCTTCACAAAATCCTACAGAGCCTTGCAGGAATCACTCGTGCTGCTTTAGGCCTTTTTAATCTTCTTGGAAACAATGAAGAATAAACAAACAAAAGAGTAAACTCTCTCTCAAGCACAAAATTTTTAATCCAGGCCTTCCTATATGGGACTGCCAAAGATGATTACTAGTTCTTGCAAGAGTATTTGTGTTAAAATTCCTCAATGCACAGAGATCCTGTGAATCTTCCTCTTCTCTTCGCAATGACTCTCCTGTAATCAAAAGAATGGCCAGATTTGGTTCTGAGAACTGTGCAGCAGCATCACACTGATGATATTTGTTACTGATTAATTCTGGTTTTAGGGTATGTCTTTTGCTAAAAAAGTTATGGAATAATCTGATGAACATGCCTCTGAAACAAGTATGTTCCCAATTAAAGTAATGTAAGAAAGAAGAGAATATTGTTGTTGTGATAGAAATTTTACTTCTATCTCAAAACTATAAAGGCAAATTCTAAGAAATACAAAGCTACAAATTTCCAAAGTGCAAGAAAAAAGGTAGGTGATATTCAACTACTAATTAAAATTTCAGTTTAAAAAATATTGAGTACACCTGTGTGCCTGGGGCTAACTATGATGCTTTTTTTAATTGAATGTGA
This sequence comes from Ammospiza nelsoni, assembly GCF_027579445.1. Lineage (NCBI taxonomy): Eukaryota > Metazoa > Chordata > Aves > Passeriformes > Passerellidae > Ammospiza > Ammospiza nelsoni. The sequence continues at coordinate 52,508,340 of NC_080638.1, read as the reverse complement.
TGTCATATTCTGAAGAGCACATTAAAAGGATTACAAAAAAGATTGAGGTCCATCGTTTCCAAGGAGGGAAAAAACCAACAAAACACACACAGACACACATGAAAACAATGACAAAACCAAAACATTCACCAAAGAAAGAGAGAAATCTCAATGGTAAAAAATTTATGTTCGTTCACTCTGCTTAGAATGGGTAGGTGGACTGGAAACTAAATTTATGATGCATAGCTAATTTTCTACCTCTATGAACCTTAATTCAATTTTCAATCATATTTGTAGCAGTCAAAAAGTAGTTTCGCTCTTTATTACTCCTCAGCAGCTCCATGTCTCTCCCTTGTACTGCCTTATGCACTGTTTTAAAAGTTTGCCTACCACCACTATGCCTGGCACAAGACTGAAAAAAGGGGATCACTTCTACCTGCTACAATACACAACAGATGGGCAACACTTCTAACTTGGATTAATTTATTGATGCTGTGCAACACATGGTGCCACAAGCAGCTGCAATGACAAAAGCAAGGGTCCAGTTCCACAAGACACAATGGCCATTCTAGAAACCCACAGTCTGCCTGCAGCACCCATTTCTCCTACAATATATCTGTTGCTGCCTCTGGAAACTGATTTAATTCTCCAACTTGGCAGAAAACTAACCCAGCAAAATCAAAATACCACACACAGATACTCCCTGGTTTTAATTTTTTTTTTCTGTTAGGTTAGCATGTTAAACTAACTCCTGACAATTTAGTCCATCAAGTAGGTAAAACCACAGACAGCAAGGGAAGGGGAAATGAGACCTTCCTTCAGCAGCTGCACAGTGTGGTGTGGTTTATCAGCCCCAGGTGAAAATGGAAACGGGCAGTGGGGCAGGGACAACAGGTTTGCCCTCAAGATCGGAATCCACTTAACCTCTGTCTTCTGAATTTTACAGTGCTATCTTCAAGCTCCCACAGCTCTCTGGTTTATTAACCTTTATCCCAAGGAACACTATACACCCTCTTATCACATAACATCTGAAGGACTGAGCCTGTCATCTTTAACATCCCTTTGTCTCCCCATCTATGTTACTTTCTATCCTTTCATTTCTTTGAAACAGTTGAAACATTATCACATAGTGTTACTCATCTTCAAAGTTAGAAAAATGATTGTATTACATCCCTATGCATCAGAAACAAGGTACATTTTATTTTAAAAGGGCAGATGAAAGGAGAAAGAGTTCTTTTGATTCATCTTGGCCCTGTGGGAGAGTGGGAAGTGGTGGGTTGCCCTGCCATAGACTCCCCCTATTTAAACAAAATTTAGAAATAAACAGATCAATCACCCAGGGGTATGTGTTCACAGAAAAAACTAAAATACAAGCAACAGATCTTACCAAGAACTGACAGCTACAGAACAGAATCTCTCAAAGAATTTACACATGAGGCAATGCTGGAATAAACCACACTACTCTGTTCACTGCTGTAAAGTTTCACCCTAGTGCCTAAAACCCTGTACTCCATAAAAAATGAGTGAGTAGATACAAATATATTGCTCTCAGGAGACCACACCAACAAATGTGTTTTCCAACTTCCATGAATTTTAGTTATAAAGCATTCACTTAACACAACGGCAACCATTTTTCAATTCCACAGCTGAACATTTAATCCCACAACTCAGTTATTTAACTCTTTCCTAAAACCAAAACAAAGCCTCCAGATCATAAAAGAAAGTTGAAATACCATTCAAATAACGAACAACGTAATTCAGCTATAAATTTGTCCTGAAATACTACTGGTGTGATAGTCAGAACCATATTTTTTCAGGCTTGCACAGATAACATGCTTATCCTAATTCTTTCAAACAACAGGTCATCCAATACAGCAAAAACAATCTAAGCAAAAGCCACCACACAATAATCAATAACAACCTAGGAAGGGAACCCCATAACCAAAGCCCTTACGATTTGTATACTGTTTATTCAGCTTAAAGCAGGGATGGAAACACCAAGCTATTAAATAACAAAAAGGACAGGTAGACTGCTACACCCATATTCCTTCCCCCCTTTCTGCCTTAAAAATGACTGGGCTTAGATCTTTCAGTAAAGCAGAATTGTTGTAAATGCAAAGCTTTAATTTTAGTTCTGTCTGATCCACTAAAACTTGCTCAAAATAAAGAAATCCAGAGTTTTCAATTTTTTGTTCTGAACATGATCAACACTCATAGTGATCTTTCTGACAGAGAAACTATTAAAAAAATATTTAGACCTCAGGAACTGCTCAAGTTCAACACAGGTCCTCTGGTCCCTTGTTCATGATATTAAAAATCTCTTAAGAAAACCAGGGCAGAACATCAAGGAAGCAACTTCTCTCTTGGTGTACTGACCATGTTACTTCCCAAATCAGAACAAACAATGGTTAAAGACTAGAGAGTGGGAGAAAACATCTCTAAAAGACTATGACAATTCAACTGCCCCAGCTCTAGCTGCCCCAGCTCCCTATACATATTTCAGTTTGTTCCCAAAGATGCTTATCCAGTGTTTGTCACCCATCACCCCTCTTTGGCTCATAGAGAGGCCAAGTCTTGGGAGAGCACTCCAGCAGCACAGCTCCAGTGCTGAAGTGTGTTTGGAACATGGCAGAAAGTTAGAGCTAGCCCACAGTAAATGCACTGACACTGGATACCCCAGGCCTCACCACAAACTGTTTTGCTTTACAGATTTCTTTCTCTTGTCCCACAGTTCCTGCTAAGGTGGACATGCAGGTGCTGAATTGCAGCATCAAGAGCCAGTGCACCTTATTGCTCTTTTAAGAATGCAGCCCTTCAGCTGCAGGACCCTGCAGTACACCAGTCAAGAAAAGGCTTGCCTGTATGCCCCTACACCAGGGGTCTGCTGGACCACACACCATCCTCCCAAATTTAAAAATGGATCTTTTCTCACTTCTCAGTAGAGAAAGGCCTCAAGACTTGAAAAATATATAAACACTTAACTTAAAAATTGTGTAAAATATTTAGTACCAAAAGACCTCTCATTAGTTCATTAAAATCTCTAAGTACAAGGGAAAACACTTCTTTCCAAACTGACATACAGCTATTACAAGGATTCTCACACTATCTAGCATAAAAGGGAGAAAAAGCAAGAACCTGACCTCACACCTCCTTCCCTGCATGGCATTATACAGAGTTCACTAAATTACAATAGATACATATTTTACTATGAGAGCCAAAATTTCTAATACTAATTTTTTTTAGATTCAACTGGACTTTGCTATGATCATTTCCAGAGTTTCAAAGTTCAGTCCTACCAAAGTCCACAATTAAATTTCTATCACCTGCACAATGTCTGGATTTTGCTTCTTACCCCCAGTCACATCAGTAATTATTTACTGTGTTACACTGAGGTATTGTACATGTGCTTTATAACACTGCCTCATATAATACATGGACAGAAACTCCTTAAATTCAATTTTAAAATTTAATACAAAATTCAATGTTTAGGTTCACAGTTAGTAACCTAAAAACAATAACCTGATTTTTCAGATCATTTAAGCAGAGTCCTGTCTGCCACTGCCCCATAATTTTGGCCTGTATTTGGAAGCTGTAAAGCAAAAAGGCAGGAATGCAGACACTGGTTTGAATAAAGACTGAGCCTCAGAATATGCTAATGCCTGTAAGGTTTTTATCAGTTTAGATAAAGACCTCGTTGCCCCCTGTGGCCCAGCCAGCCTTGCTGGACCACCCATATAGCCACAGAGCTCGGTCACCCCCAAGAAGCCACCCTGGGGCACCGTGCTGTTCATGGGGCACTGAGCAGTGGGACAGTGTGGGTAACACACTGTCCCTGCTCCAGGGCCAGCACAGGGACACACCTGCCACATCCTGCAAGCTCTGTAAAGCAGCATCTCCACGTGGGAGATGGGAGGATGCTTCCCAGGCAGCAACAGGTCTGGGTAAAAGGGCTTGTGAAATGCTGCATAGGGAAGGGGAAAAGGAAGTAACAAAATGGTAATTGGTTTTATTAAGTATAAAATAAATACAAAACTCTCCGTCAGGATCTTTCTCTGGTTTCACAGGGATTTTTTTTTCACCAAAGGAAAAAAATAAAGAGTTGCTCCTAATGCTTCTGATTTAAGGTACAGAAACTCTTAGCAACCTCAAGGAAATTCTAGACACCAGTGCCCAGTCAGCCCCACTTGAGTGTACAGGAGCTGCACTGGGAAATGTCAAAGGCTGTTTCAGTCTGCTATGTTTGTCAACACAGTTGAAAGAAAAATAAAGATGTAATTTTCATAAAACACAAGATTCATTACAAAGTTTTAATTTGAAGATATTTGCCTTTACTAGCTTGAAACAAAGATTGTTTCTCTATGTAAATAGAGAAACGTGTTCTTCTATTTTGCTTCTTAGGAACCTCACATTTCAAAGCTTAGCTGAGGCTCCTGTTCACATTCAATTCTCAGATGACTAAAAGCCAGTAGCAATGCTTCACATATTGGCCTGCAACAGATTATAGAAGTCATACTGAAATCCAGAAAACATTTCTTCATTCCTATTTGCAGGAATCTAGACGTAAGCTTACAATCAAATACAGGGTCTATGCTGTTAAGAAATGCAAACTGCTTTTATCACAATGAAGTGTTTATTTCAGATTTTAAATCCAAAAAGGCGATTAGTTTCTACATTCCACAATACCTAAAAACAGTGCTAGAGATCTCCAATGCTAGTTTTCAAATGAATATAATATATTTAGTCAATAATCAGTCATTTCAAAGCAAGAGAATATGATGGACCATGTCAGATTTTACCCTTTGGAAGTAATGGAGTGTGGACAATCTCACTTAATTACTTTCCAAAGAATTAATTTAGTGAAATCATGTTAACATATCATTATCCCCACCCCATCTCCCTAAAAAACCTCAGGGAGCTACTTCCACATTTTAATTATGTAATGGGCGAACATTTTAAATTGTGATTCATGGAAGAAGAGCATCATCCACAGCTCCTTTAAGCTTTCACAATTCCTTATGGTTGCCCAATTAGTGTCATTTGCAAAGAGCAAGCACCCAACATAAAATGTACTCATTACACCATTTCATACAACCTTCCTACTTATTCTCTCTCATCACCCCCAAGATTTTAGAGATCAAAAGACAGGTTCTTTATTACAGCTTCACAAAACTTCTCTTGACAAAAGAACTGAACATCAACTTTAGAATCTTCATCTTAAATTCCTAAGGAAAGGAGAAGGAAGAGGGAAGTCAGAATAAAACCTATTAAAATGTATGTGACTGACTGGTGCACTCCCTCACTGTCTCCTCACGTATATTCACTTTTTAATAATGTACTTTTAATATAATTTTAATCTTATTTGAATTATTTGCATGTGGTTTAAGGTTCAATAAAGGAATTTCAGATTTGCTATTTTTAATTAGAACCTAAAACATATATTTTACCAGCTCCGTAAAATACTATTAAATTTTTTAAAAACTCCTTGAAGATCAGATAAAGCATGTTTTTCTGCTGAGAGCCCAATGCTTTAATTTGCAATTCTGTATGTTGTTTTATTCATGATAAAATACTTGATACTTGTAGTTTCTCTCCATATTGCTAACACTGACACAGATTCTCTGTTGAGGTTTGACTATCACTAGAGGATTCTCTCATGACTGGTCTACATTTTCATTTGTTTTTAGAAGCTTAGTTAAAAAAAGAAAAAAAGGGAAAAAAATTAAATTCCAGTAACTATAATTAACACCACTCATGACTAGCACAAGTGTTAATAATTCATGTTTTGGAAATAAATAGCTCATTAAAGGGCAACAAATTCAGTTTACTTATATAGTGTCTTATTAGCAATAATATTTTGAGCTCTAATAGGCTAACAATATATATTGTGCAAGTGTCCATTGCAGCAAGTTATTTTTAATTCATAGCATACTGATTTATTCTGCATTCAATTACTGCACATACCAACAAAAAAAGTGTTTCTGTATGCCACCTCTCCCTCCCCTTTACTCCAGTAGTGAAGAAAAATATTCTAGAATCTACTTATACTCTGTATAGCTCCAAAATGCATAAAACTGACTCTTAATGTAGAGTCCAATTCAGCATTTCCTTTAAGAGTTTGACTGCAAGAGCCAGAACAAATCTCACTGAAAGAAAAATTAAGAAAATGCTGTCTAAGCAATGCTGTCTAAGGCAATAAAATCCTCTGTCCTACAAAACTGGTAGAAGCTTCAAGTGGAGCATGGCCTCCATTCCTGAATTAAAATCATGCTGCTGTTCTGGAGAGAAGAGGTCTAGAGATAAAACATGGGAAAGCCTGATTTGTCTCTCTGACTGTTGTTTTGGACTTCTGAGAAAAACAACATGAGTAATGCTATTAACATGTTTGCAACATCTTTTTGAACATGCTTGCAACACCTTTTCCTACACAGAGTGCATGAATCTGCCCAGTGAACACTGAATTAAATCCAATTTTGTTTTGCATTATTGCTAGGAAGTTATCACAGTAAAACAAATTACAGTCTCTTCCAGCCCTTGACAGATTTGAACTGGTGCCCTGAAAGCTACAAGGCTCAACTTACCATTGTTCCTTCCCTAACCCATTCCATATTGTGTGACTTTGGTCCAGCTGTAGGAAGATGTGGCTGCATTTAGGAAGGTTAAGGAGAGGAAGTGTGAGAGTCAAATGGGAAAAAAGAGACAACCACCAGAATAATACTGTCCATACAGATTTCCTGTTTGTGGTGCTCACTTCCTCACTGACAGGCACTGCTCCACTTGCAGATACAGGGCTCAGAGAGAAGAGGTACACATACTCAATTTGTTTTCAGGAATGGAGGAGAATTACAGAAACAGAAGATTCAAACCATAAATAGACTGACAAAAACTGAGTCACACAATTTACTTTTCGTGACTTAAGTGTGACTGATAGTTATCAAAGCTATTACCTGTCAAAAATCTTAATGTGATTTTGGGGGCAGAGAGCCAAAAGGAATCCTTGATTTTAAGGAACCATAAATTTTTAAGAAGTGTTTTATTATTGGTCTGTTCAGCCTGGAGAACAGGAGACTGAGACCCCATCACAGCCTACAAACTCCTCATGAGGGCAAGAGGACAGGCAGCCACTGCAGTGAGCAGTGTCAGAAGCAGAGGGCAGAGCCTGAAGTTGTGTCAGGGGAAGTTTGGTTGGATATCAGGGAAAGGGTCTTCACCCAGGGGATGGCTGGGCACTGGAACAGCTCCCCAGGAGCCTGACAGAGTTCAAGAAGTGTCCGGACAATGCTCTTGGCACATGGTGTGACTCCTGGGGATGGTCCTGTGCAGGGCTAAGAGCTGGATGATCAGTGATCCTTGTGGGTCCCTTCCAACTCAGCATATTCTGTGATCCTGGGATTATTCGGCTCTCTTAAAAAGATAAATTACAGCATAGTTTGTATCAACTTAAATTTTTGTCTAACTCTAAATTTTTTACTAACAATTACACTTCACATAATCTGTTAAACAGAACTGTAATTAATATTATGGAGTCCCTTGCCAAATATATCAATTTCATTAAGAAATAATGTTTCACACTTTTTTTTTACTGCTTTACCCAGATACTCTGAAGTTGAAGCTTCTGTCAAACAAGGCATTTGTAATGCAGGAATGGCCATTTGACAGCTATGACTTTCCCAGTAGCCACATGAAGGACATTTAAAAGATGCTACAAGTTCCAAAGAAATCATAGATAAATTTTCACTTCCATCTTTAAGTCTACAGAGGCATTTTGCAGGAATCCCAGATTTCACCCTTTACATTTCACGTACCTAATAATCCTGCCCACAGCAATTACTGTGGTGAAGGCTGTGTAAATAGATAGAGAATAGATAGATAGGGATTTGTGGTCAGAGCACCCACAAAACTCTGCCCACACCCTTCGTGTCTTCCCCACCTGTCTGTAATCAGTACTGATCACAGCTGCAGCCTAATAAACCAGCTGGGGGTGAGATGAGTGCTGTCTCTAATTCCAGGATGTGTCTTGTTTGGCAGTGTGTCATGTCCAGCATGGTTCTCTCCACCAGTTTTTAAGCAGATGCTAAAAACCTCAACACTATCTTGCCTTATCATGATCCTTCCACTTTTACCTTCAGCTTAAATAACACATGACTAACAACCCGATTGACTGTAGATAAACATACTGGCTTTCTACCTAAAAGTAACTTCTGTACCAAGAAAGGTATCTATGACCAGGCACAGTTAATAGTATCTAAGTTTTACTTTACAACATGCAAAATAAACAAGCAGAGTCCTTCATTATCTGGAAAGTGACACGTAAGTTGAGAACTGTCCTTGAGCTTTAAGAGGAGTTATTTTAGTGTCTTTCTTAAAAATAAACAAACAGAACAGACAGAGCAACTAACAAAACATCCTGTGCATCTGAAGACTGTCCTCTGAAACTGAAGAGGGAGATACCAAACAAATCAATAAATATGATAAACTCCTCCAGAGCAGGCATGTACTTTCTGCTTAGTTTACAACTAAGGAAACTAAGGCATCAAGAATGAAATATATTGCCTAAAATTGCATTGGAAGTTTGTATTTCTTGCTTTGATGTTATCTCAGATTGACACTTGTGTTCATTAAAACAATGTTTCTCAAATGCCAACTGTAGCTTTACTATTCTGTAAAAAGGAGTTTGAAGAAAGTAGGTGTCTTTGAACTAGCTGTGCTAAATATTTGCCCTAGATTTTAGACATGCAGCTCAAAACTAACATATTTGCCTCACCCTCTTTCTTCTCTCCCTTCCTTCTCCATTTACCTTCCTTTTTACACATCACAAGCTGTAAAAACACATTACTAAATAATCATGCAAACTAAATCTTCATATGAGTGAAGACCCAAATTCTTCTCCTGAACCCAGGGCCCTTTCTAGAAAGAAAGGAGCAACTCTGGGGCAAGTCTGCTCTTGTATTAACTTTTTTCTCCCTGACCAGGCCTTCCACCAGTCACAGTCCTGCTCCCTCATCCCCACCACAGCCTCCTGCCCATTACTGCTCCCTCCCTCCCTGTCCCCTCTTGGCCTCCCACCCACTCCAAACAAGGAGAATGTATGGAGGAATGGGAGAAGCTGCAGCCATCCTTGGCCAGATCTTGGTTGCTGCCCTAGAGGTGACCCACAGATATTTTTTCAGGAGCACAGCCTTTACATTCTGATCTTTCGAAACAATACATATTGGCAATCTCTTTATCCTTTATTCTGTTTGAGAGCACCAGAAAATTCCATCATATCTTTTCTTGTACAACTAAAATTAATCCTATTCAGAACAGGAACCTTTACAGCCTACAACAATGATCACTTTGAGTGCTTACCAGGCATTCTGTATTTCACTTTACCATATACTAAAATCATATTGTCGTTCTATCTCTACCATTCACTTGCTTTGTTTGGCTTCTTCTGTATGTCTGCCCCACTCCCAACTTCACATCATTTTTCATACTGCCCATTATACATGCAAGAGCTTTCCACTTTCCTGTAATGCAATTTTATTTATCACTTTTAAACCTCAAAACCCTCACTGGATCTTCTATTTGTATTTTGTTCCTCATGGGTCATGTGTGAAATACCTGATTACCTCAAGGCTGTACTCAAAGGCTTGATTATCTTTTATTCTTCATTTAATATAGTCTCACTAAAGGTAACTTGTAAAATGAAAGGCTTCTGAACTCAACCACTTTCTTTTATAAGCAGAGAATAATACAAACTTACAACAGCCCTCGAGGTCGCTATCTACAGTGAGACAAAGCTAAGCAAGTGATTTGTTCTAGAAACACATTCCAGAATATAATACTTAAGGATTAACTAAGATTTTAAAGCCTATGTACAGTATAAATACATACGGCTTATTTCCATCAAGTATTATAGGTGCTCAGAGTTACCAAATAAACATGAGGGACAGTCCACAGGAATAAGTTACGCTGCTTTTTCAAACTATTTAGAAAGTGATGCAACTCTCCTTCTGCTCCCACATGCAGGCTACTATCATGACCACTGTAAAAGCAAAGCCCAGGGATTTTGATAGGAAGATAGCTTGCTTATAAAAGGATTAGAGTATAAACTTTGAAATACATTGCTGTATGCTTCCTCATTAAAAACACTTACAATTAAATATTTATTAAGTTTAGGCAAAACAGGCATCTGCTATTAGTGTGCAACCCCCATACATAGTCATAGTTTTCTCTCCTGAGGAGCTCCAAAAATAGGGTGTCACTGCACAATGCCCACACACACAACTCCTGCTGCCCTAAAAAAACTGCTCCCACAATCTCCAGGTCCACACATATCAGAGTTTTCTGCAAATCTGTCCCTTTCTCACACCACATCACAAAGAAAAAATGTGAAATTTGTCATCTTCACAGCTTCCAAGGAGAGGCAGCTATATCTGATGCAGTTGCTGTCATGAAGCAATTTTGTATGAACCTGACTCCAGCTGTTCAGACAGCAGCAGAAAGCAGAGACCACTACTAAAATGTAGAGCAATAAGAGATCCACAAATATGAAATATGAGATTATGAATGCTCACAATTTTGCTGCTAGAAAGCATTAACTCGTACCAAAGTAAGGTATTTTGAGATTACACTTTACCATGAAGAACTCTCTGTAATATTTAGAATAGCTGATTTATTTTCCTCCCGGAAAACATCAGCTACTTGAATAATCCCAAGTACTCCGCAGGCCAATCTCCAATACTGCCTGTGAGGACACTTGCAGTTCCTCATCTCCTTCCTACTTTACGACCCATCACTGCAGCCTGGCAGCTCCCCTGCCATGCTGCCACCCAGGTGACGCCACCACCTCAATAACCCCTACCTTAAAATAACAGCAGAAAGAAAAATCAGTAAGTGCAAGCCAACTCCGGTAACTCCACTCGGGTACCTCGCACCTCCACACCGCCCTTCCCTTCTCCGGTGAGAGCGGCGCCGGGTGGGCTCCGGGGCTGAAGGACACCTGCGTCCCACTGCGCCCCCGCGGTCACGGGCAGCTCGGCCATACACATGTATATGAACACAAGTCTTATACATACATATATATGTTTATTTATATATATACATATATATATTTATATGTATATGTGTGTGTGTTGGCATACGCGCAACGGAGCCACGCAGCGGTGGGCGATCGCTTGAGCTGCCGGATCTGCCTTTGGGGAAGATGCACACAGACATCTCTGCCGTCCGCACACGTAGCTCCGCACATTCCCGTGAACGAGGCGCAGAAGTTGCTCGCAGAGGCGCCCCGAGGGCTGGCAGGTTTCCCGCCGAATAACGGGGGAGGCTGAAGGGGGTGAAGTTTCCTCCCTCCTCCTCCTCCTCCTCCTCCTCCTCCTCTCCCCGAGTTGCGCCGCGGAGCCGGGCGGCCCTGGGCGGCGGAGACGCCGCCGGCAGCCCCGGACCAGGCCCGCTCCCGGCGCTGCCTTCCCCGCGCCGGCCTCCGCCTCCGCCCCGCCGGAGCGCCGGGACCCCGACGCGCGCCGGGGCCGGCCCCCGCCCTTACCGTTGCAGAACTGGAGCAGCGAGGAGGTGTCGTAGAGGCTGCTGTAGCTGGAGAAGCCGTCCTCCATCCTGCCGCTGCGCTCCCGGCGTCCCCTCGGCTGTCCCGGCGGCCGCCCGCTGCCTGCTCGCCCACACGCTGCGGAGCGGAGGCGGCTGGGGCCGCGGCGGCCTCGCTGCCTGCCTCACTCAGTTGCCATGGCAACCCATTCACTCCGCCGCGGCTGGGGCGGCGGCCGCTCCGCTCCGAGCGCGGGGGGAGCGCCGCGGGGCGGGCCGGGGCGGGCCGGGGCGGGGCGGCCGCGGGCACGGCGCGGAGCCGAGCGGCCCGGGAGGCGGGGGGGACCCGGGGCGGCGGGGCGGGCGCGGAGCCGCGTCCCTCGGCCGGCTCGGCCGCCTCTCCTCGGCGGAGCCGCCGGCTCCGGGCCGCGGCTGAGAGAAGGACGAGCTGCCGAATCCCTCTGCCTTGCCCGGGGCTCTGACGGCGAGGCCCGGCGAGAGCGGGTGTCCCCATCGGGCCGAGGCGGAGCAGACACACTGCCCGGCCCTGCGGCGGGAGATGCCCGCCCATAACCCGGGGGTTAACCCGGGGTATCGCCATGGATGGGCTCGGTCAGGGCTGGATGCGGGGCAGCGGCTTTGCCGTGCCGGGGAGCCCCGCGGACACAGCCCCGGCATCCCTCCCTGCTGCCTCAGCCCGGCTCCTCTCGTCTCTCCCGCTGCAGCCACAGCCTGCCTGTAACTGCACCTTGTGCCCACCGCTGATTCCAGCGGCGATTCTCCTGGCTACAGGACGGAGCTGTCACGATAACATTGTAGTTGATACTCTCTTACAAAACCAAAAAGAATTATACACACTGTAATTCCTTGTGCCATTTCATACCGTTTAAACTATGTACTTCGAAGAGTGATACACTTTTCCAATACAGGATATTAAAATAGCTTTAACTGTTTAACATGTTTTTGTCTAGGTGTATTCATAATGTTCATTTGTGGTGAGGTGAAGGTGGTGGTCCAAAACTGGTGGCCAGTAATATTGTAAAATTATTTGAGACATTTTGGGCTTCAATTTCTGTTCTAAGGAATGTTGAAATGTCCAGTGACTGAAAGCCATTTTTAGTTCAAGCTCCTCAAGGGACACAAGGGAAATAGTTCATTGCACATCTATAGCACCTTTCAGCTTGAAAAATGCCAAAGCACTTGACACATCCTGCCTTCAGTCCCTAGTCCTTCCAGGAGCTTTTTGCAGGGCAGTTCCACCATGTGGATCCACTTACAGGCGTGGGTTTGGTATATGTGAGTCTTTTCACCAACCACTAAACCATGGCAGTGCTAACACAAAAGTATGCTATAAAATTAGGCAGAGATATCAGTTCCATGTTAAAGCAGAGTGAAAAGTGCTCCCTCCTGAATTGCCAGTGCCAATACTGGTAGAGTTGAAGTCATCTCCAGCACAAGCACTTGACCAGACTGATGTGCTTAAATTGTATCAGACAAAACCAACTGCATTTTATAGCTGTGGGCTGTAAAAAACAGAAAATTGTGGTAGTTTGGTGTTATATTTTTTAAAAAAACCAAAACCAAAGATTAAAAAAAAAAAAATTACTTCAAAAATACAAAACCATATAGGTATTCTTAGTGTTTTAAGTGAGTCATTATTTGTTCTCATCTTTAAAATTAAAACAGAGTCCTTAGGTTTTCTCATGACCTTTTCATTCATAAGCCATCAAACCTTTCAAAGATGCTACATTATTCTAAAACATTTTACACACAGAGAAAGACATATGGGATTTTTGGCAGACAAGTTACAACAATAGAAAAGTGAAGCTCATTTTCAGTAAAAATTCTGATTAAGAATTTCCTTAATTTTAAAACGTTATTGCCATCATTTGGTTATTATTTTTGAGGTTGAAAAGTGTTTTAATGTGCTTATTTTCCACCATCTTGAGACAAGAGGCGTACTCACCATAAGATGTCAATGTTACTTTAACCTTTACCTCCTTCTGATGTGTAAGTTTTGGAAAACAAAAATATTTAACCCTATGCTATCTAAAAGTATTATGTTTGTAGTAAAAACTGTGTTGTCAGAGAGATTGCTACAAAGATAAGAGAAGGTAATTCCCAGTAACTTTTATGAGATTTGTCAAAGTAGGAGAAAGGCCAGAAAGAGGCAATGCAGCTCCATTTCAGAGAGTAGAAATTAAAAGTCACTTAGAAACTCAAATCTAATCTCTTCTTAGAGAGAGATGCAGCATGTAAAACCTTGCAATGGATTTCCCTCTGAAATTAACAGTGATGGTGTCTGTGAAGCCTTTCAGCTCAGCATGCTGCAAATCAGCTCAGAGATGTGACAGAAAATGGTCTCAGCTCCAATCTCCAGATGCTGTTATGATTCCATTATACTCTAAGAGCAAGGGTTAGAAGAGGGAAACACTTTCATAATTTAATGATTTTGAGACCTGTAACAATCTCATTATACTAAACTGCACCACAAGGCACGAAATGAAAAAGAAATTCTGTCTGGCTGTAGGAACAATGGCACAGTGGATTGGAAGAATGCACTGATGTGTCTCTGGGAATTCTTCTGCTATGGTGAAACAACAAAAAACTTCTAGTTGTCCTTTTTTCAGTATAGTGTGGCCTTCATATTTTGTACATTTTAAAGCCAGTTATTTTGGTAAGTATGAAACCATAAAGGTGGGAATGTGGCATCCTGAGCAATACAGTGGGGCTGGTATATCAGGAAAGGATTTGTTGCTGTACACTTGTCAGAAACTCTATGATGTTACATTTTTGAAAGCTGTATTTTATACCAATTGATTTAACTTTTGTTCATCTTGAGTAGTATAAAGCAAATAACTATTAGCTAAGTGAGAATAAAAGAGCTTTCACCCATCCCTCAATGAATTTTCAGGAGTTAATATGCTCCAATATTAGGACAAAGAAGACTTGCTTTCACTTCCTGTTAATATGCTGTAGTCAAATATCACCGAATCACAGAATATTCTGAGTTTGAAGCGGTTCACTAGGATCTACTGAAGTCCAACTCCTGCAAATTTTGATATTCCATTTACCTCTTCCTGTAAACAGGATCGGGCTGCTTTAACCATGTAGTGGTAGCCTGGACAGCCTGCCCTCCATAGCTGCCCCCTGGGTGTGTGCTGAATGCCACTGCTGCCAGCAGCCTGTGGGGGGAGAGGTGATGGCACTGGCTGTGGGAAGGACGCTGGGATTTGGCTGTCAGTGGCAAAGCCTGCTGTGCAGAGCTGCTGATGAGCCCTTCTGTGCAGGTTTTACAGGAGGTGAAGGCTCAGCTCACCACAGACACTGGAGGGCTCTTCTTTCAGGTCAGTGCAAAGCCTGTCTGCTGAACAGATCAGGGAAGCTTGGATGGCTGCTGTGCACACTGAGTGTATCCTGCAACTAGAGAAATCTTCATCAGGCAAAGCATCTAGCACCATCAGCAAATGTGCTGGTTTTGATAAAATTTATCAGTGGATATAATTATAGCATCTATTTTACCATGACTAACTTTTGAAGAACCCCTCAAGCTCTTTAGCAATCATTTGATAGGTCACATTTACTGCAGCATGATCAAAGGGAGCTAAGCTCATTTCTATAGCTCACTGTGTTTCCATTTAACATGCAAAAGTCCATTTCACCATTCACAGTCTTACTTAATGCAGCAGTTGGTCTCTGCTTGAGCCTGGAAGCTTTTAAATTATATGCTTGTTCAAGGTTTGCTTTTCCTCGGTGAGTCAGAAGTTTCACCTATTAAAAAGCTGAAGCACTGCAACACTTGGTGCCTGGGCCCAGACTGCAATCCAAAACACAAGGTACCATGTGTGTGCTTCTCCCTGAATCATCTCACTCAGAAGAAATGGGCGTCTTTTCCAGCTGTTCATCCCCAGCACTGAGAGTTAGATGGTCTGAAAGCTGGCATCACAGCACAGGCACAGTGCCCTGCCTCAGCGTTGGAGACACAGAGCTTTGACAGAAGCTGGGGCCAGGGCTGAGCAGCACAATGCCCAGCAGCAGCAGCAGCAGGAGCAAGCTGCGCACAGCAGGAGCCCTGGAGAAGGAAGAGCCAATGCCTGGTTTAGGAACTAGCAGGATGAGACCAGCACTTAGAGAGAAGTTGTGGGGTTAAGTTTTGGATTTAGCTTCCTGAAATCTGATTAAATCCTGATTTATACTGTTTTGGGTTTTTTTTATTGTTTATTTGTTTTCCCTTTCTATTCAGAAAGCAGCAGGAATGTTTGGGTTTTTTAAGAGAATTTCATGCAGTGAATATATTGTCTTCATGTTGCAGAAGTGGCTTTTTCTCATTGCTAAGACTATCTCCAGGTACTGGCTGTCAGATCTCATCACAGGCTCAAATAAGGATTTCCTCTCCCAGTGTGGTAGGAAAGGAAGAAGTGCCTTGCTGCCCAGTCTCCTTTGTGAGAACACTTCAACCACTGGAATAATCATTCATTCTAAATAGCAGGACTCCAGTGTTTCAGCCACAGCAGGGAGCTTCATGAATGTCACTACAAAGCAGACTTCATGCATGTGGGAAAGATGGGGTATAAGAGGAGGATCACCATTATACCAGCACAGTCTGAGTGCATTAAAAATACAGTACAGCAAATGTGGGATGAAACCATCAAAGCTATGCAGGTTTAACAATCCAAATGAAAATATGTTGCAATATTTCTGTATATATCATGTTGTTTTGAACTACATATATTGGAATTATGGAAGTTTCCCTATAATTAATAAGAATAGTCTTAATCATATTGCCCTGGAAAAAATATTCTTTTGCAGATTGGTTAATTTGTAAATACAAAGAGAATACTTTGAAGATGAAAAGAATAATGCTTTCCACATCTATGACTTCCTATTCAAAGAGGGGAGGCTGCTCTGCAAACACTGATGCTTTCAGATTTGCACCACCTTTTTGAAATAAATGTTGGCTTTATTTGCTTGTTTGGAAAATGGGAAGAAAAACATGACACAGCCAAGGTCATGCTGGGAAGTCTGTGACAGAATCAAGCCAAAATAACTACCAGTTATTGCACCAACTGCAATCTGAGTCTACTGAGAATATCCTGCCTGTAAACACTGAAGATACTACTTGTACAGTTTGTTATGAAATGTTTTCAAGTACAGTGCCTGTGGTAGAAATGCTCTTATTTTTGCAAGGCCCCCTAACACGTTGGGTTCAATGCACATCAATGTATGTAATGGCCAAGTGCAGCCTTACTACATCCACAGCTGTGACATTGAGACTTGAAACTGATGAGAAGCAAAATGTACTACAGATACACAGGAATGCAGCCCCTGTTCCATATGCCATTGCAATCTGCAGATGGGAACAGCACTTCTGAGATATTAATACTCTGTGAGATTGATGTGAAGAGGCACAGTGATGGATGGCATCACACAAAATGATCCACTCTTCAAAATTACTCCTTAGAAGTTTTCAGTTATAATTCAGTTATGCAACCCTATTTTTGGTGGCTGCAGTCCCCAACAGAGGCTGAAAGCTTCTGCTAGCAGATCTCTATGAGATCTATGTACCCAGGGGCACAAATCCTGCCTCCTGTGAGAGGGGCATTTCTGGTTCCAGCTACAATAGCTTTGGCACAGGTTCACTGGTTCTCCATTCAGGGCACAGGAGGATCATCCCTACAGGTCTGTGTCACTTCCCAGGGGGAATTCCCTCCCAGCAGAAGGATCTTTCCTGCACCCACTGGAACCTCAGGGAGCCCCCAGAATGTAGGTATGGGGAAATGCTTTTAGCAAGGATGAAAAAGTGATGCTTCTGTGTGGCTTGCAGCACACTGACACCCTTCTGCCCATGGCTGAGATGAATAGTTTTGTTTTAATTTCTATGCTATGAATATAAAGATGTTACTGTGACAGTATATATTCCAGAGATCTATTTTATGCATATATTTAAATAATATTTTGTTAAAATTTAATGTCTGAGTTATATTATACAAAGCCACACCTACATAAATCTGTGCCTTCTGAATTATATTAGAGAAGAATGAGACTAGAGTAAGCTATAGTATAGACATATTTCTTTAAAATTATATTTAAATAACAGCATAGCAAGTTGCTAATTTAAGGTGTACACAAAAATTCCCACTTTTTAACAAAGTGGTTCTACAGTACCCATTCTGTTCACCCTTTAGAAGGAGCATTTTAACTGGACTGTAACAATTGACATGAACATGTAAAACCCAGGCTTACAAAACAGGATATTTCTCCAAAGGACACATCAGCTACACTGTGAGAAAGAAATCTCTCTCTTCTGCAAACAGGTACCCACAGTGCCTATGATGAGAGGGAAGGATCTCAGCACTCTATTTTATATTCCCTGGACAGTATGATGCTGGTTTAAACCTGTGCTTTACCAGAACTGATATTCCAAATTTCCCAATTTCCCATGTCACTGTTTCACTGGTTTTGGGATCCAGCACAATCAAGGGCATCCTGTGGGAACTGATGTGTACCAGGATAATTTATTGTCAGCCATGTAGATAACAAAGCACACATAAAAATGTATGGGTAAGACAAAGCACCATGTTGGTTCAATATATTAATGTTAGAAGGGGCTAGACAATCTCATTTACTGCACTTTCTACATTTGCAGTTATGTTACTGGAAATTTGCCCAGATATGGCAAATGAATGATGGCAAATGTCTTCTGAGAGATAGCTGGAAAAAATAATGTATTTCTTCTAGTAATTTCATATGTCATGCTTGCTTTTAGTGAGTGATCTATTGGAAAAACTGATTTGTGCTATTAAACAAGTAATAGGAAATGACTGCAGAGAGTTTACCTGTAATTTTAACTCCTGTCATCACATAAGCCCATTTACCACTTCAACTAACATCTTCAAGTTTTACTTATCCATCCCCCAGTATCTTTCACCAAATAGAATATTAATTATGCTGAAAGAGGTAGGGAAGAAAGAAGACAGTATTTCATTTGTATGGTGTGGGTTATTTCTGCAGGGGACCATACCAGCTCCACAGGTTCAAACTCATTGAATTTCCATGAGTTTTCCTTGAGTGGGTGGAGGAACAGGAGAGTGGATTGCAGTGTGACCTACAAGGACTAAGCAGGAATTCCAATCCACTACACTTGCAGATTCCTTTGATATCTTACAGAACCCAAGACCACCTACAATGAGACCTTCATCCCTCCACTGCTTTTGCTGCCTCAGTTAATTTCTGCTCTTCCAGGTCAAGATCCCAAAACACAACCTGGGGATGGAAGGAAACAGTTAAACCATCAGCTTATCTAAGCTTGGCTGGCTGGAGAAACAAGCAATAGGAAATAATCCTTTAGTACAGTTTTCAAGATTACTTTACACTGATTTCCAGCATAGACTGTAGCTTTTATTTTTGTGGGTAACTACAGTTCCGAATTAAAATTTTTATTTACTTTGGAACAGAATTTGCCTTGGAAGAAATTTTTGTTTTGTTCTGGTCTGTGCAATCACCCAAGGCCCACAATGTGATCAAAGCAATTCTGTATTAAATATGTTTATTCAAAGCAATTTCTTTCTGCAGGTTCATAGCAAGTGCATCCAGAAATTTAGATAAATTTCACTTTTGAACTCCTTTGAACATATAAAACGTAAGCAACAAAATGCAAGAAAGGAAGTGGTTGAACCAAAGTAACCTTCACTGAATTGCCCAGAACATAAATAGGCATGAGGGTTTACATGGCAGGATCAGGTCCATACATTAATAAAATATTTGGCTTTGGTGAAAGAATTCTGGTTGTTCTTAAAACACCTCTGCCAGCCAGTGCAAGGTGTAGGATTACTAATCCTCCTCAGGGTAAGCCATGCGTGGCATTCTTCTCTTTGGTGGTGGCATTCAAAAGAGTCCTGGAGGACGAAAAAGTAATAGGGGCAATAATGGCAGTGTCTGAATGAAGCCCTGAGAGCCAGCCCAGCCCTGCTGCCTGGCTGCCAGCCATCCAAGATGAAGAACAATCGTACATTTGTCTCAGATACCAAGTTACCTAATTTTCAAAACGTTTCCTGATGCAGCTCTTTAATTCTTAAGTATTTCACCACCTGACGTTTCTCTCTCAAGCTTTCAAAGAAGCAAGAGAAAACCAGAGCTACAGATAACTAAAGAAGAAAAACTAAAATGATTTTGTCATTAGTAGTCATAATTTAAGGAAAAAAGGGACAAGAAGACAAGTTCTTTTCAAGTTTTCAATGTCAGATAACCCCTCATTGTCCCACTCACTTTCTGTGAGGATAAATGCTAGGATAAATAATAGAGCAAATCTCAAAAGAAAAATATGTATTGTGGGCCATAAATTACACAAGCAGATGCAGCCACGAACAAGAGAATTAGGAACATAAAACCCCTGCAGTGTACACGGGCTGGTGAAGGGCTGGGAGTTGCCAAGGGACAGTCTGTGACCACCGTGAAGTCCAAGCTAAGATCTTACCCCAAACATCAGCCTGCAGCCCTGTAATGCAGGGGTCTGCCACCTTTTCCTTTGCATTCTTCCTCTTAAACAGCTCTTTTTTTCTTTTTTTTGTCTTTTTTTTTTTTTTCCATATCAGTAGCTGTTTAATGAATGTTTTTGCCATAACCAGCTTATGGTATATTTTATAGATGTCTGAGAAATCTTGCACTGAAGAATTTTGCATCTTCTGCCCACACTATCCCTTCAAAGATTCCCATATTAAAGTGAATCAGTTTCCCTAAACTAAGGGATAGGTAGAGTAGGTCAAGGGCCAGCTCTTCTTGTGTAACCTCGCAGAGCACCATCAGCTTGTTTTCATTCTGAAATTCTTGTTTTCATTCCTTTTTATTTATTAGAAAAAGTGTTACATAGCTTTGTGGCACTCTACACAGAAATAATTACAAATAACCTAGCTGCTAAATGCTCGTCAGAGACTCCATTCAACTAAACAGTCCTTTGGCAAAGTCAGAACTCTGGGTCCAGATTTTTCAGATTTAAGCATCCTTAATATCTTGTTGTTCTTTCATGATGTCTTTTATTTCAAGACATCAACAGATATTTTTTATTCAGCACTCATTTCAGCAGGGGGAAAAGAGTTTTGCAATATTGATGCAATTTATTTTTATGTGACCAATTAAGAAAATAAAGATATTTCAAAGAAGTTGATGTCATTCATTTCAGAAAAGTAAGATGTTTTGCAGAAACCCCACATAAGACTGTGGCAAAGGACTTTTTTCCAACTTCACAAATGACATTAAATGCCATTTTATGACCATCCAAGAGTAAGGAGTAAATAATACTTTATGCTGGAAAAGAATACATGTGACTCATGATTTACAGCTGTTGTAGATGTGAACTTGTGGAAAACGA
Source organism: Ammospiza nelsoni (assembly GCF_027579445.1). Taxonomy (NCBI): domain Eukaryota; kingdom Metazoa; phylum Chordata; class Aves; order Passeriformes; family Passerellidae; genus Ammospiza; species Ammospiza nelsoni. The sequence continues at coordinate 52,487,474 of NC_080638.1, read as the reverse complement.
TGCAATTAAAGGCCAGAGGCAGAGCAAAATATCTATTCAGCTCTACTGAGCAGATCAGAACTGCTGAAGGACTGGAGAAAAAAATGTCATTTTCTCTTTTGCTCATGTCCTCCATAAGCTACATTTTGCTTGGAGTCACTTCATATTCAAGCAGTACAGTTAAGGGAGAATCTTTATATGATTTAGCATTTTTTATGTTTTCCATTTGTCTGATGAAGAGTGCTTGCTCTGTCATTCATTCACCATTTCCTTCCATGGGAAATTAGGAAATATGGCACATGAAATCTGAAACCCAGGTTTTTTCCATCTCTGCATGTTTTCCCTTGGAGCTCAGAAACCCAAGTTCTGCCAGTGTAGAGGAAGGAGAGGAAATGTAGCAATAAAGTTCCTGGCTTCGTCACAAACCCCTTTCTGACCTGACCAGGGGAAAGTGTGTGGAAAGGAATTGAACTATCCAGGACACAGAGGAATGGCAGAAGTATGTTCATGTGAAATCAGAAAGAAAAACCTGCAAAATAAGATCTAAGCAGGGACAGTGAGGCTACAAGATGTCATGATACAAATGCACAGGAGGAAGGTCAGGAGAGTGCTGGTTCAGTACTCAGGGTGCAGCTAATGACAGATGATGTGAGCAATGTACAAGTGATTGATGACTTTTTTGTATCTGTCTTCACTAAAACTGTATTTCAACAAACAGTAATACAATCCTATTGCCAATAAATGTAGCTACACCTTCCTTGCTTCATTCCACTCCCTCTTCCTCACTCTTTTCCTTTATCCCTCAGTCACAGTGATTTGTAAGGGTGTGCAGAGATCTGGATGGGGAACTGCTCCAGCTGAAAATCAATCCAACAAATAGGTGGTAGTTACTGAGATCAAATAGTTCTGCAGTTTGATCCCTCTCTTAGCTCTACCACAATCAATGTTTTATTTTAAATTACCTAGATGCATTAACTTCATCCTATGATGCTTAAAGGGCAGACTGATTAAGTTTCTGAGTGACTGGATGTTTAATGTGTCAGAGGATCAGAAGTAGGAAAGCATGGGACATGTAGTTTAAATTGGGAAAAAAAAGAGTAGTAGATTATTGATCAGTTGATTAAATTAATTTCTGTTCCTAAGTTTAGGATTTTTTAGACATACATGTTATAAATGCTTATGTAATAAAAGGGAAGTGGGTAGCATTTAGTTTTCATTGTAAGAACAAGTCTGTCAAACCAGCTTAGCTCTTCCCATGCCTGTATTGTGCTGTGGAAACGGAGTTGGTGTCATGTAACTCAACTTCCATAAGGCTTTTGCACACTCATGACAAATCCTCTGACCTTAGAGGATCAAGATCAGGAGCTTGATCTTCTAGAAGCAAATGAGGAAACACAGCCTTGCTGACCCCACTACACCTGTTCAAACAGGTGTAGTGTACCTAAGACTGTTGAGGTAACCATACCTAAATAGGGGCACAAAGTGGAAATAGGTATGACATGTGATTCTGCACATCTTCCACCTTCTTCCTACTACAATCCACTTTTTCATTAGTGACTGGAAAAGGAAGCAGGAGACATACTCAGTAAATGTGCTGGTTGCAGCTTGGGAGCTCTGCTGTTGTTTTCACATGAGGTTCACAAGTAATTGATTGGTGCACCTCAAAAAATACCAATTTACTTTAAAAAAATAATCTCAGTTGCTATGGAACTGGAATATAAATTACAATATTGTTCCATTGGTTTTTCTGTGTCCTGAGAAGATAAATTTTTCCCCATTTAAGTAATTGGTAATATATTCCTACCACCTCCAATAGCAGGTGGTGAAGAAAGCAGTTTAGTTTACATCAGACCAGAAAATAAAGTTTATATACCAAAGAACAAGTCACTTTACTGAGTATTCATGTGCAGTGCTACTATTCTGGGGTCTAGAGATGGAGAATCAGCCTTTCTTCTCTCAGTCACTGGTGTGTGTCAGGTCAGGTCAACAAGAAGCAACCACAGTCCACTGGTGCTTGTTATAAAATGAGATAATGACTCTTTCATTCTTGTATGGGTACAAAGCAGAGTCAAAACTTGGCCAAAAAATCACTATCACAGTTGCAACAGTGAAATGCCAAAAGCCTGAAGTGTCCTCAATATCTGCTTTCCTAACTGTACATGGGATGCTTGGGATTTCATTTTTCTACTCGGTTCCCTTTTTTGGATCCACTCCTTTAATGCTCCTATGGACAAGATGATGAACTGTAAAGGCAATTCACACTGACTGAAGAATTTGTTTTCAGCTAAAAGCCACTATTTGCTGCTTAGCAGGCAAACACAAACACCTATAGAAAGAAGAGCTGTCATGGCATTTGAAGCTCCTGAGCATCTGTAATCAGCACATCTGAAAATATTTGAAAGTGAGTTTAGCCTATATATGTCTTCATCTCACAAAGTACTGCTAGGGACAGAATTGGATGTTGGATGTGTTTGTATTACTCCCTTGAATGAAATGAAAGGTATTTATGCATCTCTTTTGTCTGCATTTACACACACCTACACATAAAGGCATTCTGTCCTCCCTTTCCCTTAAAAAGAGTGATGATCTAATATGATTTATATCTTAGTGGCACAATCTCCTAAACAGGCACTGAAAATATCATTTACCTCGAAGGCTAGACTGTCTAATTCCTGTACTTGCCCTTTGCAGTACTAACAGAAGTTGTTTCTATAAGATTAATTTAGCTTTTGCATTATCTAAGACACATCTTTAAAACAACTATATTAATCTTTTATATACTTCTGAACCTAAACCACAAAGTTTAAAATTATATCTTCACACTTTAAAAAACTCAGGTTCTGCTTGGGTACAGTAGTGTGACATTTGAGAAAGCTGTGGCATTTGGATCTGTGTCCAACAGAGGGAGGTGTTCAGAAACACGGCTCTGGTCCAAACTCTTTCTAAGAGTAAGGAATTCAGCAGAAGGGGAGAGGAGGACACGGGCAGATGCATGTGAGCAATACATGCTTTACTACTGCAGTTCAATTCCTTTAGCTGCACTCTGAGAACTCAGGTGTGGGGTCACTGCTGCTTGCAGATTCAGACCTGCTCAGAAGATTTAAAATCAGAGGATTTTTAGATCAGACAGGTGACAATATCACCTCTGTTTTGAAAGGGAACTATGAAGCTCTTAAAAAGAAAAAGCACCACTTATTTCATATCAACCTCTTGATGTGAGATAAACTCAAGCAGAGGTCCAGCCTGGCAGGCACTTTGGGCTCAGTAAAAACCTGAGGTTACTTGGCTGTGCTTTCCTCACATGCTGTCTCTATGGCAATGGGAAAATATTGTGAGGTATAGGAATGAAGGGAATATGACTCAGAGAGTACAGAAAAAGGAACATTCAGAAACCTAATTCCCAATAGGCACAGAGTACACTTTTCAAAATACACACAAATCAAAGAGAATCTGCCTCTGCTTTGCCCCGGTGTTTTTACTGGAGAATGCAATCAATAAATAAGGAGCTGTAGTACTGCTTGTTTTCATTCCCTCTATTATCAGAGGGAAACAGAAGCTGATGGTGAAGGAAGCAGCAGGACTGTGCTCTGTTCCTTTGAGTCGTGCAGCATTCTCCACAGGGCTGCCATGTGGCTGGAAGTGTGTTCAGCAGTAAGGGACAGGTTTGGACAGACTCCCCCAAGTCAGTGTGGTACTTCCATGGCCTTTCCAAGTGCAAACTTGTGAGACCACAGAGGCCACAGAAAGCTCCTGTGTGAAGTCCCCTGTCTCACTGACCTGGGTCCCACCAAAATGGGATTTGTCCCAAACAAAAAGGCAGCAGCCCAAGGAAAGAGCCATCCTGCAGGGAGACATCCCTACAGAGCATTGCATGAGCAAGAACTCCCAGGCTAACCCAGACCTGTGCTCTGACTGGCCCAGCACCAGATGGGCTTCAGCTTGCCACACAACAGCCATTTATAAATAGCTTTCCTCCCCAGTTTTCACCTTTAGATATTTAGTCCCAGGAAACATTTAAAAAACCCCAAACATATACATATATATATATATAGAGAGAGAGAGAGAGAGAGAGAGAGAGAGATGTGTGTGTATATATATAGATATAGATATACAGATATAGATATAGATATATAGATATAGATATAGATATAGATATAGATATAGATATAGATATAGATATAGATATAGATATAGATATAGATATACACACACACATATATATATATATACATGAGGCAAACTCAAGTGGATATATTTATATACATTTTTTTCCCTTGCTTAAAAATATCTTCTACCTCTTGCAGCTAATGATGATTTTGTAGGCTTGTATTAGCACTAGTCATTCTCTGAATCATTTATGATTTTGGCCTCAGTAGCACTCTGACATAGTTAGTCCCACAGGTCAGTTATGCATTGTGCAAAAGCCTGTCTTTTAATCAAATTTATATACTTAGTTTAATGACACTTTATCCTTGAACTCCAAGAAGATCAGATTAAATGCTCTCTCTATAGCATTCAATTTTTTCCTACATCTGTCTTAAGCTTCCCTTCCAGTTTAACTCAACTCCTTCAATCATTTCTACCCTGAAGGAGGTGAGAGCTTCCTTCCTTCTGGGACCTGTCCCAGAATTTTGGGACTGTCCCTGAGCTTCCCCTCCTGACCTGCAAGCTGCTGCTTCTCCCTGAGAAGTGCAGTGAGCTGCTGCAGTCCTGGGCACCCTCTGATCCTGCTGCCCTGAGTGTCACTGGGGGAGGTACAAGGGATCCTGAGGCACCAACATGATTATCCTGTATTCCCTCACTTTAAAAGTGCTGGCCACCAGTATTGTTGCCCAGCAACATGAAACTGTGTGTCACTGCTGGCTTCATTAAACTTTAAAAATATTTTTCCTTGCCAAGTCAAATGAATAATTGACAATGATTTCACTGTATATTTAGCATGTCCATTCAAATTCCAGTATGGAGGTAACACAGTTTCATATACCTAGAATTAAGAAAAAATGACTAATACTGGCTGTAAAATAAGATGCATGGCTGAAAAATACTTGCACTTACAAAGCAATCTGTATATTGCTCAAAGCTGCTGTATCAAATAAATGTCCAAACCCCGTAATTATTTCTTTACTGAACACACTGTGCCTTCCTTTTATGCGAAGATTATTAAATCTTACTTTATGCTTTCTCTCTAGAAAAGACTGCAACAACTAACCTTTTAACTACTTTATTATACTATTTATTTGCTGTACTATGCCTATATTTGCTACTATAGGCAATTGAACACATTAAAAAAGCATAAATAGAGAAGAACAGATTTCAACACTGATATTTTCTGGTTGAGTAATAGTGCCTGCGGTTATTCAAAGAGAATGGGTTGTAAAACTCAAGTGTACTTTCTGTCATCTGCCTGATGGATTGCTTGTTACTCACCTCCAGCAGTCCAGCTAAAATAAATTGCTGCAACCCTTATCAGTAGTTTCTTTTCTATTATATGTGAGAAGTCCCAATTTTATCTAATTGGTAGCATTACCAGAACATTTTTCTGCAAATGTAGAGGCTTCCTGGTAAATGCAATTGCTCCTTCAACCCATGAGAGGTGTAGTTAAATGTGTATCTGTGAGCAGAATGGAGAGGACCTAAGCTGGGAGCTTTGGAGATCTCCAAGCTAAATGACTGCCAAAATAAACATGACTGGAGATAGAGGGATTAATCCTGTAATCCTCACTTAAGCAAAATTCCTGCTATCTTCAGTGAGGTTCTCACTGGGGAGCAGCTGTAAAAATTGGCCTAAATGAAGCAGAAATGAGAAAGGCCAAATTCTGCCTCTGGGTGTGAGCGTGTGACTTCAGCAAAACCTGAAGTGTGACACCCTGGGTCTGGGATAATCAGCACAAAAATTCTCACCAAGCTCTATAGTACCAAGACTTTCCTTGGTATAGATATGAGGCACATCCATAACCCCACAGGGAAATGTTTTTATCCAAGGTTCAATAAAAAGTGAGAATACAAGTACAAACTAACATTCAGAAAGGAAATGTTAATTTTATTAAAAACTATCTTACGGTTTAACCAATCCTAGGACTGTTTAGAGCATTTCTCTCCACTGAACTCAGAATTATTGCCCCCATTTTCTATCTCGGGTGGAAAAACAACATGCAAAGTTAAGTGATTTTCCACAGACCACACAGCAAGTGATTAGTATCATGGGGATGAATTAATCTTGGGTGTAAATCCATAAAGATTAATGGAGCTCTAACAGGGATTAATTTGGCCCATCATCTCCAAGGATAGCAAAACCAATTAGATGATGTCATTAATCTTCTGGTTTGTAAAGGACTGTTTCTTAAGCAATACTGAAAGAAAGGCAATAAAACAGGAATGTCCAAAGGATCCACTGTAGCAGATGAATTGGTTATTCCTTGGCAGAGGATTCCCAGCAGGAGCCTCAGACAGTGACAGCAGCCTCGAGGTGCCCTCAGGCTCCATCCCAGCTGAGGTGCTCTGGGGCAATCATTTATTTGAGGGTTGGAGAGCCAGCCCAGACTGCAGTCACTGATTAGGTTCATGTCTTTTCTTAGGGCATGACTTCAACACAACTGATTTGGAGTAAAATATATTTATTATGGCCATGGGAGCCCCAAATCTTTGGAAAATACCAAGTGCTTAACGTCCCATGGAAAGTAGCACTCAAAAGATTCATAAATTTTAAAGCTTCCACTTTTGAGCTGACATAATGTGAACTATCCCATTAGAAAGAAGCCAGTAAGAAGAAATCAATCCAAAATCTGTATAACTGACTTGTTCTGAGATTTAGGGGAAAAAAATTCTTCTCATTCACTGGTTGTGACAATACATATTTTCTCATCTTAAATAATGAAAATGTTCCTGATGCTTGCAAAAGGGTCAAAACTGGCCCACAGCAGAGTAGGATCTTTCTTCAATTGGCCTCAGAAATTTTATTTTAAAAAGAAGACAAACAGAAATGTTTTTGTTAAGGGGTAATGACCAGCTATAAACAATGCACACAAAGCAGTGATGAACAGAACAACAAACACCACAGCTTCTAGACCATGGTTGATGGAATTTATGGAAAAAGAACATCTGTGACATTGGCAGGGTCTAGCATGAGGACATTGAATAGGACATAGTGAATTTGTCCCTGAAAGTTGTGTGCATTACCTAATAGGCCTGGTAAAAACGTTCCACTGGAGTGCTGAAAGCAAAACTTGGCAACAGTGAGGTCATTAAAACCCTACTGCAAAGAGGCCTTCATTCAAAATATAATAATATGTATCAGGTTTTTCATTATTATTATGAGAAAGAATATCCAAGCTGTAATAGGGGTCTTCCCACCAATAGTTCTGCCTGAGTAAGTGTTTAATGGCAGAGATTTCTTAATCAGTGAAATTACTTAACACTCCTTTCATGGAGATGTTCTTGGATAGAATAAAACCTCTTTCCTCATTTTCTATACTGTAAGAGTTCAAATGAGGTGATTTGAACTGATGAGTTCAAATGTGCTCGGGCTGATAGTGCAGCTCCACTCCAGAGGGATGATGCTGTGACATTCCCTTGCTCCATGGAACAGAGCAGGGCTGGAAGGGACAGGGATTGCCAGTTTTGACCATTTTTTCCCCTGGCACCGTGGAACGGGAGCAGATATTGGAGGGACAGGGATTTCCACCTTCCCTGGGCACTGTGGTACAGGAGCAGGGCTGGAGGGACAGGGATTTTCAGCTTCCTCCCCATCGTGCTCAGCCCCAGCACTTCTCAGGAATGAAATGACACACTGCTGCATCTATGTATGAACAAAGAACACTGGAAAGAGACACAACACAAGCACCTAATGAGATTATGAAAGAGACCTGAATTTTGGCAGGGAGACTTGAGTAGGGAAGATGGAGGGGGGATGATAATGTTTGATAATGTTTCTGAGTTAGTGCTGATGATGTGATTACATTTAGGAGTTGGTACTGCTAAGTACTGGTGCACATAAGCCTAGAAAGTGTGATGTGGAGAATTTAATCAGCCAAAAAGAGTAAATAAATATACCAGGCAATGTTTCTACATGGTGTCATCTATGTTTCAGAAGTATAATGAAAACAACAGGAAATGTGCTTCAGGAAAAGGTGTCAACTCGGGCCCATAATATATATATATATAGATAAAGAATGCCCATTTTAATATCTTCCTTTGACAGATGGATCTAAAGAGCTATTCTGAGAAATGCTTCAACACAAGACTGGGTCTCCAAAACACTTTTCAGACTATAAAATGAAAATATTTCTGTTTCTTTTTTTCCCCAACAATTATATATTCCTCTAATAGTCAGTGACTCTTAGAGGAAGAAATAATAAAAAATATTGTTTTCATAAGTAGCCATTATATTTAACATTTTAATTTCTAGGCAGAAAGAAAATTGTGTATGTAGACAGTTATATTTTGGTAGACTAGCTAGCTTAATCCTGATTTCCTTTTATTTTAGGCCAGCTGTTTCATTTGTGATTAGGGAAAATGGGTAATGATCACACCACCATTTATCCAAGCTTTCTAAAGTGCAAATTTGCCTACAGCACAAATACACCTGCAGTGTATTTGCATATATAAGCACAAGACCATGTAAAGCCAGTCAGTAAATGTAAAACTGTGCAAAACCAGTGCAAAGTGCAGTAAATATAAACTTGATCATGCTCTCAGTTCTGGCCAAGGTAGGAGCTGGATACTGATACCTTATCTTATCTTCTGCAGCTAATGTTTGTGGTAGAAACAATATAGCAACAAACACTGCATGACAAATATTAGCTTTATGCAAATAAACTTCTATTAAAAACCTTATTTGTTGACCAGGGGAAAAAAATCAATACTTTAATGATGCAATGAGCACCACAGTAAAAATACCTGTGATTGAAACCCAACAATTACAGCTCATCTAGTTCATATATGTTGGTTGCTTTACTTAAAACATGTTCCAGAAATAATTTATGAGGGAAGATATGTGCATAGTCACAGTAACTACTGCTTCACAAGTCCAGTTATATATCTTAAAGAACTTGGAGAATATCAGAGAAAAAGCAGCGATGGCAACTGTTTCTAAGCAGTTGTGATGCTGAGTGGAGCCCAGACTTTGTCCTGCAAACAGTGTTAGCTCTTTGCTGATCATCGGATTGGCATGGCCACTGCTGATTTCACTGGCAAATTAACTCTGGGTGTGTTTTAAGAGCAGAGTTTCAGGCACCTTGAAATGAATATATTTATGGAAAAGTCTTTTATGTTGTAGTTTGAATATATTTGATGCTATTCAGAGGATTACTGGGGTCTTTGTTTCAGACTGTAAGCACAACAATGGAAACATTTATTCCTTTCCTTGCATAGACATTTACTGCTGTGTGTATGGACTGTGGAGACACAAAAGAAAAATTTGGCTTACATCACCAGAGACTAGTCATTTTCACATAACCACCTTACTTCCTTTTTACAGCAAATTAGCAACAACATCTTTGCAAGGAAGCAAGGAGCTTCAGCTGCAGTGGCAGCTTGTTCCCTTCAGAGGTACCATCTCAATCACAGTGCCCTGAGGGAGGTAAAAACCTCATCCCTTAAAATACCCTGGAAGATAATACCAGCTGAAGCAGAGAGCACAGGTCTGTCCCTGCCAGGCCTCCAGGGAAGGAGCCACCTTGAGCCCTGTTTGGAGGGAGCACAGTGGTCAGAAAAGAGAAAAGGGAATTTTGGTGTCCCAGGAATTCAAGCCAGATGCAGTCCCCTTGCTCCAGGCACACAGCTGTCAAGGGAGTAAATAGGGAGATGAGACAGACCATGGTCTGAAGTACATCCCACAGAGTTGGTGTCCTTAAAGCATGAGCAGCTGGTTAATCTGATTAGAGGAGATGGAAAAACATCTTGAGGATGACATGGCCAGGAGGAGAACATCAGGATGCAATAACAGCCAGATAAGCGCCTGGGTGCACGCATGGCTCAGTGTCGACTCCAGAAGATGTGCAGGAGGCAACCCAGCCTGACCATTCCCTGCACAGCTTTGTGGTACCTCCAAAGGCCACTGTCCCCACCTCCCATGGGCCCCCTGCATGCTGGGAATCCCCATCCCACACATGCTGGGCAATGTGAGCTCTAGCAGTACGATAAAAGTTGTATTATTTATGCACATCTAGCTATCTTATCTCTTAATTTTGAGCACAGAAGAACCCATGAGGATGGATTCATCACGCCATCTATCATAAACTACTTTTGTTAAAAATGAAAATTATCTGATCTTCTACAAACCCTGGCATTCAAGCTCCCATCTGGATAGCTTCAGATAGCTGTAGAGATCTCAGTGTACTTCTCCCTTTCAATGGCTCCTGGATGTCTGAGAGAGCACCACGCTTGGTGTGTGCCAGTATAAAATGTCTTGGCTCTCCAACAGATCTCCTCCATCCTCAGTGTGCCTATTCCTCATGATCAAGCATAACATTTTTGTGAAGGTCTCCCTGAGCAGAGCAGCCAGCTCCAAAAGCACCTTTCCACCTGGGCTGTCTCAGCTGCTCACAGTAAATGGGTCTCACGCCATTAAATGCAGCAGTGGGGCTGTCAGAAGGACAGGTCTGAGCCTGTTCTCGCTGTGCAGGGCCCAGGTTTGGTCTGGGACACAGATAAAACCCTTTGCTGCTGGGGTGCCCACTGCCAGGCTTGGGCAGCTCTGTGCTGTGGAGGGCACCAGCAGCACCCAGCAGTCTCTGGCAGCACCCCAGGGTCACACCTGCGGGGCACCAAGCCACTCCACGTCCTGACAGTCACTGGACCCTGCTACAGGAGAGCTGGGGTTCCTAGTCTGGGGCAGAAATGCAACACATCCTTCTGTGTTAAATCTGGTTTGGGGGGTGTGCTGTAATCTACACAGATTAGTCTCTGCATGAACTCTGGTCTTGGATTTTCTTGTCTAGATCTCAGATGTGGATTACTTTTGTTAATGGGTAAAATAAAAAAGATCTATAAGTCTACTACTTAGGAAAATGAAATATACTTAAAATTAATTATATTGATAGCTTGCCTTGTTTGGTTTTTTTTCCTTACTTATTGAAAGCAGTTATATATAATGTCAAGCTAGTAAGCAACAAATCCTTTCTTATTAAAGTAACTTAAACCATTAATGGCATTATAGCTTGCTTTAGATTTGTAGTCTCTTTTTTTTTTTACTGCCACCTGTCTTCTTTCCAGTTTGTACTGGAGGAAAAAGAAAGCTATTTTCTGTTTTGCACTCAGACTAAACTAGCCACCATGAACAGGTAATACTTATAAAGAGCATATGATCAGACCAATTCTTCTTACTGTAGTATGGTATTTAAAATCAGACTATACAGAAATGATACAGTAGTGCATCCAGACCCCAGAAATCATCATTGTACTATCCCTGTCTACTTACTACTTAACAGCAAGCCCCCATCACAATTAAAGAAAATTAATTACTTTGTAAATTAAGTTAAAATCCCAGCTGTTATAAAATATAAGGCAATCATCATTCCAACAGCAGTGTGAATTTAAGTAAAGGAGGAAGCAAATGACCTGCACAGAACTCTGATGCTCCACTGTGGTCTGCCTGGGCTGGTTCCTCGGGGATGGATTTCATGTTCCTCAGCGATGCCCCTGGAGCTGCTGGGGGGTTATGGCCAGGACTCAGAGGGCTCTGCATGAGAGGCAGCTGAGCACCTGCTCTTCTTTTTATTTATGTGGATGTTGCAATGGAAGCAGACAGCAATGCACAGACACTAAATTAATTAAGCTGTTTTTAAGCCACAGCATTAAGGTGATGTCATAAGAACATGCCTAGGATAGCAAGGTCACTGGAAAGGGAGAGTACATGTCCTGCAGTAAAAGACTGTAGTTTGGAGAGCTTGTGTTGGATGCCTACTATGAATTTGTCAAATTTTTTCTCAAACCTGGCACCACCTGGAGAAATACTTTTGCTATCTGCTGAAATATGCAACAGCATCTCTGATTTAAATAGGGGAAGAGCTGCTACACCTGCTTCAACTCTGAGCAATACACACTATATGCTCAGAAATGCATAAATTAGATATATTTAGAAACACAGAGAGCTGGGAAAATATTTTGATGCAAGATAACATAGTTGATCTAATTTATGTCAGACTGACTTTGTGTTTGCATACAAGCATGCTCAGAGAGGCTCACGTTGGGCAACCAGAAATCTGCTCATCTTACTGCTTCCATTGACATGGCATTGCATTGCCATTTTGCATTGGTACTCTGATTATATTGTACACCCGAGCCAGAGATTTTTTCATCTGTTTCTTAAATAAGTAGTTTTGTAAAAATCAAGAGCAGCAACAGCTCATTTTTTTTCATTGCAGCTTTACAAAACCCCAAAAACTTTAGCAAGACTTTAACAGAAGAAATAAACCAGATGCTGATACATTGCAAACTTAATGGTGCTGTTGCTTCACTGTGAAATATTTTAACTGGGAAATGCTGAGCATCTGAACAGTAGCCATAATCCTCTCATACAGAAGCCTTTTCTGCGGCCTGTCCAGGGTGAGTGCAAGGCTGTGTCTTCAGCGTTAATGGGATCAGCTGCAATGAGTAATGCTTTGTGTGTGCTAAGGCTGTGATCCTGGCCACGTGGTGCAAAGATGGCAGGGCTGGCTTTTCCAGGCAGCCAGTCCCACACGAGGTGAAGTGAGTCAGAGCATTCGAGATGGATGAGCAGCTCTCAGAAAGGAGCTTTTGTTCCTCATCTCCAGCCTCCAGCAGTCACTGTGAAATTGTCTCTACCATCTACCTATTAGCATCAGCATCACTGGGGCTCTTTGCATGAGAAACTCTTGGGCTTATAAGTAAAGGTCACTCAAGGAGACTCTTGAATCAGGATTTATTTTGTAGCAAGCTTAAAATGACCATATTGATGACCCATCACTGCCTCCCATAAGGAAAAGCTGGAGGCAGCTAGAGACACAAATGGGGATCAATTTTTCACTGAGAGCTTTATAGTTACAACTATTTATCCTTGTCTGCAATGTTCATACAAGCAAATGAAGAGAAACATTTCTATTCACCACGTGAGAGTCTCCTACCCTTTCTTTAGCTGCTACTTGTAATTGCAGCAAGAATAATATCCTGAGGGCTTTCTGCTGATCTGCTGGATTTGAGCACCAGCCTCTCAACTAACAGTCTGTATATCTCCCTCCACCAGACAAGTACACACTGTTTTGCTATCCAATAAAAGCTTGGGGAGCAAGCTTAGGCCTGCATAGATTTTACCACCAATTGCACATAAGGAATTGAATGCAAAATCGACTTGGTAATCCTGCAAAAGGGGAAGGCAGATGAACTCCATTCCCCCTCAATGTCACAGGGCACATTCTGTCCTGCTTTGTGGGTGACACAGCCGTGCTGCAGGCAGGGAGCTGTGCAGTGAGTGCCAAAGAGGGGATGTGCTCTCCTAAGTGTGACTTCTTGTAGCATCTCAGCACTTCTGAGTGCTCCAAGGTTATGTACTGGCTGTGCTTCAATGGTGCAGAAAAGCACTTTCCATCCAAAGTGAACACTCATCAAAGAATAGAGAAAATTGTTAAGTGCTGTCAATGGAAACATCTTGGCTGTTTTTATGGATGTGTTAATGGAATGCCCTGCCACAAATCAAAGGGGCTTTGCAGTTCGTGACTTCCAATTGGTGAACATAATGACAAAACCAAATACTCTGTTACCAGCTGGTTTCTATTATTGGGCTAAATTGTTGGATTAAATCATGATCCTTACAGCTGAAGTCAAAGGATTTTGCCCGGAGCAGTGATTGGGATATCAAAAGGTGCAATCTCCCTGATCCCCAGAGAGGAGCTGAGGGGAAGCATGGAAGTGGAGGCTGTCAGCACAAAGGGTGCCTGAGGACTCCAACTCTAGGCACCTGTGATGATGGGAGAGTGAGCTGCTACTCCATGGAGACACCTCCCCTCACATCTATCTATCTATCTATCTATCTATCTATCTATCTATCTATCTATCTATCTATCATCTATCTATCTATCTATCATCTATCTATCTATCTATCTATCTATCTATCTATCTATCTATCTATCTATCTATCTATCTATCTATCTATCTATCTATCTATCTATCCATCCATCCATCCATCCATCCATCCATCCATCTCTGTAGGTCCACTGCACAGCCAGGCCAAAGGCCCTCTGAGTCCAGCCCATCTGTATAAGGAATCCCAGCATTGCCCTGCATGGATTTTTAGCATCTCCTATCCAGTGCTTCACAGTTTTCTCAATATTAAAGGCAAAAGTAACATAGACACTGCTGCTAAAAATAGCCACTTATGCCCTGGATGATTCATTGTTGGTGGGGAATACCCGTAAGTGCCTCTATCTAAACATTCTGTTCCCTGTCTCAGTATCTCCTCTGCCAGCTTGTGTATGTCTCTCCAGTCTTGTTCAGTCTGTTTTTCTATGGGTTACATATTCTTTAGCTAAATATGTTAGTTTGTTTATCTCCCTCCATGGCAGCAAGACCCAAGCGTGGCTTCCTCCTGCTGTAGGAATTTCATAAATAAATCACTGTCTATTATTTCCCTGGGAGCATGCAACATTGTAAAAAAAACCCCAAATAACCAAAAAAACCACCCACCAATAAAACCCAGTCTCCCCAAAATTGAAAATAATAAGAAAATAAGCCCCAACAAACAAAGCCAAGGAATTTCCCCTTTCTTAGGTTATATGTTAGAATAATAGAAACAGGAGTGTGCTGCTAAACTTCAGCGGCAAACCTCTTTGCATTGTTCTGGTTTATGCAAGAAATAAATAATTGCACTGGATGACTTCTAGAACTACAGCTAAGGAAGGCTCCATGTGAGAAGGAAAGCTTCATGTGACTCAAATTCCCAGCCCCTAAACATACCTACTTAGGGTGATGACCAGGTTTTAAATCAGAGTCCTGTAAATTGTCATGGACTGGAAAGAAATTAAATTGGGCTCTTTGGTGACATCCTTGTAGTTCAAGTGTTGATTTATGAATGTGTAACTGAGCTTATTGATAGGTATTTTGAACCTGAAATGGGCTGTGTTTGGAGCTGTTGGATTTTTTACTATCTGTTAAATTATCACTATATTCCTGGAAGTATCCTTCATTTTTTGTATGCAAACTCTCCCCACCACTCACACTAGGAAGAATGATGGAACATGATGCTTCTTTAGCTGCCCAATGGTCTTCCTTGTATCTGCTCCAGTGTGAAGGGCAGGTGAATCAGAGGTGTTTAGCTGGGGGGGGCAGGACAATGAGTTTATGTTGATGTTACTGATGTGAACCCCAAGCACAGAGGAGCCAAAACCTGCTTTTCCTCCAGAGCATCCCTGCAGCTGCACATGGCTGAGTCAGGCCTTTCCTGAGGCTGAAACCACCACTCAGTAATCAGTGTGCCCATGGACACCATCTTCAGAGGGAATGAATCTGGGATGCTGGCGTTTATGTCCCTTCCCTTCCCTTCCCTTCCCTTCCCTTCCCTTCCCTTCCCTTCCCTTCCCTTCCCTTCCCTTCCCTTCCCTTCCCTTCCCTTCCCTTCCCTTCCCTTCCCTTCCCTTCCCTTCCCTTCCCTTCCCTTCCCTTCCCTTCCCTTCATCTTTTGATGTGCAGATTCACTGGTAACTAATAAAACACAGCTTGTTTTAATTTTTGCTGGTAAGCCCTGTTTTGTGAGGTATTTAAGCTGCAGTAGGATAACTGGGGAATAATGAATGAATCCTTTGGGCAGTTATACTTAGTTCACAGAACCATAGAATTGTTTGGGTTGGAAGGAATCTTATTTACCAACAATTTAGTCCCTTTGGTTTAGACAAGCCACGTAACCAGATTTTTATGGTTTTTTGTAACAAATAGTATTTTCTTGATACATTCACTGATATTATTTGGCAGCCACCTCTTTTATTTTTCCCTGTAGGCACAATCTGTCTTTGTCAGGAAACACTGTTATCCCTGGCAAAGGCAGTGATGTCTTCAGGCAATCTGCACATAATACTGCATGTCCTTACTGGAGCACAGCTAGAGATACCAGCATATTCATCTTCCAATTTGTAAAAGTTTCCCCAAACACCTTCCCTTCCAACAGCATGTTTATGATTGCACATGCTTATGCCATACATATTATTTTAACAAGGTAACTTTGGAAAACTTGTGATTTATCCCTGTTTTCCTTCAAGAGCTGGGCGTGCACGGTTCCACACTCACAGAGGAAAACTCTTGGCTCCCAGCAGCCAAAAGCAAAGCAAGACTCAAGTGCTGCAGTTCCCTCTTAATGAGTAAGCAGCTGAAAATAATATCACTTGCATTTTCTTTAGCAACAGGGCTTATAGGCAATATTTATCCTTCTTTTTAAATTTTCTGTAAACCAACAGATCACAGGAAACAACTGGAATGTAGACTCTAGTTTGTAGTGCTGTAGCTGGCTCCATCTCCAGCAGAGCAGCTTTGAAATGCTGCTAAATTAATCCACGAGCTATTCTGCTCTCTTCTGCATAGTAGTGGGTTTTGCAGCTAGTGTTTCTCCTTTCATGTAATCTGACCCTATCTTGGTCCCACTCTTAATGCTCCTCACCATCAGCCAAGGCATTAATCTTGAGAATGTGTCCTAAATCAGTTCCTGGAAAGGCAGTGGAAGTAGGCATCAGTGATATTTTTCAGTTCAGCCAGTACATGCCATAAGGATTACATTTGTACAAGGCACAACAAGACAAAGATACACTTGTCAGCTGCTGCATTTTTGGATCCAAAAGCTTCCAAGAAAAATAAAATAGATGAGATCTTGAGGTTTTAGGAGCACGAGTTCAGCCCAAGCAGTAGGTCCAAGCTGAGCTCCCTGAAATCAGTGAAAATATGAGGAATGAGAGAGACCAGCATGAATATTTCTAGATGGGAATGCAAACCAGCTCCAGACATCCTGCAGCTGATAATTTCTGCTGGTAGCAATGACACATAGCACATTTAGGGGTCGTGCTTATCCAGAGATGAGCACTTGGAGTGTATCTCCTGCAAGAGACTCGCTGGGATTGATTCCCAAGTGGTGAAGCAGCAGGCTGTCCCCCTGGAGGGCATTAGGAGGAAAGGGCAGCAACAGCTGGGACAAGAAACAGTGACCCCAGCAACTCCAATGAAAAGAACAGAATTAGAAAATATCTGTGAGTTGGGTCCTTCAATCAAGGTAATTAATAGCTGAAGAATGGAATTTTAAACCAGGGCCTTCATTGCCCAAGCCCACAAAATGAACTCTCTGAACTGATCTCTGAACCTTGTGTGAGAGTTTTGATGCTTGCAGTTAATGAAAAATCATTTTACTGATTGCTGCTCCATACCTGGCACATTTACAGTGAGATCTATTCCAATCAAGACGATAATGATTGGATGCCTTTTTGTCTAATTGTTAAATGAGTAAGTGAACTTCATGGATACCTTTATTTTCCCCCTTTCCAGAAAAAGTAAAAACCTCTAACAGCCTCAAAAAAAGTTGGTCTTTTTTCCCAGGTATCACCACTCATGGAGAGTGCAGGCCAGCACAGAGGGCAGAGGAGCACTGACATCTCATGCTGCCCCCCAGCCAAGCAGGGCTGCCAGGGGCACAGCAGCCCTTCCCAGCACAGCCTCAGGGAAAGGCCAAAGGTGGGTGGTGGAGGGTGAGCAGAGGTTCTGCCCTGCTCCATAAGTGCTGCTCCCCATTCTGTGCACAGCACCCAGCCCAGGCAGCCAGGATCCTCTGCCACAGCCCTGGGTCCTCTCAGGAGGCTGCAGGATAAGCACCAGCACCTATCTGCTCATCAGTGTCAAGGCTCAGGCATTTGTGTGTACACACAGGAGTGTCAAGTTCTCCTGAAAGGTCTGAACCAGCCCTTTCAGCAGAGTTCTGGCACATGTTCTGGCTTTGAGACTCAGGTACCCAAACCTTTGCTCCTCCCCTGGATTCTGAACAGTCTGTGGGCTTAAAGTGGCTCAGCAGCCTGGGATTTTGTGATTTTGCCCACAAGCCATGAAAGATCTCTGAGGCTAAACTCCAACCATCCCATAAAAACCATCCTGGTTGGAACAGGCCAGCTGGGCCATCCTTTGCCACTGACTGGAGCGAGGTCTAAGTATCTCTTAAAATTGGCCTCTGTCCTTATTCAGGGAAACCTTCCTTTCATTTCAATATTTTATATCTGTGTAAAGGCACAAAACCCCCAAAACAAAGCCCAAATAAGGATTGAGTTCATTAACCACTAATACTGTTCATTACTGGTATTTGTACAGCAGCATTTGCACGCATGAAACTTCAATACAAATGAAAATAAATTCCTCCTTCACATGTTCATCACCTCATTTATATACACTGTAGCTTGTCAAGAGATGGCAAACAAAAGACATGGGAGGATGAGGATTTACTCTGGATAAGCTCACAGCTACAAATGATTTTGAATCATACTAGAATTAAGTAACTTAGTGCCACTAATGCCACTGGCACTGCTACTAGCCTTGACACTACTGAGAGACTTAATCTAAAAGGCTCTTTTGATTTCTCAGAGGCTCTTAATGGTTAATTTTCTATTCATTTTCCTTTTTTTTATTTCTCCTTCTTTAAGGCTTGTCAGGAAGAAAGGCTGATATGTGAAAGGATCTAAGCTAGGCTAGGCTTAGGTTATGGCAGGCAAGGAGGTGAGGAACAAAATAGGAGCAGGGCAGAAAAAATACCTTGCAGTTTGTCTGAGCCACTACTATTTGCCAATTGCAATAAATATAGAACTGCACAGAAGCTCCTAATAAGCTTATATAAAGCATTTTAATGGCATGCTGTCAGGTTAAACATTGTGTTCAAAAATATAAATATTCTTAAAAACTCCAAATTAAAGAAACTGAAGTTTGACTACCCATATAATTTTCTCCTTTCATGACATAGTCTAAACTGCATTTCACAAAACTCAGCCACTGAAAATAGGCAGGGCTTTGTTCTGCTGCTGTTGGGCTGGAGCACACCTGGATCACACAGGAGAGGACAGTGCAGGGATGTGCCAGGCAGAGCTGGAGATGCAGCTGCAGGGATTGAGGGGCCATGTTATGTCCTGGCTCACCAGGCTGAATGGGCAGCTCTTGTTACCTTGGACTTCCAAGACAGCAGCTCTGGGGCTTGCAGAATGATTTCCACCCCAGGATGGAAACTCTGGGGCTTGCAGGGGGATTTCTACCTAGGGACAGCAGCTTTGGGACCTGCAGGAGAGTCTCCCCACTGAACAATGGCATGTCTGGGTTTTCCTTCCATCACAGCAGCTCTGGGGCTTGCCAGAGGATTTTACCTGGCTGTTGATGGGGCCATTGCAGCTCCAGGATCAGCCCAGGGTCCTCACACAGCACAGGATGCAGCTTCACTTTCTTCTTTTAGCACATGACTTAAATGTTTCCATGTTTAGATTTTAGGCCTTTCAGGGCACAGTTTAAATCCAGAGCAGTGACTATGTTGAGTTTAACTGAAATTGAAAGAAAGAGCATGTGGAAAGTTCTTAACAAAGAAGTTTTGTAAACAATGACTTGATGCTATGGTGATGGGTCCTTAGAACTGACGACTCCATTTTTCTTTCTATTCAATCCCTTATTTTTCTTCCAAACATTCCAATTTTAGTCCTGTCTACATGGCAGTGTTGATTGTACATTTCTGTGCATCTAACAAGTGCCAAGGAAATCAAACTTAGGGAGCAGCAGTGCTGGATCTACTTCTCAGCTGGCTCTCTCACAGAAAGTGTTGGAGAGAGCCAAATGCCTTTCCCTGTCTTAGTACTCTCCAGGGGCCTCTGGATGTGCTCATTTACTCTGGATTTGGGTAAACCACAAAGGATGGTCCAAATCTGAGAAGGGTGAGAGTGCAATGTCTGAACAAGAAAATCCCCTCCCAGACCAAAGGGCTCGACTGGGCTGATGTGGAACAACACCAAGGACATGCCTGGGGCCGTGTCCTCTGCTGTTTGCATCACCTGCCTGCTGAAGGCTCCCCTTGGTGCTGGCCCTGCAGTCTGCAGTCCATCCTCCCACCAGGATGAGCCAGGAGATGCTGCCTGCACTAGGAAGAGCTGGACGGTGCTGGCAACTTGAGCAGACATCCTTTGGCTTACAGGATGTCTGATCCCAAAAGCTCCTGGGCCTCAGGGCACCATCACCAAGAGTCTGTTAGGGCAGGAGCAGCCAGCCTTGAGCACTTGATGCATCTGGGAGCTTCTATTCACTCTCACCAAAAAGATACTGCAGCAAACACAGGGGCTGCTGCATTTGCTATCTAGCAAATTCTCCTCTCCCAGGTGAGATCTCCTCTGCCTCTTTTATACTGAAAAAAAGAGAAAAATGCTGCCAAATAACTCACAGTCTGGATGGCTTCAACAGGAGCAAAGAGAAGCACTTGGAGTGTGATAGAAGGATTACTGTCATCAATACTGTGGTCTGTGGGAGGACAAGCCTGATCTGCTGGGAGCTTTGTAAACATCTCAGACTGCTTAGGGAATCTGCAACACAAGCTGAAATGTTTGAAAATGTATTTTTCCTAACCAATACATTTCCCTAATGGGTACAGACAAATTCAGGTCTGGAAGAAATCCAGTGAACATGGTGAACTACCATTAAAGAAGAGCAGATACAATTGTTTTGTGCCTCCCTCTCCCTAATGGAATGATGCAATATCTCCTAAATTCTATGGCAGGGGAAATAGAAGGAAAAAGCCTATGCAATGTAATAAGGATGAAAAGTTTGTTCCAATTTTCTCAGCCTCCAAGCCTGGCACAGGCCTGTGTCTGCTCTATACTGCAGTCTCATGGCCTGGCTGAGTTAGTGTTTTCTGTTTACCTCTTTTTCCAATCTCTTCTGTAAGCCAAAGATAAAGCCAGTACAGCTCCAGCTGTACTTTTGAACCCGTGCTTAAATGGGGTGGAAATAAATCTTAATGAGATTGTCCAGCCCTGTTACCTTAAGTAGCATACCTCAAATGAACCCTGCTGAAGCTGTAATGCCCCTCTGAGGTTTCAGTGACACGAGCAAGGGGATCATATTTCACTATTGTAGTTTGTGTCATCACTGGATACTTGCTAGAATTCCATGCTTATCACATAAGAACTGGAGAAACCTTTATTAAAGATGCTAAAACAGTAGAAGATGCTTTCTGTTCATAAGTACAAAGAATTTTTTTCATGCTCTTCATTGAGAACAGAAAATTACTTTGCACTTCTACTTCAAGGTATTTTCCCAAGGCTTGCTGGTGGGCAGAACAAGGAAGGCAGCAGCAGATGGGCAGGACTCGAAGAACTGAAGAAAGGCCAGAGAGGTCCCAGAGGAAATGTCTCCAGGGAGCACCCCACTGCAGCACAGATATAATATATTTGGGCTCTCCTGAGGTCCCCATACACAGTTGAGGAGAGAATTTTTAAGTGCCTGTCTTAGGTAACATGTAAAAAAGAAAAAGGTGATCCTGACTCTTTGGAAACCCACAGCAGCATCCTCAGGGTACAAGGCACGTGCCCTTCACATGAAGGGCATGTGGAGTTCTGTTAGGTAGCAAGAAGAAATCAATTTTCCAGCCCTAACCCACTTGGCTGTGCAGCAAATGGGATTTTAGCTCACATTGTGCCTGCAGCATTCAGTGAGTAACCCACAAATGAAGGTCCAGAGGAGAAGAATCTCCTCCTTTTCTAAATGTAGCATAAGGCCTTGAAAGTACAGACAGGGCAGCCAAACATCATCTGTAGCCAGAGAATTTAGACAAGGAAGATAACTCAGTTCTGGTAAGTGGTTTTGGGAAATAAGGGAATGAGAAACAGGGGTCTAATAACCTCTGACTGAACTGAAGTTAACCTCTCTCTCTGGGCAGGAGCCTGGGACCATCTCTGACCATAGACTGAGCTCAGTAACTAGCACTGCTCTGGTTTTTTGCACCTTTTATACATATTTGATATTGGATCAACACAGAAATTGGAGTACACGGGCTCATCATATGCTATGGGCTGTTGAGAGGACAGGTCTGGGACTCTCTGCAGGTAACAAGTGATTTTGCACAGGAGAGCAAGGCCAAGCCTGCAGAAGCTGCACTGGAGGGTGCCTGCCCAGCTGCCTTCACCCCTTGGCATTCTCCAGGACTGGCTGGTGAGCAGGTGGCCCATGGGAAGGCACTGTGCCAAGTAGTGAAAAATAAATTTGACGTGCTTGTGCTGGCCCTTCACTACAAACAGCTCCACTGGGGATTGCTCTGGGAGCCCAGGTGGCACAGAGCAGCTCTGGGAGCCCAGGTGGCACAGAGCAGCTCTGGGAGCCCAGGCACTCCAGGTGGGACAGAGGAGCTCTTTGGGTGGGCTTGGAGCCCCGCTGGGATGGACAAGGTTCCTGCCACAGCCTTCTCTCACTCTCTGGGGCTCACTAAAACATCCCCTTGTCTCCAGTTCTCCACTGTCCCTCAAGGCAGCTTGACTAACAAGGCAGATTGTCAATTGAGCAATCATCTCAGAACAAGGAAATCTTTAAAAATCTGGCACCATTATCTAGGACAACCCAGCTGCTGAACTTCACTAGGAAAAGGAAGCAAATGCACGTGCTCAACTCTGAGGCATATTTCTGTGAGAGAAAATAAAATCCGTTTAGTACAAACAAGTATTTTCTAATCCTGTATCATCCCCTTGGACAAAACGGAGATGTTCAGTTCCTGGCTGGCTGTGTCTCATAGCCAGAGTGAGTTTTCTCCTGCTTTTTTGGGTGCTCCTCTGCCTCCCTTCCTCTGCAGGGACCCCTGACCTTGGGAATGAGAGATGTGGCACAGGAGCACAAGTGCTACCTCAGTAACTGGCTTTGTCCTGCTGAAACCCCAATGGCAGAATGAAGCAGGGAGATGCTCAGGGTATGATGATCCCTCTGCATCCCCAAAGCAAAAAGTGGTGCTGCATCCTTGCTGGTGTTGGTTATGTTTTGATTGGCCTGAGCACAGAAACTCCTACAGCAGGGAGTGAGAGTCACCATGCCCCAACAAAAATGTTCCATCTGGACAATTTTCTGTGGTTTGCTCCTTCCAGTGTAGTGGGAGAATAGTGAAGATGTCCTAATCCTCCCACTTTATTGGACATCAGAGTAGGCAGGGAATAGTAAAGGACAGCAAAAAGACTGTCCAGCTCCTCTGTGTGCCTAGAGAAACCAAATAATTGTAGGAGAGGAGTTTGCTGAGAAAACAAACACCCCTCCTGTGAACAACTGTGAGCAGATTGAATGCTTTCCCTGGAGTTTTCCAATTTTTTCATTAAATGATTCAAAATGAAAACATGCAGCAATGTGGTTGGTGTTTAGAAAGACAGCTTTTGTTAGAGAAATATTATTCTCCATCCTACATATGTGAGCACTGTATGCCTCAGTCTACCATATCTGTTCCAGACATTGCAGATTCTCTCACACTTTCACACATGATGCCTCTCCTTAAGCTTTGGATGTTTGAATACCTGACCAAAACATCTTTGCAGATAAATCCCCAGTCTCCAGTGGCATAACAAGCCCCATGTGTTGCTGACTGTGTGAAAACAAACAGTGCGTAGACATTTTGACAGCCACCAAAAAATCATGACCCAAGGAACCTGGCTTTAGGGGAAAAAAAAGAATTAAAACAAGTCTTAAGAGGCTCATGATAAACATCAAAGAGTTGGCAGCACTAAGAATAATCAAACAGTTTAGATGAGGTTTCCCAGATAAATTGTTTCCATTTCATCAATGCACTGTCTGGTTTTGAACACTTATGCCTGAATATACCATTTGGAATTTATAGTAGATGCAGGAAATAACAGTTTCCTTCTCAAAATCCTTTCCACATGTGGTCCATATGCCTCCAGCACAAAGAGATTGCAATATCATGCCCAAGTCATATGGGTGTCAGAAGGCCAGCTGACTATCACAGCAACAAGATGAACCTGGGAACCTCTGATTTGAGATAAAGAGCTGCAGAAAATGACAGATTTAGTGTCCCAAAGACAGGTTTCCTGTATCAGACGTGTTTGTGTGTGAGACTATTGACATTGCAGAGCATCTCCAAGCAATTGCTGAAATATCAAGTTATAACTATTGCTAGAGATCTAGTCCAAGTATCTTGCATTTCATGACATATGTGTTTCCAATATGCTGTTTACCATACCATCCCAGCTTCACCTCTAGAAGATATTGAACATGGTAAAGTACAGCACTCCAGGAAGATCAAGGACAATTTCAGGTGAAGTTAGCTGGAAAAGTTCTGCTGGGAACTGCATTGCATCTGTGCTGCAGCCCTTGAAGGGAGAAGTTGGTCCATGGAGCACTGTGGGAAGCCAGATTTTCCCAAATGGTCGCCAATGGCAGGTTCCTCATCTCCTCATGCTGGAGCAGAGACCACAGGTCTGATTTATGGACATGCCCAGTGCTCACAGCTGCCCATGGAGCTTGAATATGTGAAATACAGTGGTGTGAGGGGTGCTCTGAAAGAGGAGCTCCTTGGCATCTCCAATTACACACCCACAGCACTGGGAACCATTTTTGGCTTAATCTTGATGTACCTCAGTCTCTCACATATAAACTCTGAATAATTCTGCAGCCACGGCTCTCTGTGTGACATTGCTGAGTCATATCCAGCAATGTTTCAGTAGGGGAAATATGAAACTAAGTTTTAATTAGCGCAAATATAAATACATTTCTCTGAGCAATTGTGCTGGGACACAGTGTGACTAATGCCTGGTGCTTGCCATGCACCATGAGTGGCTGCTGGTGGGCCTCACCCAGCAAATCTCACCAACCACACAGCACAGGGCTCAGGCTGCCGCTCTGAGGAGTACAATGAACTGACCCAGCCACAATTTGTACTGATGGGCCAGGGGGATGAAGATATCGCTGAGATTTCTGAGAGCTGTGATCCTTATTCATTGGACTGAATGGAAAGGCTTGATTTCAAAGAATCTGGGTCATGGTCCCAAAGCAGGAGTGGGAGATGTGCAAATCATAAATTTAACCTGAAGTCAGGTCCTTCATAATCACATGATCAAGTGCAACCTGAGATGCTGTCATCACTTTGGATTTTTGAGTCTCTGTTCAAAAATCAAGTGTTCAGAGGTGTTACACACAGCTCTTTGTGTGTGTGTGTGTGTGCACTTTTTCTCTTTCTCTTTCTTTCTTTCTTTCTTTCTTTCTTTCTTTCTTTCTTTCTTTCTTTCTTTCTTTCTTTCTTTCTTTCTTTCTTTCTTTCTTTCTTTCTTTCTTTCTTTCTTTCTTTCTTTCTTTCTTTCTTTCTTTCTTTCTTTCTTTCTTTCTTTCTTTCTTTCTTTCTTTCTTTCTTTCTTTCTTTCTTTCTTTCTTTCTTTCTTTCTTTCTTTCTTTCTTTCTTTCTTTCTTTCTTTCTTTCTTTCTTTCTTTCTTTCTTTCTTCCTTTCTTCCTTTCTTCCTTTCTTTCCTTTCTTTCCTTTCTTTCCTTTCTTTCCTTTCTTTCCTTTCTTTCCTTTCTTTCCTTTCTTTCCTTTCTTTCTCTCTCTCTCTCTCTCTCTCTCTTTCTCTCTTTCTTCCTCTTAATTTCTCAGCACACCTCTTCAAGCAAGTTGTCTGACTGCAAGAGTTTTCCCCTTGTGGTTCAGCAGCCAGGATTTTACCATTTTCACAGTAACTATGTTAGTCACTGGGAAGTGTTCTGGGTGCACTGTGTGATTGCAAAGCCAGATCACATCCTGCAGCTCCACAAAGAACACATCACAAAGGACAAGTGTGTAAGTGTGTATTTATCTGCAAGATAGGTGGGAATCACAGGAAATGTCCAGTTTGCAGGTGGTATCAATGGATTTTGAGGGGATTTTGGACCTAAACCTTTCAAATATCTCACCAAACTTAATTTCATGCCTTCATAATGTCTCGTGGGGATGAGACTGTGTTCTCCCAAGGAGCACTGAGGTGGTGGAAGCTTGAGCCATACAAACATGAGAGCAGTGATGTGGGGCTGGGGGTTCCCACCTGGGCAGTGTGGACAAACTGTCTGAGGTAAATCAGCCATTGGCATCTCTGAAATGCTCTGGTTTTTGTGATGGAGACAGCATTGCACTTCCCAAAGTCTTCTCAGAATTTGTTGTGATTCCTGCAGGGTCACAATGATTTCACTGAGCTTAGTTTGGAGTCCTCTGAGCAAGGGCTTGCTTTTCTTCCCAAAGCAATGTGTGTGAGTGACAGACCGTGTGCAGAGGCAAAGAGCAGCTCTGCCAGTCCCTGTGTGCCCTGCTGACTCAAGGGTGACTTCAGCTGCTCCATGAAACCCAGGACTCCTGCAGGGAACTGATCCTGGGCACCATGAATGTGTCCTACCTGGCATCTGACAGGTGCCCATCCTCAGCCCCAGAGTTTCTTTCCCACATGAAAGAAAACATTTGTGGGATCTTGACAATCTTTTATGTGAGTTTTAGAGGAGGTCTGAGATGTGAGGTGACCCCTAATGTTACAAACTTAATTGTGGAAGCCACAAGTGTGTGGAGAGGGAGCTGATCACAGTCTGTAAGGAAAGAAATAACAGGGACAGAGAGGGAACTGAATATGATGATGAGAGACTGGGCATTGGCCAAGTTTTTGGGAGGGCACACTGAGCATTCAGTTTGCAGTCTGAATGGCAAAGGAAGGGAAGGAGGCCTCACCCTCTAAATTACTGCCTGTGTAACAGGTCTGCAGCAAGAGAAGGCTCCAGACATTGTTAAATGCAATTATGGCTTCTAAATGCTGATGGCTTAACAGAGAATATGTTGGAAATACTGCAGATGTTATGAGGGATGGAGGAGAGGAGGAGGAAAAACAGTCTGGTTGTTTTTTGCATGCCTAAAGTTCCTGCAAACATCATGGAACAAGACTGTTCAGAAATGTGCAGTACAGTGCAAGTGCTCTTGCTCACAGACCCTGGGACAAACTACAGCTTCCAACTATTTCTGCAGATAAGGAAAATCCTCCCATTGGGATGGGGGAGGAGGGGAGGAGCACTTGGGAAAGATGTAGCATCTTCTGTATTTCCTAACCAGATCCTTAACCACCAGCAGAAAATGTTCATGCAAACTTCTACTGCCTCTATTGACTGCCTGAAAGAGCTTTCCTCCTTCTGCACCCCTCCTCAAAGAAATAAAACCAACAAACAAACAAATAAACCAACATTTTCTTGGGAAAATGGGTGTTAGTGTGTTTGGAGCCTCTGCAGCACATAGCACACTCAC
This sequence comes from Ammospiza nelsoni, assembly GCF_027579445.1. Taxonomy (NCBI): domain Eukaryota; kingdom Metazoa; phylum Chordata; class Aves; order Passeriformes; family Passerellidae; genus Ammospiza; species Ammospiza nelsoni. Next base: position 52,460,280 of record NC_080638.1, on the reverse strand, counting down.
ATTCTGCTTCAGAAAAGCAGGCAACTGGCACAGGCCCTGCTTGCCAGCTGGTTAGACTAGCCCAGTAGTCTAGTTAGAACAAGTAGACCAGTTAGACTAGCCCAGTAGTCTCGTTCTAGTCCAGTTAGCCTAGAAGGAAACCTCAGCTGCTACTTTAAAGGCAGAGGTGGGAGATGAAGACTAACCCAGTGCCTGTGCTCAGGACACTCTCGGGACATGGTCAGCTCCCACACAACCACCACCAGGCCTGAGGGGCAGGACACCCATGCTGGAGGAGAAAAACAGAGCTAACAACAGAGATTGCATTTTTTTTAATTCCAGAGGTTGCAAACTTTTAAGCTAGTTGTCAGAAATATGTCAGGCACAGGGGTGTTGTACTACCCAGCTGTGTACATGTACAATAAATTTGCTTAAGCTAGGCTGAACCCCTATTGAGAACCCCCTAAGACTGGGCTGCAACAGAGATCACCTTCTTTCATCTTTGCTTTTGGTGACAAAGAACTTTGCCATGTGTGGCATTTTGCCCAAGTGCCAATGTGGAGCTGCTCCTTGCCCTCTGTCTCTCTCCCAGCTCTCTGCCTTTCTCAGCACTGAAATGCTTTGTGGTCTGGGAGGCCCCAGATTTCTCCCAGATGGAAAAGCCCCTTTTCCCTCAACAAAACACCTAAGGAGGTGCATGGGAAGAGAGCACAGCTGAGCCATTGAAAGCCCTGTCTGAAGGTGGGAACCCCTCCCCAGCAGGCTCTTTAACCCAGGCTCAGCCCTCCCCAGGTGAAGGCTGCACCCAGGTGATTTTAACTCTTCATGGACAGTAGCCTCAATATTTTGACTCATGGGGCTGTGTTAAAACACTGTATGAACAGAGAGGGCTTTCCAGGCACACCTCTGGCAGGCTCCCAACCTGGTGTCTCCATGGGGCTTGCTCATCACCATAAATCTACTCCTGGGCGTTTTCTTCAAAACATGGATTTATGGAGCACCAGAGTCACTAAATTTTTCCTTGTGTGGTTGTCTGACCTTCGTGTTCCAAACCCTCTCTGAAGCTTTAAACCATGATTGCTTCATCATCATCATCATCATCATCATCATCATCATCATCATCATCATCATCATCATCATCATCATCATCATCATCAGTGTTTGCCCCCTGAATGCACAGCCCCTGCTGCTCAAGGCAATGCTTGCACAGATTGAGGAGACATGGAATTTCTGGAGGAGCAGCAGAGCTGGTCAGAAGGAGAATTCCCATCTGCCAAGATAATTCTGGTATTTCTATTGCATTTTCATAAAACTGGGGCAATACTCCCAGATATTATATTTGATTTTATTTTATTTTACCTGAGCATCCAAAGGCTTTCTGTCTTGCTCCCACTCAATTTCAATTTTCAAAAATATGGTCTTTGCAAATGTTTTATTATATTGTCATTGTCAGCAAAATGTTGCATTTTGAATTAGTAACATCTGTATTTTGTGATGAAAGAACACTCTGTTGGAAAATGTGTGACTACTTCTAACAGCTAGCATTCATCTCCTAAGCTGACCTCCTAAATGCAGAAGGAAATGAGTTTGCCAAGGGGTCCATACACAAAGATTAGAGTTTCTGTGAAGTGTTTATCCATCCCAAACCCTGATAAATTATACAGATACTTGTCAGGTGCTCATCAGCCCAACACCCAGGGCTCACCTTCCCCTGGCAGGGGCTGCTCCTGGGGAGCTCTGAGCATGCCAGCCAGTGCTGGTGGGCTTAGTGCAGTCAGGAGCTATGGCTCATCCTGCAGACCCCTCTCTTGAGATGCTCCAGTCATTCCATTTCATTCCTAAACTACAGCACTGGCTTGATATGCTGGAGAAACCTCCCCACTTCTCTACTTATCCCTGAGCACTAGCTGCAGTCTGCACAGCCACTCTGCAAGGGAATTTCTGCCTTTGCCTCTTACTGAGGGCTCACCCTGCAAACTGTGATGCAGAAGTGGTGCTCCACCACTTTAGCTGCAAAAAGATAGACATTCTTTACCAAATCTAATGAAATGTGAATTTCAAGCATAGTCCTGTGCTAATATGATTATGTGAAAGCAGGACAATTTTATTTGACAGGAGTAGTGCTCATGTGTGCTGAGTGATGATTTTTTGTTACAGAAATGCATGTGGGCCATATTTTATTCCCAGTAGCTGTTAGAGACAGTCCAGTGTGGGAGCTGGAGGCCTTGCTCACTCACAGCCTCTCTGGCTGAGATAAATAGACTCTCCATGACAGTGCAGAATGTGTTGAATTTCAGGAAATCTAAATTCCCATATTTTTCTGGGATATCCTAATTTGGAAAACACCAATTTTATCAGCTGGCTCCAGTCTGTCTTAAAGACATGTTTGAAACATGTAATTTTAGCTCTGAAAGGAAGTATTTAGCTAAAGAGTCAGGAACATATTTCAGATGAAAAGTCTTGCTTCCTCCTCTACTGAAACAAGGCCAATAAAAGGTTGTGAGGAATTTTAAGGAAATTTGGTTAGATTCGCATGCCACCTGCTGCAGAACAAGCTACATCAATTCTGTTTCTTCCCTTCTCAGCCCTGTTGCAGTAAATAACAGAGAAAGTATGCATATATGAGACTCCTGGTGTTCTTCTTCAGCATTATAACCTTCATCTGTTATGGCACAATACCCTGTGTTATTTCAACAGTGGTGTTATCCACAAGAAGTTACCCATGCTATTCAAAGTCAGTCTGTGGCTGAAAGGGAAAAGAAAGAAAGAAAAGAGGCACTTGAAGAACCCTTGCATGACTTCAGAGATTTTTCTGAAGTCAAAAGGTTTGTGTTGAGAAGCAGAACCATCATGACTCATATATTCCTAATCAAAATGCTGGGTGCGTGAAAAGCTGTGCAGCCGTTCAGAGACTGAGCCACGACTCCTTACAAGAGGAAAATAATACACACAAGGGAAGCACTTAAATAATTGATGTGCTTTTCTTTTATCTGCTTGTAGGAGTGACAAGAAATCTATGTAGCTGGCACTAATGGATAGCATCTCTATGTCAATAATTGCTAATGAGGAAGGAATAGGAGAGCATTTGTCTTGAGGTGACTGATCTTTCTTTCTTTCTTTATCTCCCTGTGTTACAATGGGAACTTATTAGTGTAAATTTTAGAATTCTGTTCACTTTCAATCTCAAAAGCTTTTCAAATGTCTTTTTTTTTTTTGATGGGAATTCAATCCAGAATTGAACTGTACACTTGCTTACATGTAATCTGCATTCTGGAATTTAAGATCCTATTTTAATATCTTCTGTGCTACATCCAAACAACAAAATAAAACTTTGTTTGCATCACATGTTTAATTTTCCATTCCACAACAGTGAAAGGGTGCAGGCACGCTGGAATTGAACCGAAACCAGTAATTTAAAAACAGCCAATGCTTTCATCATGAAAAATTGCATAACCATTTCCAGCACTGAAGTAGGATACTCTTACTGCATAAAGTCTCTTAAAAAATTATTGGCGTATCAAGCCAATCATATCCAGCTATTTAAGTCAAAGATTGTATTCAGCCATTCCCCCCAAGTTGCTTTTCTGAGGGAACAATTACACAGCTGTTCCTGCCACATTCTTGTGTAGGCTGCAGGCAGTCTAAAAACTCTGGCATTAATTTCCTGTAACTACAAAGTGCAGCTCTCCAGGTTGCTCGTGAGGCATACCCTTTGCAAAGAGGTTACTGAGGCACTGCTTACACTTGACACTAATATTGAGCTTTGGCCACACTTATTTATAGCCCTGTGCATGTGTATACACGGGCACATGCACAGGGCTGTAGGGTTTGTGCTCGAAGCAGGGCCCTGGACTGCAGCCACATTGCAGTGCTAATGATATCTGTCACTGCACCAACTTTTTGTAGCTGTATTATCTGGCTGCATTCAAAACCAAGGATTTTGGAAGAACAGTTCCAACCTTGCTGTGCTCGTTGGATTCAGCAAAGGGGCATTTCTGCACTAGTGAACACTAAGCAGTGCATTGGAAGGTTTGATGATGATTTTTTGCAAATCCTTTTATGGAGTGTTAAGTTTTAAATGGCTAAAATTTTAAACTTTGACCTAGCTAGTCAAAGAGCAACAGCCACAAAGAGAATTATTTCAAAATTCCTTGATATGAAAAACAAGCTGTCAGCAGCTGGTTCACTAAGATTGTTTAATAACTCTGATGGAGTACCCTCATTTCTCTGTCCACTGCTGGTTTGGTGCATATTTTTATATTAATATAATGCATCCACATGTCTGTAAGTACAGGATATTTTGCCAGTTCCATGAAGCAGGTGTCCCTTGGGACAGGTTCCCCTGGCATGGGGCAAGGTGAGCCCTGCTTCCTGGGAGCAGGCCTGGAAGCAGCATGGGAGAATTATTGGGAGAACAATTTTTGCTCTGTTTCTGGCACGTTTCTAATCCACGTCTAAGCATCACTTTATTTTTCATTCCTGTCTGTAGGAAATTGATTCCTTCCCTCAATGCATCCATTAATGTTTTTCTGGAAGAAAACTCGAAGGTCCTTTCAGCAGTGTAGGTAATTGAGATATCAGTAATTTCTGCACACAAGATGCCATGCACTCTCAATATCAGTTTCATCATTAATATCAGATGCCAGCTGATACTGATACTGTCACCCTGAAATATCCCACCCCCAACTCAGAGTGCTTAATAAGCAAACTGGGGCCAGGCCCTTAAAATCAAAGCCTGTAGAAGTGAAACTTTGCTGGTTAACAGTTCACCCATTTGAGCAGATAGGCAGGAAATACTCATTTTCATCTCTCCTGTCTTTAGCTGATAGAAACAGCCCATGGAATTGTGCATGGTGCAGCTCACTCTGCACCATATACATAATTTATATTTTTCCACTCTAGTTATGACTGAGCCGTTTTGGACCTGGGATTTGCTCTGTAAAATGGAAGCAGAGAGACGAGGAAAGAAGAAAAACACTGCAGCAGACTTCTCCTTCCCCAGCCACAGTTTTTAGCCCAGAACCTCATCTTTGATGCACAGACCAATGGAACAGGAGTGCTACACAGGACATGTTGCATATATATATTCATGTGAAAAGATAAATGCTTGTCATGATAAAATAAAAAATAAAAGGCATTTCCAGTAATCCATCTCTTTATTAGTAAAATGCCTTGGCAGAGAATAAGGCTATCATTTTGACAAGTTTCCTTTTGTACAGGCAGCCTAGATAATATTTACGGTTCCTATAGAAGTTTTTATAAAACCAGCTGAGAATCATGCTTCTTGCTGACAAGCTCTTCTGCTCACTGAAGTTTGACAGATACAGCCCCAAGCTCCAGCACAGGATTCCTTCCCAGACACAGGCAAAGTGTGCAATGCCCTTATTTTAACAACAATGTACATTTCTGTTTCCTTTCAGCAAACAAACCCTTCGCATTCCATTTATCTGCCCCGGCTGTGTCCGTTACCATCCGGGAAGGTTTATCAAGGAGCAAACAGGACCCACACACAGCGCCTGCTCCCGCAGCACCCATCTCATCCCATCCCCACCAAGTCCCCTCGGTGAGCTCAGGACATGGATACCATCATCCCTGCGGATAGCGACCCTCCAGTCCTCCACCAGCCTGAATTCCAGACCCCCTCCTGCTGCCCAGCCGCTGTTCCTGCGGAGTGAATCGCGGCAGTGCCCCCTCCCAGCCTGCCACGGCTCCGAGCCCCGCACCAGCACCCGCGGTGCTCTCGGGCACTTTCTGCTCTCCCGCTGAAAGCAGGAGATCTGCGCCTTTGCAATCCGAGAATGCGAGCCAGCCGGCGGGACCCGGGGTAAATATAAATCTGGCGCTTACCCACAGGCAGTCCCTCGCAGTCTGACATGGTGTGGGCAGTCCTCCTCACCGGGGGCTCAGACAGAAACCACTGCGGGACCGCAAGCGCGGGTGCTTCGCTTTGCGAAGGCAAGGGGGAAAAAATATCAAACAGTTTACAGCCACCCTTGCCTTGCACTGCACATCTACCCACCCAGAGAGCTGTAGCAACAGTCCCGTCCCTGCCTTCTCATTATGGGATGTAAAGATAAGAATGTGCTTTTGTGCCAAAAGAGTGTGCTATTGGTGGATAAATTTGTTGTCATCCCTCCCCTTCGCAGAGTTTCCTCTTTAATGTCACAGAGGCACATTACCCTGTCGGAAAGGCCATCGAATATTTATGAAACGGCTTTTAAGGGCTAAGCCGCAAATCCTGGCGGGAGAACAGAGCTAATTGCTGTGCACTGGGGCTGGGATCCACCCGCAGGGCGCTCCTGCTTCCCGGGGGGCTCGGGGAGCCATGGGCTGGGGGAGAGGCTCTGACAGCTCCCTCTGCACCTTCTCCTTCTGCAGGGTCCGGGTACGAGCACTGCTGGAAAAGGGGGCAGAAGCCAGGGTGTATCTCTTTAAGGAGCAAGGGAAAAAAAAAAGTCTTTGTTTATACTGTAATATGTGAGAAATTGTTTTGTGACACTGTTACTAAAGGCTGTTTCGTAGTTTATAATAATATCGCGCGTGCAGATTTCTCTGTAACTTCATGGCTTTTCTTACTTAAAACACGCCAGTTTAACGCCAGTTTTGTGGCTGCTCCTACAAGTTATTTTTTTAATCTTTGGAAATGTTTATGTGGGATTTGTTGGGTATGAGGCTCCCAGAGTCGCAGTCAGTGCAGAGTACCCCTGCACACTGGTGTGCTCATTAGGCACCTTAATGAAGTGCCAGCGAAGGCTCTGGCAGCGTTAGAGCCAGGCTGGGCTTGGCAGGGACAAGTGCGGGGCCCGGTGGGAGCCTCGGCTCCCGGGGGCGCTGATCTGCTGCCGCTTTTTGTCCTGGGGACAGCCGGGAGCGGCCTGGGCTTGGCCTGACCCAGACCCTCGGTGTCTGGGCTCCTCACAAATGTCGGGATTCCAGACCCGGAGCCGGAGGAAGCAAGGAAGGGATCCATGGGAGGCGGTCCTTGGGAAGCGCTTCCAGACCGTGTGGCCAGAGACAGCCCCTGGGGAAATGAGCCATCGGGAATGCCTTCTTCAAAATGCCTTGAAGAAAAAAAAAAAAAAGCATAAATTACATGAAGTATACTAGGAGCTCAGGGTGCCCAGCACCTCTGACAAATGTGGGCTGTTTTTACTCAGATGCTTCAGCCTAAGCACCCAAAGGCTGGCGCTGCTGGCTCTGCCTGAGCTCTCTCTGAGGAGAATCCTTTTTATACTCTGCTGGTTACTCAGCAGCACAGCTAGCCACGGATTCAATTCAGGATGTCAGGCCTCTGACTAAGAAGCAAAAATAGCTGCAAAAGTAGATGGTGACATGTTCCCAAAACCGTTCCTCGGGTTGCCTACACAGGGCTGGGCAAGCAGAGCCAGCAGTGTCTGGCCAGCCCGAGGATGTGTTGGCACAGCTCTGTCAGGACAGCCCTTGTCAGCGCCTGCTCCTCTCCCTGCTCATGCAGCACACGTGGAGATATTCTCTGGGGTGAGGCTCACCTGAGGGCAGCTGTGAGAGAAGCAGAGCCCCAGGCTGTGCTCTCTGCCAAGGAGGAGCAGTGCAGGGCACCATGCCCACCCTCTCCATCCTGCTGCCACCCACAGGGCCAGGGAGTGGCCACTGGCTGCTCTGGCAGGCAGGGAGGTGGCTGCTCTTGAACTCAGGATGCAGCTGGGAAAGGAAGGCCTAAACCAGACTGGGGGACCTTTCTTGCAGGGTCATCTGCCTGCAGAGACATATTGCTCCAATGTGTGAGAATCAAAGCTTTCTCAGCTCGGCCCTGTGCAAATGCAGGCTCCCTGCTCTGCAGCATTTACGTGCCAATTTCACTTCAAGCCCCGCTGAAGTTCCTGGAACTGCTCACAGTTATAAACACATGCATGAGTATTTGCAGGATTAAGGGTTCACCATTCCTCCTTGTACTCACAGCAAACAGCTGCAGCTGGTTTTGAAGTTCCCCCTCCCAGCTGTGTGCTGGTGCTCCTGCACTGGAGGTTGGAGCCCTCTAGCAGAGCTGGCCAAGTGCCTGCAGGGGAGGCATGCCAAATCCAGGCTGGTGGCTCAGCTCTGTCTCATCCTCCAGAGGAATTCAAGCAGCCTCAGCCTCAGTAACCCCCACCATTGTCCATGTCTGCTGCAGGTGGTCAGCATCTTCTGGGAGAGGGGCAGGGAACACTGAGGGGGAAGGGCAAATACATCCTAAACAGTTACAGCAAAGTTGGCAAGAGCTCATCTGCCAGAGCCCTCACTAGGATCTGGCCTTGGGAGAGCTCTTCAGTGAAACACCAAAGCAGGTCAAAAGTTGAACAGATCAGACCTAATTATTACAACAATACTCACAAACAAACATCTTCTTTTGATGTGGATACTTCAATCAAAAAATTACCTTTGATCCCTGGATACTTTAGTTATAATGCTGGGTTTTGATAAATTCTAAGACTTTTTTTCTTCTTTGATTAAAACAGAGTATTTCTTTTAGCTTCCCCCATTTATCAGCTTGAAAAGAGAATGGCCATGTTTGCTCCTGGAAAAAGGCCTGGAAAATTTAAGGCTGACAGAGAAAGTTTTGGATATTTATGAATAAGCCTGGTGTCTGTCAGGACAAAAAAGGCAAAAGTCAAAAACTGAAATAAAGGGTGAGAGTTAAAGCACACATTATTTCAGCAGGTACTACACTAACAGGTGAAATGGGCTAAATATTTGCCAATAACTGCTCTCACTTAGGCTTTCCAAGGAACCTGGAAGATGCTTATCCTTCAACATGCAGAGAGAACCATTTATAAACCTCTCTGCTTCATTCTACCCCCTGACAGACAGCTGTCTGCATAAATCCATGGCAAGTACCGTGAGTGGGGCAGTAAATGCAACATGTGGAAGGAAGTCCCTGGAGTATTTCCTAAAGAAGATTCTCCTGGGCTATTTAGTCTCCTGTGGAAAACAGTTGCATTTTCCTGCTGCATCTCAGAATACTTAGGCAGCTGCAATGATGTCCTCCCCTCCCTGGAGATTTCCAGGAAGAATTATCTGCCCAGGAATGTTGTGGGTGTCCCATCCCTGCACATGGTCAAGGCCAGTCCTGACAGTGCCAAGGGCTTTTGAGATATAAAAGGCCTGGAGCTGAGCTAATTTGCCTGAGGAAAGAGGGAATATTTGGGGAAACCTGGGTGCAGGGCACAAATTTACAGTTGCCTTAGAGCCCAAATACTGTCACCTACACAGGTAACACATATAGTGGGACTTTGTTTCTCATCTGATCTGTGCCTGATCTAAGTGCTTAAATATCATGGAAAATCTGGGCTTTAGGATTTTTAATCCCATGGAGAGGTCATAATTTTCCCCACAACCTGACTGACCCAGCAGTCTGGCTGTGAAAAGAGCCTGATCCCCCTGAAACACCCAGCTGAACCAGAGCTTTTGCTGCTGCTGGCTTGCCTCCTGCTCAGCCATGGATGGAGCCAGGCTCACCCAAACTTCTCAGGAAAAGCAGGGAGCTCCCAGGGTGGGATCTCAGCCCTGCCGCTGGCTTTGCTGCTCCGCTAAGCTCAGCGCTGCTGCAGGGGCACGGCTGAGCTGCTCTGCTCCCCTCTGCCTTTCTCTCTCCTGACAGAGGGAAACCGTGAGAAGCGAGAATGATTCCGTTAGCTAACCGAGCCAGATCTGATTAATAAATCTGCAATTTTCCATGATTATTAAACCTGCAGTTTTCCATGAGACTGCAGCAAGCCCCTTGCTGCCCGCTCGGGCAGGCGTTCCCATCTGCCATCAGCGTGATTTGCACGCCGTTTAAAGGGAGAATGCCTGAAATGCGCTTCTCCCCTCTAATTTATGCAAATTCCCTCGGGTTTTTCCTGCCCTGTGAAGAGATTCCTGACTGCTGTGTACGGAGGATCCACAGCCCGGGGAGGGGGAAGGGAAGGACGGGGCGAGAAGAGAAACCTGCTATAAGCAGGTTGGCATCAGGATGGGGGTGACCTTCTCTCAGAGCCCTGAAGAGCCCAAAATGTTTGGAATTTGGTAGCTGAGACATGTTTTTCCCCCTTGAAAAGCCCTGCAGTGGTGGGGATAGAATGTGCCTTTCTGGCCTCTGATATAAGGGGTAAAATCAACCCCAGCTTATGGATTGCACCCAGTTATAGGGCAGAGAAGCAAGAGGGGAGCCCCCACTGTCAGCCCCACATCCCCTGAGTCACTGACAGGGCCTTGGGGAGGGCCCAGAGGTACCTGTGAGACCAATTCAGGGCCAGTGAGATGTTGCCAGAGCCAGTGGGATGCAGCCAGAGCCAGTGGGATGCTGTGCCATGAGGACATGAGGAAGAGAAGGGAGCTGATGCTCAAATGTACTGGAACCTCTGTACAGCAGAAGGAAAAGCATCCAGGCCCAGTGAGCAGCAGAGCACCCAGGAAGTCCCAATTATTGGAATTTTATTTCATCATTGTTTTCTGACACGTTCTCTTCGCATTTCAACTTGATGGATGGGGAGTGTAACAATGCAACTTCAAGAGGAGCTGGTGCTCTGACAAGATCTCACGTGGGTTCATCCAGAGAAGGAAGAGTGAGTAAAAATAGGCAAGCTGACAGCTAAAACAGCCCTCTAGGAAGCAACAAATACATGAGTAATAGCAGCCCCCCAAAATAACTAGGCATGTCATAATTTTTCATTTATCTCTATTTTTTTATGTTATTAGCAAGATTTTCCACGAGTAAAAATTGAATCTGAGCTTTGTATTCAAGAAAGGAAATGTCTCCATCATCTCCTCTGATGTCACCCCAGAGAGAAGATTAAAAGATTAACTGTGTCAGGTGACACAAATCCAGCAGCCAGGGAAAATAATTTTGCACATTCAAAAAGAAAATGGAGTAAAAATTCCTGCTGTCTCCAAGAAAGGTGAACCTTACCAGTGATAATTGCTGGCTCACAGAGAAAATATTTTATGCAAATGTGCAAATATACAATAAATAAGAAGATCAAAGATTCAGAAGAGGATTTATCTTAAAAAATAAATTAATTGATAGTCTGAATCTTGGTGGCATTTTCATCCCATCTAATTTATAAAAGGTTACATTCTCTGGGGGGGAGTTATGAACGGCCACTGCAGTGATGTGAAGAAACAAAAAAAACTATATTTGAAAGACAGAACTGGCTTCTGAGCTAACAATGTCCTCTGACACACTGAGCCAAAATGAGCCTGCTGTGGCGCTCAGGTGAGATGCATTTGCACAAGGTTGCAGAAAAGGTGAACATGACAGCACAAGGCCAGATTTTGGCATCTGCTGCCAAACATGAGTGGCTCTCTGCTGGGCAGCTCTGCAGGAGTCACCCAGAACAGGGGACATAGCCCAGAGCTCTTTTCCCATCAATATATGGTAGATTTTCATGCTGTAATTACAGTTATTGGCAGTTCCCTCTGCAGAGGTTTCAGGTGCTACTGAATTGTCTCCCAGTGAACATAAAAAGCCAAGGGAAATTATATGTTTCAGTCTGATCCTGCTGCTTTTGGTTTTAGGGGCATTATTGCTGTTTATTTTATTGGGTTTGAGTCTTGCACAGATGGGTGAAGCTGCATTTGCTCTGCACAGAGCTGGTAGGAAAAAGTGTCGAGCCCTGAATGTAAATATTACAGTATCGTGTGGTGGGTTTGGGGAGAAGGTGAGAGCCTTGCAAACCTGATTTGGCAGCTGCAGAAATAGCACTCAGGCAAGCAGATGGTCTCTGCAAGGAGGGAAGTCTTTAAAAGATTCACAGATTAATGAGCACTGCCAGGATTTCAGTGGTTCCTACCAAAATTCCTATAAATCTGTCGAAGTGGGCAGGGAGGAGGTGGGTCCAAGAGGAATCAATAACTGCCCCAGACAGCTCATGTATCCAAGGTTGGCTGACAAAGGCTTCAGAGCTGGAAACCTCGAGAGCAATGACAGAGGCAGAGTGTCATCCTTTGAGCCACAGTGCTCATCATGTGCCATCAGTGCTCTGGGGACTAATTGCAGCTGTCTGTGATCAAGGATATCAGTTTGGTGATAAAGGAAGGTGAGGTGTCAGCCACACTGAGTTATTGGCTCATTCTAGGAACTCTGAAATTTGTTTTGAGGCAGTGAATGCATCCTGTGTCCACTGCAGGTCAGAGAGATCACACCTTCACCTACCTGTGCTAGAGGCAGCCCCAGGGAGCACCTAACCAGGGCAGAATATTTACAACAGCCAAACACAACCCTGACTTCAGACAAATTACATCTCATTTCCATTCTCATCCCCAAGACTTTATCCCTGCTCTGTGCTCTGTGCAAAGCATAGAAAGATATTTTCACCAAGCTGAAGATAAGATGTTAAAATTGTCACTGGCCAAGGTTGGCCACAACAGGTTACCAAGAGATCGGGCTTTCATCCCAAATTTGGAACAGGAGCAAACTGTGCTTTTAGAAATAACCAGCAACAGAAACAGAGCAGCAGAGAGATCTGATCTGATAATGGTCCAGCTGATCATCTGTCCAGCTGATTTTCTCTGGCAAAGCAACTGGTTTGGTTCTGGTTTTGTCCCCAGAACACTGAGGGAAGGCCTGCCATGCTGGGAGACAGTTGATTAGGACACTGATAATGGAATCAGAGGCGAACAGCAGGGAAAATTATTCATTGGAGTGTCTATGAAGTTTGTAACATGGTGCCCTTTACACCCCACTTTCATTTGCTTTTCTGTAGCCATTTGTCCCCAGTGTTTGCCAGCAGGACTGGTCTGGGAGGAGTTTCCATCCTCACTCACTGGAGCCGCCTGGGTCTGTAATAAACACAGGCACAATGAACGGAAGTGTGACCTTGTTGGCAATTTCTGCAAAGAGGACAAGACTCCTTGGGAATAGTGAATTAAGCAGATTATTACCACTTAAGTAACCTCTCTCAGTCACGTTGTGGGTGAGGCATGTTGCTGGGGTTAAAAGGAAAGCTTGCTTGGGACTGCTTAAGTAGCACACAAGTAGTTTTTTCCAACAGTTTTCATTGAAAACGGGACAGATTTGGTTTAGGTTTTCTGATATTGATGTTTTTCACTACAGGCATCTCTAGCTGTCTCATGAAGAAATTCAAGACTGCCCTGGTGTGGTGAGACTCTTGGGTTTGGGATGGCAAGGCTGGGTTAAGATGCAGAGCAGGGGCTGCCTTGGAGCTGAGCTCAGGCTCCTGATAGGAATCAGAGTCCCCCTGCCAGCAGGGAGATGAGGAAATGCTGGAAGGGGTTAAGTGACTCCCTTGGGGTCATCCTGTGAGTCTGTGGCATGGTGGTAGGTGAGCCTGGCCCCTTAGAAGGCAAAGGAAAGAATTCATTAAATCAGTTTGGAGTGCTGCCTGCAAACATCGAAGTCTAATTTGCTTATGGTTATAAAAAATAAAATATTAAAAATATCTGTTTCCATTCAATGCTCATGAAAGGTGTAACAACATTTCTTCTTGTTTTTTATTAAAAGTGAAGAAGATGAATGTATAGAAAAATACTGTTGTGGGATGGGCTGATCTGTCACTGATCTCTTGGGGTTTTGGACAGGTACAGCTGCTGCAGGACTGCTGGAAATGAGGCTTTAGGTGTGTGACATCCTCTCACTTAGCCCAAACCTCTGTCTTAGTGCACTAAAGTGCTGCAGCAGGTCCAGGGGTGCCCTTTGGATGCTTGCCAGCCTGGCTGCAGCCGCTGCATCCCCACAGAGCTGTGGCAGCTTTGTGATTTGCTGGGTGTCCACCTGGCTGCTCTCTGGTGAGCTGCAATCCCTTCTGGGACTGAAACATCTTACAGCCATTCCTGGGACACTCAGCAGCCCAGCAGCAAGGGCTTCTTTCAATGTATGAGCAGATGTCCCAGCCTGCCCTGGGAGCTGGAGGCATTCAGGAAATCCAGATCAAACGTTTTATGCTTTAAAACTGGAGGGACAACTTTCCTTGCAATTCCTTCATTTGATGCATGGAGCTGCTTTTTCCTTCTTCCTCTCCAATTGTGATCCAGGGAGAATGTGGGGATGGAATTTGCCCCTCTGCCTTTCCTGCACCCAGGCAGTGTGCCCTCCCTGCAGCAGTGGGGCCAATGCCAGCATTCTGACATGCAGTTGGACAAACCCAAGGGCTCTCGCTCATCTCAGGCACAGCCAGGGCTGTTCCTGCCTCTCCACATTCCCCAGGGCTGCTCTTGCAGTTCTCAGGGATGCCTTGTCCATCCTGTGCCTTTACTCTCCTCCAGCACAACCCCAAGCCAACAGTTCTGCCTTATCCCAGGTCCATTCCTCATCAATCTTTTTATTAATGCACAGAAATGACAGGAATCAGAAGTAGCAGGTGAATGCTTGCCTCTGAAAACATGGTTTGCAGCTAATCAACAGGGCTGGCACATGAAATCATTATTATGTGTGCAGAGCAGATCCAGATGTGCTGAAGGGCCATCCCCAGGCCATCACTGCAGCAGCTGATCAGGGATCCTGGCCTTCTTCATCGGTCTATAGTTAGTTACATTTTATTGCAATATTATACTTAAAAGTTTAGTAACGATTATTAATGGCTAGATGTTAAACTTGGTGTGGAATGGACCAGAGAACCCCAAAGGCTGCAGAACTGAAAATTAAGCCACCACTCATATTCTTTTCCTTTAATTTAGAAAGAAGCAGAAGCCCAAGAGAAATTTGTCTTGCAGCAGAGTCCACATCTAAGGAAATTCCACGTGTGGTCAAATGTCAGATTGTTTCTCTTGCAAAGGGCAATGTGGCAATTGTATTTCCATTTGCAGAGAAGTTTTTTCCTTTGAGCTGGGTTTTTCAGAGGGGGAGGGGAAGGGAGAGAAAGCAAAGTGAGTTTTCCTTTCAGCACACACGCATTCAGAAATCTGGCTGCTCATTTTGAAAAGGTCATGGCTCCCTTCCCCACTCCTCCCTGTGGCCCAGCCAGGCCAGCCACACCTTTGCCAGATAAAAGTTGAGCCCTTGGAAAGGCTCACAGTGCTTGGCACTGGAATAACCAAGACTCCCATCCATGTAGCTAGAGAGAGATGTTGTCCCAGTGCTTTCTTGACATTTGAATTTTCTTTTCCATTGCTGTTTCCTCAAAAAACAAGATTTGCACAGTGCCTTTGGTAATAGATCCTCACCCCATGTCCCTAGTTCCAAGTAAAAATGAGTTTCACTGGATATGAAAGTTCCTACAGCTTCCAGAAAGCATCTGGGACTCTTTAGGGAGGGGAAATTGGAGTGGTTGAGGATCACACTTGTCCATGCTGTGAAGCGGCAGGTGGCAATGTGACCCACAGTCAGTGATGTGGCCAGGGTGGCCGTGCAGCACACACAGAGCCCAGAGCTGCCCTGCAGGGCCACCTCTGTCCCTGCCAGCAGCACACACAGCCTTACACTGACACAGGGACAAGGTGGGGATCCAAAATGGGAGGCTGCAGTGTCAGGCAGCACTGCTGGAGGGGCCATGGGCACTGCTGTGATGTGCTGGGGATGCTGGAGAGCCTGGGGTGGAAAAAGGAGTCATTGCAGCTGAAAAACACAGAGATAAGCAAACCAGTGTTCCCCAGCACTGCAGGGTTCAGGGGCTGCTCCCAGCAGCCTGCCCAGGGCCCACAGGTGCCCTGACCCCCAGGCAGTGCCTCACCCCAGCCCTGCAGGGCTCTGCCCTCCCAGGAGGAAGCTGCAAACACATCTCTTGTTTCTCAAAGCCACCTTTATCATCCTCACCCTCCTGCCTCCACTGTCCCCCTCCTGCCCTGCTCAGAGGAGGGATCCAGCTGTGGATCCTCCTCCCTGGCCATCCCACTGCTCTGCCAGGTCATCACCAATCCCAGGGGAGAGCCCCAGCTCTCCCTGCTCTCCCCTCTCCCTGCTGGCTGCTATTTATTGCTCAGGGTGCTGGGGAGGAATGCAGCCTGTCCCAGGGAAGGGCTGCTGCTGCCAGGCTAAGTTTAGTTCCTGCCTCTGCCAGGGATCACCTCTCCAACACTAATCAAAGATTAGGTTTCTCCCTGCCTCAGTTTCCCTCTGCAGACAGCAAAGTTCCCTCTTGTAACCTGCTTTGGGTGGGAGCTTATACAATTCTACAGCTTGTTCACATATCATATTGTGTGGGAGCTTATACAATTCTGCAGCTTGTTCACATATCATATTGGGTGAGAGCTTATACAATTCTGCAGCTTGTTCACACTGCTCCTGTCCCTGGAGCTCCTGCCCTGGCTGAGATCTTGGGGTGCTTCTGCAGCCAGTACAGTCATGGTCTGTTCTCATCCAAGGTCTTGTTACACTTGTGGTATGAAACACAAAAATGCTAACCAGAGCCTAATTACAGCTCTTCACAATATACTTTTTTAATTTTGCATGCAGTTCCATTTAATTAGTTGTAATTCTCTAACAAATAACATTACTGTGGGATTACTCTCATGTTTGTGGATATTGATGTGAGAGCTGATGTGGCCACAAACAGCCTATCAGTGTTAGAGCCCTTCCCATAGGCTTCCCAGGAAGAAGTCAGTCTTTGGAGGTGCAACCAGCACTGCTCTTTCACTGCAGGAATGAAATGAGAAGAGTCTTTGAGCAACAAGAGAAGAAAACCCTCAGTGTGTGATGAGAAGGCTTGGCTTGATGCTGTCTCTTTAAAAATTTGCTCAAATCATACATTAAAAGGCAAAGCTCTTCTATCACATACATATTTCATCTGCACCTTGGAACTGTAATTAATGGCACAGGAGGCTTCATTTGACAAGCTGTCCTCAGGGCAGACTTTTTACTTCTATCTACATCAGCAGTGCTCTCTGCTACTGTTTCCTGTGGCAAAACTCCTCACCCCTCTCCATAGCAGGGAGGAGAGCAGATGTGAGGCTAATCCACATTTCTCTCCCCATTGATGAATACTTCCCTCAGATACAATAGGAATAAAGAGAATAATTTTTCAAAGATGGAAGAAGACATGTGGGGAGGCACACAGCAGGAGGTGAAGAGAAAACTCCTGTTTGTAAAGCCTGCCTGCTGTGGGAAATGATCAATGCTAATTCCCACTGAATACGATCGAAATGAAACACCAAGGGCCAAATTAGTCCCTGGTGCAGCACCAGTCACCCAAAGGCAGATGATTTGATTTCACTGAGCCTATGCCAGGAGTGAACTTGACCCCCAGTGTTATGTGGCATCCAACAGTATGGCCAAGAAACCTGAAATACATCACAGACATCCAAACAGAGGTGCTCTGGCCGTGGCTGCTGCTCCAGCATGTGTGGAGTTTTCAGTTCTTGAGCACTGTCATCCCTGACAGCTATTTCTGGTGGTCATTTACCCCGTGCTTTTCATAGCAGTGATGGTCATTTATGAAAAAGTTGCAGAGGTTCTCCAAAAATACAAATTAGCAGTTAGGTTTATATAGTTACCAGATATTGGACAAGTGGTGGTTTTTTCTAACCAAATCAGTTGGGAAAAGCAAAAAAGGAACAAAAAGTGGTAACCTTTCTGGAAGATCTCCCTGGTGTAACACATGCTCAAACGATGTGTACTGAATCCATCACACAGCAAGTCAGCCTGCAGCAGGATGGAGATGCACTGACATTAACTCCAGGAAGAACTGAAGTGGTCTGAACCCAGGATGCCAAGGGCTTTCAAACACTGCTTTATGGATCTTGGGCTTTGAGCAGGAAAGAATACAGGTTTCACTTTTCCCATCATTTTTGCAGCATGTGGAAGCTGAGGCTGCTGGGCCTGGTTTCTCTGTCTGAGGGCCATGGGGTGCTGCAGTTGCCCAGCTCTCTGCAGGGACACGTGCCATCATGGCAGGGACCATTTCCAGGCTCTGCCCTGCCTGTTTGCACAGACTCTGCCTGTCCAGCAGCTGGGCAAGGAGGAGCTGAGCTCAGGGGGAGATTTGCCACAGCTCTCAGGGTACGGGGCCAATCCCCAACCGTGGGTAATACAGGGTTAGAGACCAGGTACATTCCCCTGAAGATTTTTAATACCCAAAAGTAGAATTTCATGTTTGGTGTTCTGTGTCTATAATTTATCTTGCTGACCATCTGCATTTGCATTGTATTGAGCTTTTCCATCTGGAATTTGGCAGCAGCTAGCTCTGCTATCTCTCCTTACCAGTGCTTCAGACGCATACATGCATTGCCAGGTTGGATGGGCCCTGAGCAATCTGGCCTAGTGAAAATGTCCTTGCCCATGGCAGGACAGTTGGAACTAGATGATTTTTAAGGTCCCTTCCAACTCTAATCGTTCTATGATTCTATAAAATCTCAGACTTGGGATGGCTTTGTAAGCTCAAACTGTTGGATGAGATTTTATGTAATCATAGCAAAAACTTGGCTTTTTATCTGGCTCTCTTTCTGGATTGCATCTGGGTTTAATTTGTTTTTTTGGATCTTCCAAAGAAGGATTTCATTCTTTTGGTTGACTTATCCACACCTTGTTATCCACTACCTACAGGTCTCTCACTATATAATTTAATACAGCAAAACACTGCTTCAAGCTCATATCTATAGCCCTAGAAATAGTTCTTTTGAGTAGCATCATTGATCTTTTCAGTACTAAATGCTGCAAGATATAAAACACACAAAAAAGGGAAACAATCAAATTTTGACATTTTGGGACTCGTATAGATGCCTGATGTTTCCAAAATTACTCTGAAAGCACAGGCACCAATACAATTCCATGGTGAGGTGACACAGGCTATTGAGTCGGTGACAAAGGACACATAACAGAGACAGAAACATCGATATTGGACAAGGGGAGCTCAGAGGACAGAGCAGTAAATCAACAGAAACACTGATTTCAGGATAGGAAAGGCCTTTTGGATCTGGTACCCAACAAGGTGTCACTGTTAGCCTGTAACCACCTTGTGCTGAGGAGAAATGAAGATGTAGGGAAATAATGAACTGAAGGCAGTGACAAGCTATGAGAACTTCAGTAAGAGTTCAGAGTCTCACACTTCTATAGCTCAGTGGATGTGGCTCTGGTCACCCTGGGGATGCTGGATTGCGGCTGGAGAGTCAAGGAGATCCCTTGGATGGTGCACAGAGGGAGAGGCCCCTAGGACAGGGGTAGAGCCTTGAGAGAGCCCTGCCACTGCCATTGCCCTCTCAGGCTTGACACTGTTGAGTGAGTTAGGCCCCGTGCCTGCTTCTGAGGGGCCCAGAGAGGTGCTGATGCCCTGAAGAAAGCTGCACACTGCTTCTGGAGGGGGCTGGAAAGGGCATCCTGCCTGTGCAGCTCCTTTGCCTTGAGCGGCCCTTACAGGGTGGGGTTTGCAACCATGCAGGAGGGTTTGAGAATCCCTGCGAGTGCAGTGCCACCTGTAGAGCCATCAGTGCTTGTGAGGATGAAGGCTGGGACTCACCTGCCTGGTGGTAGCATGACCTGTGTGACCTCCTGGAGAATGTTAACAGGCTGGTGAAATGGCAGCACAGCAGCTGGATCTGCTCCTCTGGTGAGTGCCAGTGACGGTGCTTGTGGAGCTGGTGGCAGGGCTCAGCTCTCTCCACCGATCCTCTCCTTGCTGCACTCACCTCACCCATGTCACACACCACCACACCCCTGCACAGCCCCTCTGTCACCTGCTGGAAAAGAACAGCAACGCCAGTGTGATTACAGATAACGAGCCGCTGATTAGTACTGAGAAACACAACGGAAAACATTTCATTTCTATTGCCTTTCTTGTTGAGTTAATTAATATAAAACACAAAGCCTCTCAGCTGTATTACCATGCTTCCTTGGCACTAAGCACTTTGGCTGAACAGGTTTGCAATTAATATTTTTTGTTGACTTGCATCTTCCATTAGCACAACAAAAGAGATTAATAGCGCCTCTCAGATGGTTCCCAGGGATGTAGCTACTCCTGGACTGTTACCCACTTGCTGTGGGGATGCTTGAGCTGCAGGGAAGGTGCAGCACCATCCTTCTTCCTGAAGAAGCCATGCTAAAGAGAAATGTCCATGGATCCCTGCCCCACAGTATTTACATTTGTCTTTGTGCAATGCTTTAATGTCTGTCAGCTGCTTGAAGAGGCATCATTCATGAGGTGAGTGAAAACTTTGGCTGTAATGTTAGGGGGAGAATTTTTGATACCAGACTGATGGTTTGGAAAGTTCAGGGCTGTGGTTTAGTCTGAACTGCAGTCAGTAAGGCCATGAAAGCAGAAATGAATGTTCATATGTGTTAGGTAACCCTACATATGCTCTGGGTTTACAAATGGCTTGTAAACCCTGTGGACATATCTGAGTGCCCTCTCCTGGAACATGATGGAGTTGCTGTTGCATTCTTCCAACCAGCTGAACATTAGACCTGTGGAAATTATTTTTTTTTGCTATCTTGGAGTTATATGTATAGGACCTGTGTGTAACACATTTTTATGTATATAGTATGTAAATAAAAACTATATTCTATATGTGTAACATACACTGCATACATATCTATGCACCAAAGGCATAAATACGTTAATTTTCTGCTATTCTAAGAACATGGTTATAACTGATCTACTTCTTCATGCAACACTTCATAAGTACACCTGCTCTTTTTACAGCTACTAATATTATCATCTTACCAGATTTACTAAAAAATATTTTATAACTTGTTCAGGTGTATCCATCTCTAAGCTACATTCCCTCTCTTATGTATATATTACATTAGCCATAGCAATAATTGAGAATAAATCAAGGATACACATAGATTTATTGTTTTGCTTTTTCAGATTGCTGTTGCCATCTATTTTTAGCAGTTTCAGCAAAAAGCATATGTAGGATCTGACTCTCTGTAAAGAATTAAGTAATTAATAAAAGGGATTTTAACAGAAAGAAAAATTCATATTTTTATAAATGTTAATTGTTTGGAGAAGATTGCACTAGTTTCTGTCTAAATTCACTTTTAAAGGAGTTCCTTATAACCAGATAAATAAAATAAGAGATCACCAAGAGCAGTAAAGGTTCATATTGTTGCTACCAAGCATCATTGCTCTGTGCAGATAATGAACTTTCCTTCTGGGCACCTCAGAATCCCAGCATGGCCTGGGTTCCAAGAGAACTTAAAAATCATCTGGTTCCACCCCTCCTACAAAGGACAGGGACATGTTCCTCCTGGCCAGGCTGCTCAAATCCCCATCCAAACACCTGGGGAGCAGAAAAGTCAGGTTTCATCACGTCACATCAAAATATCTGGCCTAATTTTGACTACTGTATTAAAATGCTTAATTTGCCTCCATTGTGGGAAAGAGGATGTGTAATTAATCATTTAGGAGGCTCATTAGGTTTGCCCCATATTCAGTGTTACATTGGCTGAGTACTTTAGGCACCTGGAAGTGTCTTGCAACATCTTCTGCAAACAGATTAGCACCTCTCAGTAGCACTGGGTGAAGCAATAAAACCCATCAAATTCATTATCCCCCCTTTATGATGGTACTACTCCATTAATTTTAACAGCCTCCCTTGACACACAGAGGTATAAAGGAACACCAGACACCTGCTTTGCTAGTTTTGAAAGCTGACTTCAATACAGGAAGGTCAGAAAAGCATGTGTGGGCTTATTTAAACATTCTTCTTTTTTCAGCCCTCCAAATTTTTTTATTTGCAGTTACTCATTTTAAGGCATTTTACTGAAGAAAAAACCTAAAGCGGAATTAGCTGCTTTAATAGAAAAGAGCATCATATTTTAAAATTAATGCTAGGAAACAATGAGAATTAGGGGCCTGGCTGTGTCTTAGGTTTATGCATATTTTTAAAAGCTGGCATTAATACTACAGGGACTACCACAAGAAGAAATTCACCACAAGAGGAAGGGGTGAGATGCAATCTTTCTTTCCTATTAATAGAGGTAGGGATGCTGAAACCCATAGGGTGGGAGAGCAGATGTAGCCCTTTCCCTGCCGCCACCTAAACCACAGCTGTGCTGGGAAAGCTCCTTGGTGTTCACTGAAGGTGAGAGCACTGGTGACTGGGAAGGGACAGACACCAAGGTCATGCTCTGAGAGCCTAATGGATGTGTTATATGGGACTTCTCTGTGGTTTAGTCATCCTTACAGGAAACAAAACGCTAAACCAAAAAAATAAATGCAATAAACCCCCCAAAAATTAACTCTACACTATGTGGAACTGTTGTAAGTAGAATATTTTAAACAAAGAACACTGCGTAACATAACAGTGCCAGCTTGTGGCATCATATCAAGAACGGTTGGTCAAGGTAACACAGGAGAAATTGCCACAGTCACCAATGCTATGTCCAGCTTTTCTCTCTGCAGGCCCAGAAAGACTTGAAGAATACCTCACACACACCTCACACACAGGTGAATAAACCTGTGCTGAGTGATGAACACACCAGCACGTTCAAATCTCTTGCCTAATCAAACTAACCTCTCAAGCAGATCATCCTCAAACCCCAGCACTCTTCTGTAGCTGTGAGCAGCTCCTCTGCAAAGGGGACTTGGAGTGAGATGAAAATGGGCCAGTCACCTCTCCTGGGCAGTATCACTGGAATCAGCAGGGGGAAAAGTGAACACCAAAGGTGCACAGCAAAAGCAAAACATGAGAGTGGGCAGATGTAAGATCCATTAGCTCATTAAGGGTGGAGCTGTTGGCCTGCTGGGAAATTATTGTCCACTTTATGTCTTGATATTGGAAAGAGATTAACTAAAAGAGCCAAGGCAGTTTTAGCACTTGAGCTGCTTAATTATGCCTTTTAAAGTTGTCTTTGAAGCCATGGAGCAAAGGATGAAGGAAATGCTCTCTGAATGTCCTTATTAGTCATTCCCTTCTCTGATGGCAATAATAATTACATTGTCCTACACTGGAAGGAGTGTTCCCAGCAAATCCCTATACTCCGTGACAACATTTCCAGCAGGGCAGACTGAGATAATGACAGGGGTAATTAGAGCTCTGGCTGCAGGGTAGGGGGGTTAGGATGGTGAGCTCTGAATGTCCCTCCTGGGCAGAGCATCCTAGCCTCACCTCCCAAGGCTTGGGCCAGAGGAGAAAATTAGAAAATCCTGCAGCTGAGGGGAAGTCCTGCTCAAATGATTTGACTCCTCCTATGTGTGTGGACTCCAAAGGAATTTCCTCCCTTATTCTTGTGGCTCCAAACAAAATGGTAGGTGAGATTTTTGTTAGACTTTATTTTTGTTAGGTTTTAACCTCTAGAAAGCCCATTATTGTCTTTCAGTTTGTGTGCTGCGTGATGTACCACAGAAGCTGCTAATGAATATTAGCACTCCATTAAACATTGAAACCTGCTCGCTAATGGCAAAAGAGGTCCATAAAAATGCAGTGGTGTCTGAGCAGCACTTTAGTGCCATTGATGCCATTCATCTGGTATTTGCACAGTGAAACTGCCCAGAAATTGCATCCCTGGAGCACCTGCACCTGTGTCAGCAGCAGGCAGGCAATGGCAGATTGCAGTGGGACTTTCCCTGGCAGCACCTGACACGGGCATGAATAATGGAGGGGCTCATTAATCATTTACAGAATAGCTGTTCCTGTGGATTCATCAGTATCAGAGACTCATGTTGAAATCTTTCTCTTTTGATCTCACTGAGCATTTCGTGCTTGGCAAGGTCACGCTATCCCTGGGATGGGAAAAGTCACATCAGGAGAGGGTTTTGCAGCCCATAGCTCATGCGCTCCGAGATCGCTGCCCAAGCCCACAAATCACAGCGCTTCCAAGTACAGCCTGGCCGTGCACCTAAAGGGATGTGGCCGTGAACCTAGAGGGATGTGCTCTCTTCAAATAACAAGAAAACGCGAAAGGAAGTGGGGGGAAAAATTAAAATATAAAGTTTAAAACAGTTTAAAAATATAACTGTTCCCCCCATCCATCCCTGCTCGGAGCTGTCCCCAGCTCCCTGCCCTGCCCCTGCCCGGGCTGCCCCAGCCGCGCTCGCTGCACCGGCCGCTCCCGGCCGCAGGAGGGGAGCGCAGCCCAAGCACCGGGCGGCTCCGGTGCCTCCTGAGGAACGGCGCTGTGTCCGGCCCTGCGGGATGGAGGAGCTCCTGATGGGAACAGGGCTGTGCCCAGCCCCGCACTGAGGGATAGAGGAGCTCCTGATGGGAACAGGGCTGTGCCCTGCCCCGCGGGATGGAGGAGCTCCTGATGGCTCCCGGTCCCTCCTGATGGGAACAGGGCTGTGCCCAGCCCCGCACTGAGGGATGGAGGAGCTCCTGATGGCTCCCGGTCCCTCCTGATGGGAACAGGGCTGTGCCCAGCCCCGCACTGAGGGATGGAGGAGCTCCTGATGGCTCCCGGTCCCTCCTGATGGGAACAGGGCTGTGCCCAGCCCCGCACTGAGGGATGGAGGAGCTCCTGATGGCTCCCGGTCCCTCCTGATGGGAACAGGGCTGTGCCCAGCCCCGCACTGAGGGATGGAGGAGCTCCTGATGGCTCCCGGTCCCTCCTGATGGGAGCAGGGCTGTGTCCCAGCCCCGCACTGAGGGATGGAGGAGCTCCTGATGGCTCCCGGTCCCTCCTGATGGGAGCAGGGCTGTGCCCCGGCCCCGCGGGATGGAGGAGCTCCTGATGGCTCCCGGTCCCTCCTGATAGGAACAGGGCTGTGCCCAGCCCCGCACTGAGGGATGGAGGAGCTCCTGATGGCTCCCGGTCCCTCCTGATGGGAACAGGGCTGTGTCCCAGCCCCGCACCGCGGGATGGGGGCACCGGCAGAGCCCCGGGCAGGGGCTGCAGGAAGGAGGGAGCGGTCGGGACCCCCCGGTTCCCGCAGCGCAGCGGGGCCATCCTCACATGGCCTGCGACAAAATGCGGGCAGCCCGACCCGACACCGTGACCCGAGCGAGAGCCGAGGGCTGTCCCAGCCGCAGGATGTGCCACCTGCGGGCTGTGCCACGCGTGGGGCTCCCGGCCGGTCACACCTGCCCGAACGCGCGTCCGGATCTCGCTGTGCCCATGGCAGCGCACACCGCGCCGGGGAAGGGATGATGCGCTGTGATTTCATGCTCATGGAGCTTTTATCCACCAGCTAAGATGGCTATTCAGAGAACTGTCGCCCTGATTTTTTAAGATTTTCTAAGCCTTCTGGTGTTGACACTCTTGTAACGAACTTTCTCACACACTTTCTGTAAATAGCCCATTGTTTTGCATTCCTTTATGGAGGATTCGAAATTTGATGGACTGTTGGTTTGTCCAGTGTGATTGGAGAGGTGGCGCTGTCACCCTCCAATCCACTGTCACTTTTGGAAAACTATAAATGTTGGGCTCAGAAAATAAACTTCCCTTTTTTCTTCCCCTTCAGAGCAGCAGTGTGCGCTTGTGTTCTTTCATGTCCTATTAAAAAAAAAAAAAAAAAAAAAAAGAAAAAGGTTTTTTTTTCTTCTTTTGAATCTCTTCCTAATGTACATACAGTTGTTTTCTGGTTTGGGTGGACATTTCCAGATGCTTCTCAGCTCGAGCAGGACATGGTGTGCCTGCCCTGATCACTGCCTGGCTGTAGGAATACAGCGCTCAGCAGCTTAATCAGAGGTGGGGAACTGTGGCTTCAAGGCAAATATTGCGCTGGATCTGAAGTCAACAGGGCTCCCACAGGGATTTTTAATCAGGCCTATCATTAATTCCCTAATGAAGTTAGCCGCTTATCTTTATTAGATGGACTCTTCAATGAATTGATTTAATCTAGAAGACTTCTCCTCCCTGACAGCTTTTCAGAGCCCCATGCACTCCTGCTTGTGCGCAGAGCCCGGCCTGCCCCCACAGCCGTGCTCTGCTTCCCAAGGAGCTCATCAGCCGGCCCATCTCCTCTCAATCAATAAGCATTTATTCTAATTGAAACCAACATCGGCTGGATACCGACCAGGAATGCGGAATGCTCTATAAATAATGTGCATGGGCTGGAGCCCGGGAGCTGGCAGTGGCAGGGCTGTCAGTGGGAGCGCTAATGGGGGGGACACATGCCACCCAGCGATCTGTCACTCTCCCAGTGCCCTATTTACAGCTCTCACCAGGGAGCTCCCTGACTGGCTTTGATGATGAATTAGCTTCCTCTGATGGATCAGCCTCCCAGTCCCCCATTGCAGCACCTTGCAGGATGCATTGCCTAAAGAGAATTCCTCATTAACATATAAATCATGATGTATTTCTTTTTGGCACCCCAGGCAAAACAATGGGCCAAGAGCTCCCCCCCATCAAGCTTTTCCCTGGAGGGAGAGCTTTCATTGATTGCTAAATGGAAGGTGGAAAGACTGAAATCATTTAATTGTATGACTCCTCTGATGTGCTAAAGTGTAGACTTTAAGTATATGACTTCCCCACCAAGGATGCTTTCTCCACATTTTATTGCAGGGCAAGGTATGATTCCTCTCTATCACAACCATTTGCTGTAGTAGGTGTTCAAGTGTTACTTTACCAGCAACACCAGGGGTTTTTGGATGCCCCACCTGCAATGGGGATAAAACCTAAATTCACAAATAAGGCTTAAGACCAGAAATCAGTGATAGCTGTACAATCTTTTGCAGACAGATCTGTTTCCTCCATGCCACATGGTGCAAGGACACAAGGTGTCTGTGAGTCAGGAGAGAGCAGCCACTGCCAGCACTGCTCTGTGCTGAAGTTAATAAACACTTCTCATAGGCAGTCTGGGAAACACCAGCAAAAATACTTTGAGGCATTTGGTGGTTTACATCTAGCTCTGCTACAAACTCGTAGGGTGATGGTAGGTGACTGCCTGTATGGACAAGTTAGGATCATCTGAATTAGTGAATTTTCAGTTCACTCACTACAGCAAATAAAGAAATTGCCCCAAACTACCCCTGCTTCTCATTGGTTGGTCTGTGCAGAAACTCATTTCTGATTCTGTATTTTCATGTGGGTATGCCATGGGCTGATACCAATGTGGCAGCTCTATCTGTCAAATCTGGCTTGAAAATGAGGACAGGGAGCACCACATTGTCCCCTGAACCAGATGAAGCTTGGTGAGGGATAGCACATTGTGGTTCCACCTCAGGCCTTGTGAGTGTGTCCATGGAATGCACCAGGCTGGCACAGCAAGCAGCAGCAGGAAGATGTGGGGTTCTGGAGCTGCAGTGCAGCCCCCTTGGAGCATCCTCTCCTTCCTCTGGAGCTGCACCAGAGATGGCTCACAGGACCTACCAAACCCATCAACAGCATTGTGTCAGCACCTGGAGAAGTCACGAGCACTATGATACAGCTAATTTTGGATGAATGGCAGGGAAACATTCTCATCCTGTGTGCTCTTTTGCCTTCCACACCTGTGGCACAGCCCACGTAATCTGTCCTTCCCTCAGTCTCAGGGAAGCCTCTCCTGGGGCTTCTTCCATTCCCTGGCATGTTTTCCATGATTAAACTTCCATATGGTGCTTTTGGCAAGAGGTGCCTGTCTGGAGAGCACAGCAGATGGTCTTTAAGGAGCAAGACCACGATACCTCATCCCAGACTGCAGCAGAAAGCCTGTGTCTACTCTCCAGTTCATATGGGTACGTTTTACTGGAGTCTCCATGGTCTCAGGGCTGCATGAGAGCTGCAGAGAGAGAAAAGCTGAAATACCCAGCACCTGGGACCAAGGTGAGAAGCATTTCCCAGAGCGTGATCATTGCCAGGGCAGGATCTACAGCATTTCCCACCACATCCTCCCAGGCAGCAATCTGCCACCCCAGCCTCTGCCCAAAGCGTCTCCAGTGCTGCCCTGCCCCTTCCTCTCCTGCTTCCCTTCAATCCCATCTCTTCCCACAGCAGCTCTTCCCCACCTGCACTGCTCAGGTTGGGATAAGTGCAGTAAGCCAGCACAGGCACCATCTTCTCTTCTCCTCTCACCTTTTCTGGGAAACTTTCTAGTTTCACACTAAAATCCAAATTTAATTGAAATTTTGGCAGTTTCAACAGGAATAATAAGAATGATTTCACTGTCACAAATCTGCCTTTTTGCTCTCCTACCTTCTGCCAACGCTAGGCAGCAGCTTTGCTGCCTTTACATCAAACATTGAGTGCAGCCTCCAAATGTAAGCACCTGCAAGCCAGCTCACCCTCCCCTCGCCCTTGTGTTTACCATCCATTACATTACACAGGATTTAAAGCAAGGATACATTTTTTTCTTGTTTTGTGTTTACATTAGAGATTGGTATCAGTTTAATTAACACACCTCACAATGGTTTTGTAGCAGGCACAGCTTTCCTGTGCAGCCAGCAGCAGAGCAGGGAGCCATGCAGCTCCATGCAGCTCCATGCAGCTCCATGCAGCTCCATGCAGCTCCATGCAGCCCTGCTGGGCAAGGAGGGGAGCAGCAATGCAGCTCGGGGCCATTGCCTCCACAGCACTACCAGGGGGAGGGCTTGGAAATTCCAGCAAGTCTTCTTGGAAGGGCCTCCTTTGTTAACATGCAGTAACACTAAAAGGAGGCCTGATGTCATTGCTGCAAGGCAGGCTAAAAAAATAGGGCACAGAAGGCAGGTTTCTCCTAAATCCTGGTGCTTTTTTGCTGTTTATGCATCACTACATCCATTAGTTTCATTTGTGCAGACTGCTATTTTCAGTTTTCCAACTTTTTTGAGGTGCTTTTCCCATACTGGTGTTAATCCACAGCTGTCCTGGCACCACCTGCTGACCTGCTGATCTGGCCCTCCTTTTTTTTTTTTTTTTTTTTTTTTTTTCCCCCTATCTTTTTCAGAATTAGTAGAGAGGCCTGGAATTCTGATTGTTTTAACTGCTGAACATTTCCTTCATGATTTTTAGCTGTGGGCTGTGGATTCTCTTCTACTGACTCATACGAGGGGAAAAATTAATCTCCATTAGAAAACTAAGTGATCAAAAAAGATTTGTACCCTTCATGCTTTTGTCCCTTCAAATTTACTGTGTGACACACAGACCCAAATTGTAAATGTCTTTTGAGGAAATGAAACCCTCTAAGAGTGATTTTGAGCATGCCTCAAAAATCTGAGTTCTCAGGGAGCCTCAGCTGCCCCCAGTCCTGGGAGAGCTGTTGGAAGATGCTCCACAGTGACAGAGCTGCCCACGGTGCCACCAGCAAGGGTGACAGACAGGTGACACAAGCCAAAAGGAGACTTATGATCATGTATGCTGGCTTTGGCTGGAGTAGAGTTAGCTTTCTTCCCAGTGGCTGTTATGGGGCTTTATTTTGTATTTGTGCTGAGTGCAGGGTTGGTAATAGAGATGTTTTGTTATTGCTGAGTAGGGCTGACACAGAGCCAAGGCCTTTTCTCCTTTCTGTGCTGCCAAGCTGGAGGTGCATGGAAGGCTGGGAGGGGACACAGCCAGGACAGGTGAGTGACCCCAAATGACCAAAGGGATATTCCAGATCATGTATATAGAGCAGAGGGAAGAAGGAGGAAGGAGGGACATTTGAAATGGTGTTTTTGTTCCCAAGTCATCATCACATGTGATGGGGCTCTGCTCTCCTGGAGGAGGCTGAACACCTGCCTGCCCATGGGGAGCAGTGAAGTCATTCCTTGCTGGGCTTTGCTTGTTTGTGCAGCTTTGGCTTCCCCAGTTGAACTGTCTTTATTTCAAATCAAGAGTTTTCTACCTTTTACCTTTCTGATTCTCTCCCCAGTCCCAGTGTGGGGGAGTGAGCAAGGGGCTGCTGGCTGGGGTGGGACACAACCCCATGGGAGCACAAGGGCTACAACAGGGAGCACAGAAAGGGCTCGTGCAGAACTCTGACCCTTCTTGGAAAGCTCCCAGCAACGTGGAGCAGTGCAATAACCAGGGTATGAAGCACTCAGGGGCACATGGGACCTTCTCTGGGGCCTCACCAAGGGCAGTGCATGACAGCCCCTTCCCCAACAGCCATCACCTCGCCTGGCAGAGCCCCACAGCTGGGGAGGCTGAGGAAGGGGATGCTGCTGTTGTGAGAGAGCAGATTCCTGCCATCAGTAATCAGGCCAAGAGCCAATACAAAGGAGGTGCAACTCTTACACCTGGAGCCATGCAAAATGCTCAGCACTGCTGCCATCCTGGCCTTACTCACTGTGCTTTCAAAATCCAAGTTAATGGGTCTGCAGAATCCCTTTGTGCAATATTGTATTTAGAGATTTGGGGTTTCTGAGGCCAAGAGCTTTGCTACTGCTTACTTGAACTGTGCAAGCTGTAGTTGCACAATAGTTAAACATCAATCACCAAGTGTTTCATCTTCTGTGCTGTCCCAGTCCCTCCTGTATGCCCAGTTGCTGGCATGATGCTTATCTGACCATGGGGTAAGGCAGCTCAGGAAATGAAACCAGCAGAAAACTGACCCGGCAAAAAAAAAAAAAAAATTGCTTTCTGCTAGGTAAGCTCCTGCACTGTCTCACTGCAGTGTCTGGGGGCTGGGAGTGCCTCTCAGGGTGTATCTCCATGTGGGGAGGTGTTTCCATTAGGCAAGAATGGGACCATGCCAGTGCTGACCAAAGCAATTTTAAAGCAATGTGACAGAGCATTTTCAGTTACTCCATCACACAATGGGACAACTAGACAGAGGAGTCCAGGCAGAGTGATGAAATGCAGTATCTCACAAGTTCAAATTTGAGATCTTCCCTGAAATCCCTTGTAGGAGGGAGATGATGAGCACTGTGCTGTTCATGTTGTGTTTGCAAGTAGCCTGTCTGGGGAGGTCAGGGAATCTCTCTCTTCAGAGATAATAAAAAACCACCCAGGTGGCCCTGCTTCATCAGGGAGGTTGGACAGGATGACCTCCAATCTGAACCATTCTGTGATCATTCTGTGTCCCGTTAAAACAGTTCAGAAGCAGCTGCAAGCACACGAGCCTCAGGGTGGAAGGCCCAGCCCCAGGGAGGAGAGCCAGAGGGCAGCTCTTAATGAAGGTGAGTCAGTCTCAGTCTGCCCCGAGGATGGATGGAAAAGTGGGGTTTGTGCAGCTCCCTGGCTCTGGCACCCACGTGCTCCTGCCTCCCTGGCCTCCAGAGCACACTCACGAGCCACATGTTCACAGCAGGGTTAACTCTCTGCCGGCTGCTCAGGTTCATTTCTGTCTCTGATGCCTGTTGGTCTGGCTGGCTGTGAAGCAGCCGCGCTGCAGGGCATGGTGCAGGGGAAGTGGTGGTGAAGCCTTTCCAGAAACACAGGTTAATATTTGCTTTGGTGGAGCACGAAACCACAAGGGCAATGCTCATGTACCAGGCTGCTTCCACCTGCCACAGCTCTGCCCTTTCTCCTTTTATGTCCCCCTGCCCTTTCTCCAGCCTTTCTCTATCAAAATATTCTACCCCATCAGCAATCTCCCGCCTTCTCTGGCACTTATCCAGCCAGCTTTTTTCTCACTAACCTCACACACTAATTTTAATTTCTTTCCTCAGAAAATTTTCTGCCATTTTAATGGGTGAAATTGGTTTTCAGGGAGCAGGAGCTCAAGGTACCTGGCAGAAGCTCAGAGTCAAGGGCAGACAAGGAGTTTGTGAGACCCTTTTAGCAATAATGAGATGTTGCTTTGGCTTGACAGACTGAAGTCAGCTGCTCCTGTTTGTTCTCTCTCTCCAATTTAATTATTTGTGTTCTTTCCTTCCTGTACTGCTAAAAATGGAGTTTTTAAAATGTGAATTGGGCTTGTAAATGTAGTCACTTTTTTTCCCCCAGCCTCTGAACCAATCCATTTAACATTTCCCTAACTCAAAATGTATGCCAGTATATGACTGCAGTGTGGATAAACAGTAAGTTGATAGCAGGGTTGAGATGCAAATCTACAGATAACATTTTACTTCAAGGGCAGAGGATCTCAGAAGCCTTGGCTGTGCTCTACCTCAGAGGCAGCCCTGAAGAAGCAGAAGAGCTGACAAGAAATCCCTTCCCACCCTGTCCTCATGTTTAAATGCAAACAAATACTGAGAACAGAAAATTATATATATATATATATATATTCCTGCCATTCTCTGCATGCTGTTAATCCTCTTTTCCTCTACCAGAGAACATATTAGTGAGAGTAGGCTAATAATGCAGAGACATCTGGCTGAGACCAGAAAGAGTAGCATGTTTATGCATTATTAATGTGTCAGAAAAAGCAGACTTCTGTGGCCTGACTGTGTACTGGATCAGTATGGAATGGCCTTTACAGGAGAGTCAGTACTGATAATTGGTCCATTTTGCTTATCTTTTGCAATGGAACCATCTCCAGGAAGAGGCATGTTTATTTTTCATGTCAAACAATGAAAGAGATTATGTTTTGAAATAGCCTTTACTGAATAGTTGGAGGACAACACTTCTTTATTCCTAAAAGAGGGAATGTGATCTGGGAAGCAATGCAGGGTGGGCAGAGTAGGGAAAATGCAAATTTCCACCTTAGCCCATCTGTAATCACAAACTGTGTCTTTGGGGATCCCTGGCTGTCTGAGAACAGCAGTGCTCCAGTCCCATGAGTGAAACAGAACCCTTGTGGGGAGCACAGAATTGCAGTGGGGCTCCTAAGGCACAACTCTGGCACACAGGAGATGCATTTGGTTGACTGGTTTATGTCTTGGCAAATGCAACACAAGGAGGCCAAAACCCCAAATCTCGTGCAGTAGGGTGGGGGCCATTCGGGCTGCCCAGGTGTGAGACACAATGATCAGTTTTATCTTCCAGCCTTGTTTCTCAGTTTATGGGTTGCATGTGTGATGGTAAAATCAGCAAGAAACTGAGGAGGCCCCGACCTTGGAAAGAGCGAGCTGCATGCATTCATGTGCTGCTCCTTTCCAAAGGATGGAGTGGCTCTGTTAGCATCCAGCTCACAAATCAGGGAGCAAGGAGACAGCCTGGCTCCTGTCCCCAGGCTCTGACAGCTGAGGACCTTGGCTCAGCAGCAGGGTAGGGTCACATTTCCAGCAGCACAGGCAGTGCACCAGCCCTGTCTCTCAGCTCATGCAGACAAGTGCTGGCACCAAGCTCCTGGAGTGGGATTCATTTCACAAGTCTGTGTCTGAACTGGTCACCCTGAGCTGCCTCTATAATCAATAGGTGCTCTGAGGATGTAACTCACCCTGTGCAGGGGTAGGTATCTAATGGGGGTCAAATGCATTGCCCCAGAAAGGGCCCATTGCTCTCTGCTGTGTGAGTTCTGAGCCTGCTGCCTCTGCCACAGCTGCCCCAAATCACTGCTGGGATGTCCCTGGTGTCTGGGCACAGCACCTGCAGCTTAGCACTGCCACAACACTGCGGGGTTCACATGCCCTCTGAACAGAGGGAAGCTGTGAGACAGCAGAGAAGAGGAAAACACAATTCTTATCTCGCTTGCTGTGCCTGCGTTGTGCTAGAGTAGAATGCAATATGGAGATTGTTTACCCAAAGTGATGGTGTTTTGTTCCATTGGCCAAGCAGGGCCAAGAAGTGTTTGTGTGTCAGACTGTCACGGGACAGTCAGAGAACATCAGAGATGAGTGCAGGGTGAGCAGTGGTGAGCCAGAGTGAGTGCATGGCAGATTAGTTTAGATACAATGTACACAGTGCAGTATAAAAAAGTAATTATTTAGCCTTCTGATTATGGAGTCAGATAGATCATTCTCTGTCCCTCACCAATGTCAGAGTCACCTTGGATTGACAATACAGTACAGGGCCATGGCACGTGGCTGGGGAGAGCCTCAGCTTCCTCGCAAAGACAGCAGCGCCCTGGAGCCCAGCTTGGTGGCATTGAGGCAGCTGCCCTTGGCCAAGCTGGCCCACAGGAAGGCCCCAGTGGCTGCTCAGGAGCTGGGATCCACATGGAACCTGTTCCTTTCAGGGAGCCTGCACAGGCAGCCAGTGCATATCCGAGGCATCTTGAAATCCCAGCTGGAGTTGGGGCTCTGCTGAAGCAACAGTGGAACATGCATGAAATAGGGTGTCTGGGCTAGGCTGAAGCAAGCTGCACCCTTCCAGCACCAGCTGCTTACCTGGCTTAAGAAACAGAGAAGCAGCCTGGTCTGGAGATGCCAAATGCATGGGCACCAATCTGCTCTGCCCTGCTCCAGCACATTGAGGCAGGGCAGAGCTGCTGTGCCCATCCAAGGGATGCGCAGGCAAGCAATGGCTCCAGCTGCTCTTGGAATGGGCCATGGCAGGTGTGCAGACACCATCTCACCCCCAGGCCTGTATGGATAGCTGTGCCACACTTGCAATGGTGCTAAAAAACAACCAGATATTTGTCTTTTGAAAAGACATGTCTTTCTGGAAAGCCACAAACAACACTAAAGCAGGTGACTCAGAAGCCTGCCGCTTTTCAAGTCCCTGGCATGGTGCAGCTGGACAGCAGCTCCCAGGCAGAGCCCAGCAGATCATCCACCTTGCTGAGCCCTGGGATGGGGCTGAGGCTGGGGACAGCACCAGAGCCAGCCATGGCTGTGGGAAGCACTGAGGCAAAGCCCCACAGTGTGAGATTCACACCCAGTGTGTGGGATCTGACAGGCCTGCCCCTTTCAGAGCCAGGCCCTGGCCCCTGGTGAATGCAATGACAAAGGGACAGATGCTGCCAGACTGCTTGGCCTTGCTGTCACTGCAATGGCAATGACACTCAGCAGCTTGGCAGCTCTGGAAGAGAAGTCCTAGCTCCTTGTCCTGCCTACAGGACTATGGCTCTACCCCAAAAGCATGAGACCATCTGGGTTTCTTGATGGTATTTCCAGTCCCAAGAGAAAGAAGAAGCCCCAGGAAATGCTGGTTTTGAAACTCATTTGAAATAAGTTTGCACCTCTCTGGTTGGGAGAGTTTGAATATTTTGGCCACACATTTGCAGTGCCTGACCCCCCACACACACCTAGTCCTACCTGCATCCTTCCCCCCTTCAGAGCCCCCTTTTGCTCAGAGTGGGGAAGGGAAACGGTCTGACTTGGCAAATAACTTGCCATGAAAATGATGAATTCAAGAGCACGTGGAGCTTGTGGCTGAAAAAACCCGTCTGATAGCAGAGCTTCCCTCCCTCAGCATCTAAGGGCAGATTTAGTCTCAAGGCCAAGCTGCCATGTGGTTGTAAAATAGAAGCAGGCCTGAAGAACTGATCTAACTTTCTTCAATTGTCTGTGTATCTTTAATCATGTTCACCACTTAAAATGCAGCAGAGCTGGCAGCTGATAATTAGACTGAGCCTGCAGCAGCATGGCCACTGGCCAGATCACATGGCTCCTTTCATCTGCATATTTATGCATTTAAAGGAGAGGAAAACTTTCATAACATTTTAATAACCAGGTTTTTCTGAAACCATAAATCCAGTCCTCTGGGCTTAGCCTACACTCTCCTTCTGATCTCACATGAGTGGAAGAGGGTGGGGTGTTTTGTTTGTTCTCCCCATTCTTTTCCTGAGCATGAACGTGCAAAGCTCAGCCTCTCCAGCGTGGGGTCCTCTGCAGGATGGGAGGGTCAGGCAAGGTAAAACTGCACTTCTAAGCATGAAGGAAAACTTTGATTTGGTTCCTGGCGTGGGAACAATTCCCCTTTCCCAAGATAGCTCATCTACAGACTAGCAGGAATGAAGCTGCTTTGCTAAACAATGGCTCCAAACAAAGAATTCCTTATATCTGTATTTCAAACAGAAGCTACAGCACATGTTGGCCGATGCTTTTCTTAGCACATGACCATCAGATTCAGCCCTAGGACAGTGATCTGTCAGATCATGGGCTGAAAAGATGTCAAAACACGGGGAGCTGGTCCCAGTCCCACCCAGCCCCTGCTCTGTTTCCATGGGTGCTGCCAGAGAGAGCCATGGGTGGGCTGAGTCCCTGCATGAGGCGCCTCCACTCCTCCATGGACAGATCCCAGTGACTGTCTGCAGCCACTGCCTTATCTCTGGCTGGGGACAGCCAGGGCAGTGCTGTGAGTGCTGTGATGGGGGATGCTGTGTCCATCTCCTCTGCCCGAGGGTGGCAGCTCCCTTGACAGCCTCGGTGACATCCTGCAGGGTCCTGCAGTGAGGCTTTGCAGACCATCCTCCCTCTCCCTGGAGGCATCACTGGCATGTGCACATGGGCTTCTCCATTAGCATGGAATGACAGCCACTATCAGCACAAAAACAGAAGGTGAGGATGAGAGACTGGTCCTTATGCCTCTGTGTTGTCTTTGTAAGATGGAGGAAGCCCTGTTAAAATAACACTGATTCACAGTTTTCTTTCAAAGATGAAGCACTCTGTTAAAATAAAATTTAAAACTACTTAATGAGATGCAGTCCTTAAACACCATTATTTTTTTAGGAAAAGTTAATAATTCGGTGCTGAAAGCAGCTTCTACCAAAGGTTCTGTGGGTGAATCAAACAACATGTTGCTGATTTATAAGGGTCTTGATAGAGGTTTTAGTTGATGTTTTCATATAGCCAGCAAACAAATAAATCACTTTCAATGACTAGGCAATTTCCAGAGTACATCCTAACCAGCTCTTTAGCAGTGCCAGTAAAACTTTGGGGTTTGACACAACTCTGGGGTTCAAGTGAATTTAGGTGGGTGCCACTGCTTTGTTTCAGAGGTAATGTTAATTGATATGGTTATGTAACAGTAGTTTTGCTAGACAAACTGAAAGAGTCAAGCCAGAAAAAAGTAAGCCATGGCCTTAACTCCACTGGGAGGGACAATGGTTTGTTTCTTGTGTATTTAAAGAATCAGAACAAACAAACAAGGGCAAGATTAATTAGGAGTGGGAGTAAATGACTCCCTCCCCAAGTGAATGAGGAACAGCACTGGACAGGACACAGCAGCAGCGCCAAAATATTTCTTGACATTTCCACTGGAGGTCCAAGAGAATTCCCTTTGTGCTCCAGTGTTTCCAAGACATTCATAAAGCACCTCTCCATCTATCTGTTGCAATGATAAACTTGTGTCCTTAGGTTTCATTATCAAGTTTTTAATCTAAACCTGAGCTCTCTGATCTGTCATCTGAAGTAGTGAGGGAATTTGCAGCAGGGTTTTTCCCAGCAAAGAAAAACAATTCACTTGCTAAAGACATTATGTGGGAGATATAACTCACAGAAACAAGAATCAGAAAATTTGGGTGTTTGTTTTGTAATTTTGGGGGTTGCTGGTCTTTAACTTAATTTTGAGGCTATATCTTACATTTCCAGTACTGTAAGTATAGCAACAGATTTTAGCCAAAAAGTCCACCTGAGACTCCTATTGATTTTGATGAGGTTGGAGGATAAATACTGACAAATGTAACATAATGTCAGAATTTGTATTTCCCTAAGCCTTGTCTAGACTTGGATTTGGAAGGTGTGATGCACCATGTGACATACAATGTAGTTAAGGCAATGTGATTTTAATGGACAGCTTTAAAGTTGGTTGTTTTTCAGGAAGCCATTACTACATTGTGTTTAGCACTTGCTAATCTAGAAACCATCGATGGTAAATGAAAAGAGAGGTTACAAATCAAAGGCAGGCTGATCTTGTGGTTGCACCTTTCAGATGTGGCCTCCTGCTGCACACAGGGCTATTTCACCTCTGACAGAATAGAATTAAGGGCTCCCAAATAGAATAATGGGGAAATAAGGGCTCTCAAAATAGAAATAAGCCCTATATGGTACTACTTCCTTAGGGAAGTGGTGGAATCACTGTCCCTGAAAGTGTTAAAACACACGTGACATTTAGGAACACGGTTTAGTGGTGCACCTGGCAGTGCTGGGTTAATAGCTGGACTCAAGATGACCTTAGAGGTCTTTCCCAACCTCAATGATTCTGTGATTCTGTGATTCCATGTGTTGGCTGTAGGAGTAAGAGGCAGTGGGGCCATGTGTGGGTGTTGAGGGTGTGGGTGTACAAGGGGTTAACAAGAAGGTGTGCTGGGATGGCACAGGGGAGCAGGGGTGTGAGTGATGACAGGACAGAGAGACTTGAGTGGGCAGGCTTTAGGTACAGATGTGGGCTTGGGGGAGAGTAGTGCTTGTGGTCCCTGGGAGCAGTGAGGATAAGGCTGTTGTGGCAGTGGCTGCACTGAAGGGATGTCATTCTGTGCCCACAAAGTCCAGGCATATGAATTTCTTAAAACACTACCAGCATCTCCATCTCCTCCACAGCTATGCCAAGAAGACTTCTCCACCAGTAACCCCAGAACTTTTGCCATCTGGGTTGGCCAGCTGGGCAGGCTGAGGCTCTGGAGGCACAAGCCCTTGCCTGGAGCTCTCACACAGAGCCAGGAGCTGAATTCCAAGCAGAGGAATCTAATAGCTGTTCCCTGTATCACCCATCCTCGGTACACCCAGACCTGTTTGATGGAACCTGATACATTTTCCCATTAGCCAAGAACTATAATTCAGGGGAAATCCACCATCCTGAACTAAGCAGATGCTGCAGAGGAGGCAGAGGAGCTCATGGTTACCTCTCATAAAATTCTCTTCTGTGAATTTTCCCATCTCCACATTGCTGGTGGTGACATGTTGGTACACTGGGACAATGGGACCAAGGGGAAAGATTGCTCCAAGTACTACAGTTAGCAGGAATTGTCCACTCTGAAATCCTTCCAATCCATCATGGGGGGCCATTCTGGATACTGGAGTTACACTTCACTGATTCCTCAAACTGGAGCCCAAGCCCAGCTCTTTTGACCCAGAAGAACCAAGTGCTCTGACTTCCAGCCACAAAGTTCAGTGGTTGGTACAACAATTTATAGATGTCCTCACAGAAATCAGTGTTAATCCAGATGTGTCATTTGGGCCTCCAGCTGACTGTGACAGATTCCTCTTTTCTTTCCCTAAATTAATTTGAAATTACATCCGAGTGGTGTTTAGAGCATCAAAGTTTGCAGAATATGCCGTGTCAAAATAGAGATATGACACTCATTGGTACTTGAACCCTGTCTGATGCACCAAGAGTTGATTTTTCATTACTGGGCTCTGTGTCCCTCACTCTGCTTTTCCATCTGTCATGCAGTCAATGGTCATGTAAATGTCTGTGCAAACATGCTGAACATGAGTAATGCAGCATCTGTTATTACAATACAGAATTAATTAAGAGTATTAAAGTTTTTGTCTAAAAAAATACCTATGGAGGCAACATTTTCATACCCATTCTCTCCTAAAGGCAGCATCCTTTGGGAAGATGTGATAGACACATTTGGGTAAATATCATTCCTCCAGCACACATGGCTTCCATTGCAATTGATCCCCTGCTGTTTCCTTCCAAGCACTTTCCTCTGATGCATAATTCCACAATGGTGGCTGAAATACTGATCAGCAGAGAAAAAATTGACTCCAGCAAGTGGGAGTTTTAAGGGCAGTAAATGTTTATATCTGAGGTTTTATGCACTGTAGTTACTGAAATACAGTTTTTAGGCATGCACTGAAAATTTCAGTGGCATTGAAAGTCTAAAGTTGTTTGAGTTATAACTTAGTAAAAGGATAGAATGAATAAAGGCTGACTGAGTGAGATGGGGCATAAAGACAGTGCACTACAAAGCAGCCACATGGGCCCAAAAGCTGTGTAGAAGGTGCTTCCTCCTGTAGGCTCCCCTTAGGGCTGGGAACAGCTTGGGAGCTTCACACAGACCTGGCACTGAGGCTGCACCTGAGCCAGGTGTGAGCTGCCTGAAACTTGGGGGTCACAAGCTGCTGACTGCAGAATAGCAAAGAGATAATCCTACATGCTTTTAAACTGGCACAGCCATTGGCAAAAGTTTCTCAGCAGACAATAACAGCAAGAAGCTGGGAAAAAGCAGAGTGGGAATTGCTTTTCCCAGTGACTGTGTCTCCTCAAATGCATTACAAACTACAGCTCTAGATGTGGCAACTTCTTAGTGTCTAGCACATGAACAGCATTGGTCATAAAGGAGTGCTTGTGCCTTGGCTACTTCTCTGTGCCAGCCAGATGAATGAGGGTTCATGCTGTAAGAATGTGCTTACTCCTTTGTATGGGGTGGTGAAAATGTCCTACAAAAGCCACTTCCTATGGCAACAGCAAATATTGTAATTCTTTAAAGCCTAGCTTCCCTTTTCAGTTATGTTTTAATTGTTATTATTATTGTTTGTTAATCACTGGGTGTTCAAAACTTTCAGGACATGATCAGTGGTCTCTGGTGCCAGGGTCTAACTGCAGCTCTGATGCTGGAAGCTGCATTTATACAGTGACACTGGTATTCCCTGCAACTTCACCATCTGTGTCTGAGGGGCTGTATGTGACTGGCACCAACCCTACAATGAGTACTTGACAGAAAAACTTGCCACGTGAAAGAAGCATCACAAGACTGAAATACACAATGTTCTTTCTACCAGGAGAAATTTTTAAGATGGGAAGGTCTTTCTAACATGAACTGGAACCACTTCAACTTTTGCATTTTGTTTCTTCCTCGGTGAAATGACCCAGGTTGGCCCTTGCACGGCCCTGCTTTGGGGGAAGTACTTTTGCTGTGTATCTCAGGAGGCTGGGAGACATGGAATAAACCCCCTTTACCTCTGGCTAGTGTAGAGCACAGCAGGTGTCTGAAGCCCTTCTCACTGGGTCAGTGTAAAACAATAGCAGCCCCCTGGCAGGACCTTCCCTTCAACTTCCACAGGAGCTGGAATGGAGAGAGGGGTCTGTCCCTGCCCATTTAAAAAGCCCTGCTGTCACAAAGCCTGCAGCAATGTCATCACAAGAGCCTTCTTGCTGTGCTAACTAGGAATCCTCACTAATTGATATCACTATGAGTCCCCCAGCCCCAGAGTTAGCAGCAGGGCTCCAGTGCATGAGAAAGACACATGAAAAGGCATTGCTGTGGTTAATCGAGTCCTAACGAGCTGAAAGATGGGCTCCTGCTCTAGGAAACGTGGGGAGAGACCATCAAAAACACAGCACGACTCCAGGCAAGAGCTGCAGAATTTTCAGTCCAGGGGTGCCCAGCTGCCACAAGGTCCCACATGGAAATGGCTGCACGGTTCTTGCCGCGTACCATAAGCTGTAATTTCCGGTGTGGGACAAGCAGAAAACAATGTGCCATCACACTGTTTGTTGTAGTGTGGCTCCTGTGCACAAAGCCAGGGACCTTCCCTAGGAGGCATGGGGTCAGTGGTGATTTAGGCTTTCCCTCCAGAAGAGGTCCTGGACAGTCACTGCTTCCAGGGTGAATCAGGGTAGACACAGTGACTGATTCCCACTGTCATCTGTTTCAGACTGAAATTATACTAACCCCAGCTATTTTTCAGAGGCCACATCTACAGTTTTAGCAAAGGGCAGTTGCAGGAGGCTCTTGGGACCACACAGTCTCCTCTATGCTCAGAAGCCTGCAAGTACAGCCGCAGTGTCCTTCAGGAGCTGAGTGTCCAAGGGCGCTCAGGAACATTCATACACTGCTTGGAGCACTCACAGGCTGGCCTCAGGAGTGGGTAACAATGCTAGGTGAGCTGAAGGTAGGAAACACTGGCATTTCTTCATTTGGTTGCAGTAAAGACTTAGGCAATTAAAGGGAAAAAAAAACTTCTCACAGCATGCTTAGGATAAAGAGTCATTCTTTATCATACAAAGTCACACCTTACATATAAATAATTTGAATGTCTTGCTCTTTCATGGAAAGTAACAGAGAAAAACCTTCAAGGTTGATACATGGGAGCTGGTATGAGAAATCACATAGGATCAACCCCAAATCCTGCATCCAAACACACAGATATTTGGGTCCAGTGTTGACCTGTACACCACTTCCCTCCCTTGCATGGAAGGAACTGAATCAGGACCCTCCTTGGAGGACCACCCCCATCATCAACCTCTGGTTATGGATCTCAACCCTGCAACCTTGGCCTCATCACTGAAATTTACATTTGCAGTAGTAAGAAAACCCAGTTTGCAGCTGCAGAAAGAGCCATTGCCTTCTCCAAAGTGCATCATCTGTAGATTTTTGGAGGTGACTGAAAAAACTAAGCCTACCCAAGCTGGATCCCTTGCAGCTATTTCTATTTCTTGGCTGACAAGCTGGCCAAAGCAGCAAAGCTAAGTATTGCACAGTCTAGCAACATCTGACTAAAACTGAGACCATTTATGTGGAACAGCAGTGTGGGAACAGAAAAGAAGCTAGTGGGGCAGCAATGAGAAATTTGAGCTTTGATCAAGGAGACAGCAGCATTTGACTCTATCTGAGCTGGCAGGGAGATCCCATCCCAAAGCAAAATAAAACATGTCATTCTTTCCAGCAGATGAAACTCTCCCCAGCAGTTTGTTCCTCCCAGGATCATTTTATGTGATCTCATTGTCTTTAAAGTCTTTCCCCTGAGGAAGCTGAACGTTTAATATAGACCACGGCGTTGGTATCCGGTACTAAATCAGTCCAGCTACTCTGGAATGAGGCGAGCGGGCGTCCTGGAAAGGAAAAAATGCAAGTTTAATAGAGGAGAGAGGTTCACCTTGACCCATGCTATTTATTGCAAAAGACACAGGAACACACTGCTTGCTCAATGGAGGGTCACTCTGCCCAGCCATAGATGTGTTTTACACTCCCAGTAAATTCCAGATGCTCAGTGCGCACAAGGAATGCATCACCCAACCCCAGAGGCTTTTGCATCTTGCTTTGCTTTACCAAGCAGCCTTAGGAGAGACCAGCACATTCCCACAGCTCTCATTAACCCAGCTGGCAATCTCAGGCACTTGGCATTTCAGCCACACAGTTCTGGCATCCTTGGCTGCAAAGACGAGCCATGAAATGGCAATGAAGAAAAATGCCAGGAAGGGAAGCACTAAAGACCTCAGGCATGGTGCAGGATGTCAGGGATCAGCACCCCAACAAGGCACTGCAGAAAGGGTCCCTGTCCCAGTGCTTCTCCTGCATCCTCACTGTGGTTTCAAGCAGGATTCCTTCCAGGCAGGCACAGCACAGAGCACTAACAGCTGCCCTGTGAGGAAGCCACATGTGCTGTGTTAGGCACAACTCACACAATCCATCGCTGGTGTCAAACTTGGTGGCTCTAAGAGATTTATGTTGCATCCATGTAACTGCTCTTACATAACTAGTTTGCCACATGCCAATTGCACACAAGCCCTCAGAAAAGCTGCATTTTTGATAGTTTAGGGGGTTTTTTAAAATGTCATGTGAACTGACAAAACATGATCCTTCAGCATCATTGTGAGTGAAAACACTCATTTACCTCATTTAGTGTTTTACTTCAAGAAACAATTTAGCCCATGCTTGAAGTGTCAGCTAAATGGGCTAATTTAAAATAATTCTGAAAACATGCTAACTGTAAGAGGCTATAATCAGAGCTAATTACAGGGACTTTCTGGAAATCCCTTGGCTTGGGGCTTTAGTTTTGATAGAGGGGATAACAACTTGTAAGCTATGATTCTTTTAATTATAACAATAGTAACCACCTTCTTTTACACAGCTCCTTTCATCTCTAAAATCCCCACAGCTCTGCAAACTATACATACCACAGGGATTGTTTAGCCTAACACCAAAGTGAAGCCATCTCTGCAAGAAATGAGTAAGTGTTTAACAATACCTGGCAGTCCTGAGAAAGATTTGTAGAGGAAAAAAGGTGCAGAGGGAGAACATAATTACTCTTGTGTCTCCTTACAAACACTCAGGAGATTTCTGGATGCCCACAGTGGCAGCCATCTGAGCTTGAGGATAAGGAAGGCAGCTTTCAGATGTGCCTGTAGACTCAAGGCACTATGGAGGAAGGCAGCAGCACCACGTGGCAGCACCCTGTCACCCTGCCTGTTGGGACTCAGGACATCCCTCCGGATGTCCAGAGCTGCCAGGACCCCGGCCAGGGGCTCAGAGACCCTGGCACAGAGCCCAGAACACCTGGGGGTTTGATTATGACCCGTGGAGCAAATTGCCAGCTTTGTATGAAGACCTGAAAGCCACAGAAGTTTAATAACAAAGTTATCACTGGGTGAAAAGGTAGATTTTGGGATTTTTAGAGTGGGGGGTCTTGGGAACAAGATGGAAGGACTTGGGCGTGTCTAGCCTTTCTTCTTCTTCTTCTTCTTCTTCTTCTTCTTCTTCTTCTTCTTCTTCTTCTTCTTCTTCTTCTCCTTCTCCTTCTCCTCCTCCTTCTCCTTCTTCTCCTTCTTCTTCTCTACCTCCATCTTCTGCCGTGATGCTGGCACTTTGGGACTGGTTTAGAATAGAACCTCACTGACTAACACAGGTGATAGGTATTGGAAAGTGATTGTAAACATGTTATATGTAGTTTGTAGTATAGAGACAACACTGCCTTGGGGGCGGTCAGAGTGCTGCTGGCTGTCCTGCTGAGCTGACCTGGGTGGGGCAGGAGAAAAACTTTTATAGATAAGATACAATAAACAACTCTGAGACCAAAAAACTGAAGAGCTCCAACTCATTCTTTGAACAGACAGGCCGAAACAGAGTCTTTTCACATATCTTGGGGCTGCAATGAACTGCAGCACCCTGCCACCCTGGCCAAGCTCACCTGTCCAGGTCCTGTGCTGGGTGACAATGAAGCTGTGACAGTGCAGCTGGGAGTTACAGATGGCAGCGGCCTCCTCGGCGCTGTGGATGGAGAGCAGGCAGCCCAGGTGGCTGTAGGAGGGCCAGCACTTGTGGCCTTCCCCTTCCACCGTCCGGAAACCCTTCAGGGAGATGTAGTCTGGGGACAGAAAGAGGGGACAGTCTGGGGAAACACTCCAGGTGCACTTCCAGAGACTGGCTGCACTACACAATCAGTGAAACTCAAAAGAATTGCAACGCTGACAGACTGAACTGACCCGCCAAGGTGGAGTGAGGTGGAGCTGCAAAGCTAAAAGAAACCCAAATTTTGCTCTTTGGTCCTGCAGTGGAGCACAGGACAGCAACTCCCGCAGAGATGTAGGAGAGGGGTCAGAGGTCTCAAGGGCAAAGGGACGGGGTGCCACTGCAGGGGTGGGTGAGAGGAGGAGGCTGCTCTGCAAAGCCACAGCCCCTCCATGTCTTCCCTGGAAAGCCAACCTCCAAACAGCCTCTCCTACACCCCAGCCTCAACAGCAGAAGCTCGTCACAGATCCAGCACCAAGCTACATGGGGCACAGACTGACCCACCCGTCATGGTGCCACCCACAGGAACAGGAGATTGAGGAACCCCTCTGGGGAAAGGGAGGCCTGATCCTGCTCCTGACAAAAGACCTGACAAAGAGACCTGACAAGCCTGAGCAGGTGTTGTTCAGGCTAGGAGGACTCACTGCTAGGAGTCTCTCCCCACCTTCCCACACCTCTAGG
Source organism: Ammospiza nelsoni (assembly GCF_027579445.1). Classification (NCBI taxonomy): domain Eukaryota; kingdom Metazoa; phylum Chordata; class Aves; order Passeriformes; family Passerellidae; genus Ammospiza; species Ammospiza nelsoni. Next base: position 52,415,314 of record NC_080638.1, on the reverse strand, counting down.
ATGGTGATCATTTTGGCACAGTGTAAAGCCAATAGACAGGTGTTGTTGGAAAATACCAGTAATTCCTGTTAAAGCTGCTGGTCCTTCCATGCAAATGACCAGATATCTTTGTTGTAACAGTGCAAATTATAGTTCTTTCACATGCAAAGAGATTTCCTTCTGCAAGCCACCATCACCCACCACCTCATGTGAATGCCCAGGAAAACACAAGCCACAGTAACCACTGGATTTTTGAAACTTCCTTTTGATCAGCCTCATCTCTACCACTGAATGGGTCCTTTTCAGAGGAATGCACCTCATAAAGGCACATTTATCCATGCACAGGTCCAATAGAAAGATGTTCAGAGAAAAGGAACTTAGAGGGCACCGAAGCTCCAGGTACCCTGCCACATTCATCTTGGTGCTGTCACCTCCCCACTCTACGTTTCCATAATCTGTGCTCAGCAGACAGAAGCCACACAGTCAAATTGGAAGTTTGAATATCAGCCCAGAAAACTGACCTGTTGGCCCAAAGGATAAGGAGCCACTCAATCCCAAACACATTCCCTTGAGACACTGATGTTCATTATGAAAAGAGTATTTAGAAGCAGTGCAAACACATGTCCATGCAGTTTGTCTGCACTGCTTTTACTTTGCAAAACACAGGGTTTCAAAACCATGCATAGCTCCCATGGATAAAAAAAAAAAAAAAAAAAACAACACAAAAGCCTTTTAAAAAAAAGATATTTTTGGTGCTTTTCCTAGTGACTATAAACTGCCTAAACCTAGGGGAGATCAGAATTTGACCAGTTACCAAGTGCCTCATTCCCTCAGCAGTTACTTTACTTAGAGTATTCAAAATCAACTACCTTTTAAAAGAAGAGGTCTTTTCTGAAGATAGAGCCCAGACTTGTACAGATGTAAAACCTTTTCAAAAGCTCTCAGGGTTTCATTTATTCCATATCGCAAATCACCTACATTTAAGGAAAAAGATGACAAAGATAACAACTCCATGAAATACCATTTAGAGACTTCTAAAAAAGAAGTTTATGAATATTAGCTGGTACCTGTTGCATTCAGAATATCACTCAAAAGGGGCCGCAAAGCTGGCGGTGCAGAGTGTGGCAAAAGATAGGTGAAAAAATACCTGCAAAAAATCCCACAGGCTGATTAGAATACAGTGCCTTCATTTCCCTGGTGATTAAGTTGTCTACATTTTCCCGTGACTTGATTATCCATATGCAACTAGTAAGTCTGCTTTGGTTACAAAGTTATGTTTGAGCACATCTTGGTGTCTCAGATGGTTCCTGTGAGTTGGGCTGAAAGCCTGGTCCTTGCTGCATGAAATCTACCTTGCAAAGCTTCATGCAATAAAGCTTCCCCTCATTCCCCTGGGTAATTTTTGTATACTCAGAAATGTATTTCCCACAAAAAAAAAAAACAAAACAAAAAAAAAAACCCTGCATAAAAGAAGACTCATACAAGATCCTTCTCTTGCCCTGAAAAAGTTTGGGCTTCTTATTGCCCCTGAAAAGTCAGGATGACTCATTTACTGACTGTTACACAAAAAAATTCCTGTCCTAGGGAACAAGTGCACAAGAGACAGGGGCAACAGCAAGGCTGCAATAATCTATGCAGGGATTTACCCTTTAGCACTGGAAATCCAGGCTGTCTTGCTAAGTCCTTCTGTGCAAATATCCAGCTGCCAAGGCTTCCCTCCAGGATGTGACCTGCCAAGCATCAGTGGTGAGCAAAAGTCCCTGAGTTTTCAGCTGATGGCCCATGGGAAGTGCTGCAGCAGCCTCACCTCTTTGCCTTTACCTGCCCCCTGCTCTCCCATGGGAGCCCACAGGGAGATTTGGAGATGAAGGGAGGCACTGGGCAGCCTGTTCCCAACAGTGGGACTCACAGCTGGTGGGGTTTGGCAGGTAGCCTGCACTGCCACTGCCTTCAGCAAGCACAGCCCGTGGATGTCAAGCACCAGGGTTTGTTTGGCAAACAGCAAATTTACAGGTGCAAGCTTTGGGGCAAGTTTTTAGAGGGCGTTGGGGAAAGGGAGCAGCAGAAGAAAGATGCCTTCATTCCCACCAGACAACAACTGCACTATTTTCCTGCCTTATAAGGAAAATAACTTGCTTCAAAGTGATTCTTAACTGCCCTTTGACAGAGGTGAGGGGAATCACCACATGATTCTTATGATTCTTATGAAGAACAAGGTGCTAGAGGCTACATGGCAGGGTGTGAGCTCAGCCACCCCAAATCTTCCCCCTCACAGCTGGACATACCGATATGCATTGAACAGATTCTTCTTCTCATTTATTCCTTCACATTTCCCAGCCACGGAGCACTTGAGAGGGAAACTTCTGGTAGGGAAGTCGAGTGTGCAGTCATTATCTTCCTTGCAAGACAGCTCCTCGGTGCTGGCATCATCCATGTCTGTCACTTTTAGGTTTCCATCCACCATAACAAACTGCCTTGGCTGGAAATCCAAGAGGGCTATTGAACCCAGGGGGGAATGTGCCAAGTAAAACAGCAGTTTCACAAGACTCAGGCAAATCTGAGAAAGAGAAGATGAATATGCATGGAAAAAAACAGATGAAAAACAGCTATTAAATTGGAAGTAGAACAAAGGGGAGGGCATTCAATTAAATTAAAAGAGAAAAAAGGCATACAGAACTTAAAAGGTAATTATATGTATGCTACAAAATTTATTGTCAACATTGCCACAGGATTTGACTGGTAAGTAGTTTAGCAACATTTTTTAAAAATGTGTGTACACAAAAAGAGACATTTGCAGTCAGAAGAGCTGGAGGAGAAAGCTGTGAGGAAAACAATAGCAGTCTTCATGTTTCAGGAGCTATATTGATATGCCAGTTGAAATCAGAAGGGTTTTTCCCAGTCTGGCATAAAATTAATAGATTCCCCTCCCTTCCCCCATGCTGCTCAATACAGACTGAGGCTCCATGGTCATTAATACCAGATTCATGCCTTGCTGCATCCCTCAGCAGTTTGAATTTGGGCACACAATCATGCTTCTGAAGAATTAGTCAAGGCTTGGAGTGTATTTTTTGCCAGCTTTTTTGCTTTTATGACAACTTTCTGGCAGCAGTGAAAGGCCAGACAATACCTGACCCAGCAGAAAGCTTGGTAAATTATTTTTATAGAAACCAGAGCTAGAGAAGTGCATTTATACTGCACCAGCACTTTGCTCAAGCAGCTTTTTGCAGCAGTTTCCATCCAGTATCAGGAGCCCTGGCATCAGACAAAGTGCATGCTCAGCTGGGTGTGCCAGGCAGCCCCACGTCACCCCTCGCCACTGCCGATAGCAATCTGTGCAGCGCAAGGGATTTCTCCCTTGGAACAGCTCACACCATCCCTGGTATCTGATGTGGCTCACAACAAGGGAATCCCGTACATTTAGACACCCTAATTAGGAAACAGGACTAGACAGTGCCAGGGTAATTCTGAGCTAGTGTCTTCTGCAGTCAGGAGGTTGTTAAAGTCTCTAATGCCACCACACCAAACTCTACCACCAGCTAATCCAGCATCATGGGAGACTTTGGCACGCTTAAGAAGATGAGGTGCTAGGAAAGCTATGTAGAAGCCAGTAAAGAATTGAAGAAAGTAAAACTCCCCAAGCCAAGAGAAATGACTGTGGAAGCTCTCATATTATTTTAACTTGTTTAGGGAAGCAATCATAAGAATCCCAGCTTTGCATCCCACAGCTCAGCGAGCGGTTGCCACAATCCCCCTCTGGCTCACATGGCAAGGCTCCCCTTCAGCATTCAGGACCACATGCAGGCAGAAATTTTATTTCAGGACTTTTGTTGTGCTTTTATTTTGCCCAAAGCATTTCTTGCTGACACTAAGATACCCTTGCTTTTCTACATGATGTTTTTTTTTTTGCCTCCTGGCACCCAAACAAGTAGTATTGAACCCCCAACTGAGCTCTAGAGGCAAACTGCAAAACAAGCTATAACCAAAGTAAGTGCCATGCCACAAGTCATTTATATTCCTGGGGAGCATATGGGTCCCTGTGCAGGATGCCGAGGAGATGAGGCAGATCTCACTAGAAGGGCTGCAATCCTAGCACCTGCAGCAGGAGAAAAGCAATTTAGTAGCGATTTTACTACAATAATTCCTAAAGGGCCAAAATCAGAAACACCACATAAACACAAGGCGAGGGTCAGCTTGCTCAGCTTGTTGCCTGGAACAGGTAACACACAGCAAACCACAGACTCGAACATGGTGATGTGGGTTTCTCAAGTCAGACTCAGGTAGCCGAGGGGCATCCTGACCAAAGCCCTTCTGCATATATATATATATATATATATATATATGTATGTATGTATGTATAGGGAGTATAAAGGCAAAATGAACGTTATCGTGTAATCGAAGGCATTAACCACGGCCCCAGCACCGAGTATGATTTTGTGTCTATCTCCTCCCAGATGAAGTTCTTTTAACACCGCTCTATGGAGAAAGAAACTCACCGTGAGATACCAAGCAAGGACTGTGTTAATGTGATTTTAAAGAAATGAAAAGGAAACGATTTACAGACAATTTGCGGGATCAAACAGAGTGTCAGCAGGAGAATCCCGTTTGGCCCAGCGGTCACCACCGGCTCTTCGCCGGTTTGCCCAGTTTGTGGTCTAAAAGGGACTGATAAAACTCCTTTGCTTTGTTTTCTTACTTTAAATCTTTCCTCCCAGGGGGTCTGCAGGAGCTGAATCATCTCCAGCGGGGATCCCAGCTCCAGCATGGCTGTGACCCGCAGCTCAGCATCTCCGCTGTTGTCATAGCATTGGCCGTGCAGCTGCGGGAGAGCAGAAGCCACGGTCGGGGCGATGTCGCTGCCAGTGCCAGCAGATCTCGGCCGCCCGAGGACAGCGCGGGCACCACGGGCGGACCGGCTCAGCCCCGGCAGCAATTCCCCCGCCCCGCCGTGCCCAGGCAGCGCCTCCCGCATCCTCCCGTCCCGCCGTGCCGTACCTTGACGATGCCGGGGTGCTGCAGGCGCTGCAGCAGCGTCACCTCCTTGAGCAGCTTGTAGGCGGCCAGGCGGCGGCAGCCGGCCGGAGCCCCGTACCGCTGCACGCAGCGCCGCACCTCCCGGCCCGCCCCGTGCACCGACTTGAGCGCCACGGTGCCCCCGCCCGCCAGCGCCGCCCGCGCCACCACCTTGGTGAAGCCCCAGCCCAGCACGCTGACGGCCGTGGCCCGGCTCAGGTCGCCGCAGCCCAGCCCCGCCGCGGCCGCCGCCTCCCCGCCGCCCGCCGCCGCCTCCAGCCGCCGCAGGTCGCGCCGCCTTTGCCGCAGCTCCTCCCGCAAGCCCGGCGGCAGCAGCAGCGGCGGCGAGAGTCTGCCCGGCTGCGCCTCACCGCCACCGGCACCGGCACCGCGGCCGGCCGGCATCGCCGGGAGCGCCAGCAGCGCCAGCAGCGCCAGGGCCGGGAGCGCCAGCAGCGCGGCCGCGCTCAGCCGAGCTCCGCGCCGCGGCCGCCCCGCCGCCGCCGCCGCCATGGAGAGCGGGGCTCCCGCTGCCCGCCCGGCTCCCGCTGCCCGCCCGGCTCTGCCGCGCTACCGCCCGCGCTCTGCCGCGCCGGCAAGCCGAGCGCCACCGAGGGGGCGTGTCGGGCCCCCGGCGCCCCCACCCCGCCCGCCCGGCTCGGCACGGCCCGGCCCGGCCCCGCGGGCCCACGGGGCAGCGGTGGCACGGACCGCCCAGGGAGGGGAGGCGGCGGAGCAGCCTTAGCGGTCTTTCAGGAGGTGGCCCGGGGTGGGAATCGGAGGTGCCGGGTGCGAGCGGCACATCCCCGCAGACACCCGGCCACTCTCCACGACGGCTGTTTATAGCAGAACACGCGGGTTTCACGGGCGGGAATATCGTCAGCCCTGCTAGAGGGTACCGCAGATTACAGCCGAGGGATGTACGACGGGTTAAAAGCAGTGAGAACTGGGATATCGCGTTTCCCTGCCGCTTACAACTCTCAGGTTCGGTTTCTAAGAAGAGCAAACACTGGCAGTTTCTCTTATTAGAAGGATAAACCCTATGAGGTTGAATCAGTAATACACTGCCTAAGCACGGAATTGGAATTTTTTCCAGGGAGAAAAAAAACCAAACCGAACCCATCCTCCAGCAAAGCCAGCCAGTGCAGGCAGAAAACATACATCTGTCGTTTGTGAGGCGATGAGATCGATCAGCGTCGATGGTGACACAGCTCAGGGCTGCCTTCTGTGACACACGTATACCTGAGCAGGACAGGAAAGTTTACGACGCGGGTGCGAGAGGTGACAGGTCCCTGTCACTGGCTCTGTCACTGCTTTTAGACACGTATCTGCACCGGGCTCTGCTGTGCAGAAAGCCAGTCAGGTTAGCTTAGGGCAAAGGCAGATGCAGTTTGTCTGCTTCTAATTTAGGCAATACGCAGTTAACTCTCCTCACTGAGCAGCCTGAAACAACAGCCAAGTGGGTGGATTCAGTTTTTTATTTATATTTATGCTACCGAGTTAGAAATTAAAATAATAGTCTGCCTCTGCACCTGGTCTGCTTCATTTTCTGCCCCAATGTTTTCAGTGGCATAACTAGACCCTCCCCAGAGAGGGAGCAGGTGATGCATGGCACAGCTGGGCTTGGAGGATGCTGCTGCCCTGTTCCTGTGGCACGGCCCTGCTGAGAGCCTGCAGCTTCTGGCAGGTCACACGCTGGCACACAGTGGGTGAGACTGCACAGGGTGTGCCCCGGCTGGGATCAAGCAGTGGGACCTCAGTTCTGCAGTGCTGCACTGGCCTCGGGCACATCTGCTCCATCTCCCACCTCCATGCACAGCAGTGCCAGTACCTCTCTGTGGCTCACTCATAACTCTCTGTGTGCACTGGGGTCACGGCCACAAGTCACCCCTGCAAAGGAACCTTTGTGAAACACCCCTAAGAAATTCAACTTCAATGTCATGGCCAGTGGGATGGAGATTTTCAGAGATTACAGCAAGTCAGTTATCACAACTGGTGATTCTCAACGCTATTTTAATAAAAATAATGTATATAAATGATCACTTTAAAATAGCTTCCTTCCCAAAAGCCTGCAGAAAGTTTCCCTTTCACTTCTTGTTGGTACAGTACCACTGGAGCAGCCAATGAGACAAAGTACCTCAGCAGAGCACAGCTGTTCAGTAAGAGAGCAGGAGAAATGAACTCTGAACTCAGGTCATTTCCAGATGGCAGAGTTTGAGGAGGAACAGCCAAACAAACGGTCTGCCTACATGTAAAATAATCAAGTGGAAAATCCCAGGCCTCCTGTGCTTACCCATGCACAGACAGGTCAGAAGCTGATCCCAGAACAGCTCTTTGAGTAGCTGAATTTCCTTTGTTGCTTTTTAACTTTAATAGCTCTTTAATTACTGTTCTTATTTTCAAATCAAGTATACATCTGTGTCGTAGTAATGAATATTCATTGCCACTGGGGAGGCATTAAATACATTTTTACCTGTGTTTCCAAGGGAATAGATGCCAGCTGTGTGTACTATTATCTAATTTCTGCCTGTCCTCAACAAAACCTATTAGAGAAGACTCACAGATACATAAAAAATAACAACACATGATTATTTACTTGCTCTACAGTAGCACTTAGGGATTCCTGCCAAGACCATGGCTCTGCTGTGCAAGGCTTTTTGCAGACTATGGCACAAGAGGTGGCCTTGCTTGACAGAACTGACACCTGAAATGGGAAACATAGCAAAGTGCTGCAGCAGGGATGTAGCAGGGGAGTATGTGGTCATTTGAGTGTCTTTTAGTTCCTTGGAGGGTTCTGCCTGAATTTATTGCCTTTGATAGCATGTGAGCTCTGTGTGGAGCAGATGGATACATGCCACAGATGTCTGCTTTGTCATTGTATGGTCCCAGCAGCAGAGGCTGCTTAAATCCAGGGAAGGCCTCCTGTTGCAGCTCTCATCATACAACCCCTCCAAGTGCAAATCCACACATGGTTAACCTGTGTGCTCCCCTAGGCCCACCAGTACCTTACACTTTCTTATCTACATTCATTCCTTTATAGGCTATAGATGGAGCAGAAGGCTGTCTACTGTTCAGAAAATATCACACTGTGCTATAATTTCAATGTGTGATTGAATCCCACACTTCTTAGCTTTTTCTGGCTTCCTGTAAGGGCTGGAATGAGATTCCTCTCATGAAAAATTGTCCTGGCACTAATGCTAGCTGGGCTCCTTTCTCAAAATGTGATGAGTCTGTACATGAAGTGTAGATGAAATTTTGGGAGTGTCCTGTGCTCCAGACTAACTGAGGTGAGAAGCATCCCATTTTCCCATGCCAACACTGAAAGTGTTTGCCTTCTGACAGACAGACGCCTCTGGGTACAATTTCCCTAGCTAATTCCCTCCTATCCCAAGAGATCTAGGCACGAGCATTTCCCTGTTTCTTGTCACTGACACTGATCTACAAGGGATAGGATCAAGCTCTTGGGTTAGCATAAAAAACCTGGGGAGAAATCCTGGGGGGAAAGTTTTCACTCTGAGCACACACATGAAAGTCCTGGGCATCAGTCCAGAAGGGGAGGCCAGGAGTTTATAGGTCTGGGAGAGGGATCAAAGAAACCTGCAGCAGCCACTTCAGAACAGGAGGAAGACTCAGACAGCTCTAATAAAGACTCTTGGGAATGCATGTCATCACTGGTGCCCTTGCCTTTGAGGGCAGTAGTTCCCCTGACTCCTGCCAGCTGAGCTCTGGCTGCCTCCAGACAGTTCCTGTCCAGCTGCAAGTGTGCACATCTGAGGCAGGGTGAAAGCCAGGGGAGCTGCTGGAGGGCAGGCACTTCCCTGCAGAGTGCAGGGGCAGCCTGAGCAGTCTGGCTTTGCACTCCCTGTCAACTGAGAAAGCCTCTTGCATCCAGCCTCCAGGCATGCAACGCTGACTGGCCTGTGTGTGGCCATGCCTGGGTGGCACCCAGGAAAAGAACACCCCAGCAGCCATTTCCAGATTTCTCTTTGTATTGCCCAAGAGCCAGGAAAAAGGTAAGAGAAAGTCAGATGCAGGTATGATACTTTCCTACAAGCAAGTGAACTAGGGAGACAGACCTTGCTCTGCTTTTTTGCCTTACCACCCAGGAACCCCAGCCAAGAGCTTGGTGCAATAATGATTGCCTAGAACTGAAATTATGTTTCTCTTCCCCAGCAGGAAGAAAACCTGTCATTTTTTGTGGCGTCCAAGACAGCTGCAGCTCCCAGGTGTTCTTGCAGCCCATGGCAGGCACAGCTGTCTCCCTAGGCACTTCTGGTCTGAGCTTTCTCAACAGAGTATAGCAAAGCTGATGCCAGCACCCAGTTGGCATATAGGGCACTAGGAAGCAGCTGAACTTGCTTGGTTTGGGGGTTTTTTGGATTGTTTGGGTTTGTTTGGTTTTTATTTCGTTTGTATGGGGTTTTTTTTGGGGGGGGGGGTTGGTTTTTTTTTTTTTTGGTCAGACAAAGGATGACCTCCTGACTAGAGGTTCTGGATGAAACCATGAGAACACTGCAGGGCATTTGCATGGCCCACAGGCCACCACCTCCTCCAGTATGAGGAGAGCCTGACCTAAGAGAGGAGCTGTGAAGGCTGAGGAGTGCTGCTGCTCTTGGGTGCATCAGCAAGGAGTGCTTGCCATCTGCTGGGAGGCAATCAGCCTGACAGGAGACACTCCTGGATGCAGGAAAAAGAGCAAGGCCTGGGCCCGTGGTCCTGTAAGAGCTGGATGGCATTTGGGCTTGCAGAGAGAGCAGGGAGAGTATCCTCTGAGGAGGGTAAGCACAAAGCAGTCAGGAAGCTCCAGTCTTGGGCATGTGAGGGCTCACAGAACTCACTGCAGAATTTTAACATGCCTACACCCCCCCGAGCCCTCCTTGGAGGTGCCTGACCTCACTGTAGAGGTGGCAGAAGGCACTTAGGTGTGTGTAACTAATGGATCTCAGCTAGTTCATTGGTAACACTGAGCAGAGCCCTGGTGTGGTGGCATCTCACATTTCCACAGCACAATTTGCCAGGGTCTGTCGAGCTGTCTGTGTGCTGTCCATAGCATATGCCACTCCTGTCACAGCTTCCCCCCCACTCCCCACAGCCCCAAGATACTGCCCTGCCTTTGACACATTCCCAGGATTCAGACATTTGTTATGCCACCAGCACATCCAGCCTGCCTGGCATGGGACATCCTGCATCAGCTCCTGGGAACACATGTCCAGCTGAAGAGTCCTCAGCCTTCCCAATGAGCTTTCATTAATGTCTGGGAGGATATAATCAGATTTCCAGCACAAGGTCTTGAAGAGCTGGTATATTGATAGATGGATTAAACCTTCCCTTGCAATACAGGTACTGGTACCCCAGGTGAAAGTCATGTTACCACACTGTGAGGTATTGATTGTAGCATCAACCTTCTGGACCTGTATCCCACTGCTGCACTGAATGAGATGGTGCACAACAGCAGCAAGGTCAGAAAAAGCTCTGGGATGTTGCCCTCCTGGTATGGAAACCACCACAGGAACCTGACAGTGTGCAGACTGTGTTCTTGCTCTTTTAATTCAGAAAGATAAGAAACAAAAGTGGAAGCATCAAATGCCTTTAATTCTCTGTATTTCATGATAGAGGAGGTCCAACTTCTATTAGGTATGCACATTTCTGGAAGGCAGCATTTTCAAATGATAGTGTTTTTTCTCCCTAGCAGGGCCTGGCTGCAAGCCTACATGCAGTGTTCACAGACACATCTTCAGGCACATCTGCAGCACAAGGGGGTGCAGGACCTTCCTGTCTCTGGCTCAAATTGCAGACACATTTCTTCAGTGGCAACACCATTTTAAGCAGCATTTAGTTCAGGCACTTATTTGCAGCCCTCCTGTACCTGCTAGACCATCTGGTTTAACTGTTACTGTAGCTTTGTGGCAAAAAATTTGGGGAAAATCTAAGTTAAAATAAACACAGCAAGACTTTCCTCACAAAGAAGAGTGTCTCAGAAGAATGAGCACCAGCTGTGTGGAGGGGTAGGAGGAAGCAGGACACTCCCTTTCCACAGTGTGGACTGGGAATCTATGCTTTTCATAATATCAAAAGAAAAGCAGAAGAGACTGAATAAAAATCAGGCAGTAGCACAAGGAAAAAGTAGTGGCCTCAGACTCTGATTTTTTGAGGTTTTTTTCAGATTGTTCCTATCAATTGTTATTCACATTTGGAGCAGGGATAGAAAAATTGCTTTGACCAAGAGACTATCTCCAAACATCTCTTCCTCAATTCAGCCCATGTCTATGCTCTACTCTTTTCTGATATCATTGTGTGAGTAAGAAACTCCACAAACAAGGGCTTACTTAGACCATGTTGTGTTGGATATAAGCTTAGTGGAAACCATGAGCTAGGATTTCTTCAGTAAATTATAAGGAAGTTTAGAAATAATTTCAGTCTAGTAGTCCTCTAAATGGTCTACAAAATCCAACCTTTGATTAGTGCCAAGATTTTCAAAATCAGAAGAACCACTACCAGCAACATGCCACGCTCCCTCCCTGAGCACTCATGCCTGGCAGCGTCTTGCAGAGCTCCTCGGCTTTAATTTACATATTACTCCATCTAGTGGCTTTAAGGTTCCAGCCTCGATGAGTCGAAAATTCTGTCCTGGCACCAGCTGTATTTCAAACCTCTGCAGCAGCTTTGCCATCACCACTTTTACTTCCATCTGTTAAGAAGAAAATAGAAGTCAGTGACAGCAAATACAGCTTAAAGTCAGTCTACTATCTTATACTGCTTTGTCAATACAGAGATTTGAAAGTTAAATGTTATTCTGTTAATGCAGCAGGTTGAGTTTGGGCAGGAAACCTGGGACTTCCTGGATTTGAAGACAACTGACAGGCACTAAGATCAGTCTTTCTGTGTTAAACCCATTTTGGCAGTCAGACTGCAAAACTAAAGCACTCTGAGCACTGGTGCTTAGATGGGCTCACAGCCCAGACCCAAAGCACTGGCCTCTGGCTGTCCTGAAACGCTCTCTGCCATGCTCACACACATTAAATTGTTCCTTCTGTCCATGTAGCCCCTTCCTCACCTTCTCTATGCCAGTTCTGGCTTGTGTCCTCCTTCAGCTAATGTTTTACCTGCCTTGATTCTGGCAGTGGCAGCCATGAGATGATCCCCAAGACCCCCTGCACATCCCCTGTGTGCTTGACCTTGGCTGGCAAAGGAATGTTGACTGTGATTCCCATTAAGGGGTTTGGATTCAAGCAGGCTGGCCCAGGGCAGTTTGGAAGGAGTGCAGCCTGCTGCTCCTCCCTGCAGACACCTTGGATGTTTGCTCCTGGGGCAGCATTTGAGAGACATGCCTGTCATGGGCATGGGGGGAGATCCTCCCTCTGAGGAGAAGAGGGGCAGTGCACATCAGTGTGGCCTCTGGTGCCCACCCCCACCATGGTCAGCACACCCTGAGCTGGCCCTGTGCTTGCTAACCAAGTGTTGTTCCAGACCTCTACTCACCTGCGCAAACACCTGCCCGATGCAGGATCGGGGTCCCAGAGAGAATGGGAAATAGCAGTAATATGGCCTGCAAAGAAAAATGGTCAAAATTGTCACTCTGACAACTTGGTTGTAAAGAAACAAGCAAATATTTCATCACAGCAGCAAGGAAATGGTCTAAATATCCCCTCACCTATTGGACTTGTTAAAGCAGTCTCCAAATTAACTCTTTTTTGCTTCAGAGCAGCAATACAGCTCAGCAGCACATTTCCTTGTCATCTCTGTTAACTGCATGGCTCAGCTGCCAGAGCTGTTTTGATGCAAGCCTTATTTCAAAGCTGAATGTCAAGCACACTCTAGATGATCTTCAGCCTGTCATGAGGACATCACAATCTGCCCCGTTATTGCTCTTTTGGGCAGCTCTGAACCATGTGAGTGAGGGGGTGTTTGGTTTAGGAGACCAGACTAACTCTAGGCTGAAGGAAAACTCCTGACTCATGAAGTAGTTGGTGCTGATCTGTGCATCTGTTTAGTCACTTACTGGTTCCTTCTATTGCACTCCTGACCACTGACTAGACTTAGGCTGCCTGCCCACGTGGCTGAACAGCATCTTCTCTCCCTCAGGCCCTTCTCCCCTGTCTAATATGGAGACATTTCAAGCACCCTGGGACCAGGGCTGTCATGCATTAAATGCTTGCAATGTACTAAGGCAAATATTCAACCTGGTTTGGGCCCAAAGCTTTGACCTCAATATAAACATTTAATAACAATAACATTGGTCTTTTTTTTTAAAGGCTACATGGGGTCTAAAGAACTCTTGAACTGTGCATTATTGCTCTCTATTTACATTTGGATGATTTTGTGTTAGTTGTACTGGTATGGAAAAATAGTTTTATTCTACTTTTCTTTCCCTTAAAATCTCTTCCTGTAATGGTTTGTTAATACATATTTAATAACATGGGAATAAAAAGAAGCTCACTTAGGTGCATCTTTGTTGAATCGCTCTGGATCAAAAGTAAGTGGATTCTTGAAAAACTTTTCCATCCTTCCCATCACATAAGTGTTGAGCTGCCAAGAAAGAGTTATTTTTATTAGTCAGGAGCAACACACTGGAAATGCCTCTTTGCTGTCAGAGGTATAAAACCATAAATGCTTTCCACTCTCCAGTCCCAAATGAGAGTCTTAATCCATACCCCAGTTTTGGTCACAATTTTAGAGAAGCAAGTATAAATATGCCCAGGGAAGATTTTGGCCTTCTCATCCACATTAAGTGGGGCAGCTCCAAGCTGCTGCAGGTGGATGGGACTCACAAAGACCGTGGTGTTGGCAGGAATTTTGATGCCATTGATGACGTGCTCCTTCTCCAGCCTGCGGAGTGTCCCTGAGACGGGCGGGTACAGCCGCAGCGACTCCTTCAGAACCTGGGGCAGCAAAAAGCACAAGAGGTCAGTTAGTTATACACTGCAGGAAGCAGAAGTAAAATTAATTACCTCCCTGTGGCCTTTCACTTCTGCTAAATGGGAGATTTTGACTTTGGTCTATCTGCCTTGGACTCCTGTGGGCAAAATATATGGCTAAATCAGCTCCTTCAGGCCAGGTTCTTTCTTACAGCTGGTAAAATAGAGAGAAAAAGACACAAAACTCAGAAGAGATCCTGGAACAGATCTAACACCTCAAGTCAGATGAACAACTGAGCAAAAAAGTATTAGGAAGCAAACTGAGAGGGAATATCTAAGAGTGAAGTCTCCTGCCCCTGATGAGCTGCTCTGGGCACTGGCTGCCATGAGGGTGGGTGATGGTTCCCACCTCCTTCTCACTCTCAGCTCCTGCCTTTGTCTGTTTCTGCCTTTGCTTCTGCTGCTTGAGGGGCTGAGCCAGGTCAGAGCCCCAAAAGGACAAAAAACAACCTGGCAAAGGAAAATGAATAGGGAATGTTGAGAAAAAAATGGAACAAGACCACTTCTTTTGGTGTCAGTGAGCTGTAAGAATGGCTTATTTCATCAAAGTGAAACCTAATTAACAGTGCACATGAGCATCACACTGAAAATGCAATTAACAGTGTGCATGCACGAGTGGACTAATGGAAAAGAAACCTGGACAAAAGGAATTCAGGATTGCCTGAACAACAGGAGAGGAGCCCCACAGTCTCTGATACTCCAGTGATGGACTGGCTCTGACCAAGGGTGACTGATTTTGATTGTACAGATCCAAGATTGTGCTGTTAAATAAATTGTCTGCTTTGAGGAGCTCTCATGTGATCTGTTTTAAAACTCAAAGGCTTAGATACCTCATCCTAATTGGAGTGGTATAATTGTGGTGGCATTTGGAGAAGCCTAAGGAAGCCTGCTGATTTCTGTAATCACATAGAATTGCCTTTTCCTTATGAGAAATAGACCTATGAAATCTATCTGCTATCCATGCACGGTAATCTGTGGGATGGGATATGCCACCTGGTAAAACACTGTTGCTCACCTCAGCGGGGCAGTTTAAAACAAAAAGGATCATGGTGGACTACTAAAATCACAGGGCAATTTATGCAGAACAGCTGCCAGGACTGTGATTCAGCCTCTCCTGAGGGCTACTGGTGTCCCCCATGTTGTGAAGAAAGGAAATGCAACACAAACACTGGCTAATAGCCAACCCTGGCTTTGCAGTTCATTACCGACCAGCCCTTCTATACACAAGACCTCTTTTAGGACCAAACTCTTTCCCCCACTACCCCCAAGTGACTGAAGAGCGTTTCAAGATTGAATAATGAAAAATTGACATTAGAAAACCCAGCCATTATTTTTGGCTATCCTCAAATCCCACTTTATTGCATATGGTGAGATCATAGCTGGAAATGCTTTAACAATAATCAAACAAAAATGGAGCAGTGAATAAGGAAAGTGTGTGGGGTTCACACACAGGTTGGGCTCAAATTTGCACACCTTTCTTAAAATTACTACAAGCTATTGTTTCACCTTAAACAGATAGGGATTATGCAACTCTAGTCTAGCTTCCAGACTGGTAATAATTAAGGAAAGCAGTGAAGGAATCTGTAAATTTGAGGAGCATCTTCCCAATAAGTCTGGGCTGCTGCAAATGTGTCAGGCTACCTGCTGGCTGACTCTCTGGGGACAAACACTATCAGGATAAAATATTAGCATCGTTTTTAAAATTTTAAAAGTGTGGGGACATGTCAGAGGTGCTACCAAACAGCTCTGCCTGGTACCTTACCTCACTCCTACAGTACCTGGGATAAGTAGGTGAGCTTGCCAAGGTCCTCATAGTCAACGTCTCTCTTGGCACCAAGAACCTCATCCACTTCAGCCTGAGCCCTGCAGGTCAGTTAAAACCTGTGAGATGCAGATGCCTGTTTCTTGCTAGGCAAGTTGATAAACCACATTATTTTACATTCCAGACACTGAGTTGGACTTGAACACCCATCCTCAGGCAAAATGCCAACCAATTCCCATCCAGGCTTCCTGAACTTGTACCTCATATCAGGATGAGGCAATGTGCATACAAGGCAGCTGAATCAGGGGGCATTTGGGACCTGGCATGTATAAAGGCTTTGAAAAAAATCACCTAGGTGAAATTGAAATAATCCATTGTACCATTTTGGATATTATGGTACTAGGAAACTGTTTATTTTGGAAGGGAGGCTAGAATTTAACGATCCTATCTTTTTAATAACCTTTACAATTAAGTTCACCTTGCAATTAACATCTAGCTGGATCTGAAAATTGGAGCACACATACCTTTCCAGTATTTCAGGATGCTGGCCCAGTGCCATTACTGTAAATGTCATCTGATTGGCACTGGTTTCATGACCTAATGATAACAAAAACCAGTTTAAAAGTTAGTATGAAATACTGACATGATACAAAGGTGGTCTACAAGGTGATTGTGAATAGGAAGTTTTAAACATCAAACCCCAAATGTTTTATTTTAAATATGCTAGAAAATAAAGGAAATAATAAAAGGCATGTAAAGTCTACATAAAGAGCTTTCAACAATGACAAGAAAAGGACATAGCTGGCAAAGATATGACCCATCATGCCTAAGCAAAGCTGCACTGGTTGCATGCAGCACCTACTGGTCATGAGCTCTCTAAGAGGAGGGCCAGTGAGGTCCAAGATTTGCCTTGTCATATAATGGGACATACAGTTCTGCCAAAAAGGAAGGATTTACTGATTTTGAGGGAAAACAGAGCTTCTTATCATCTTTCTTTGAAAGGTCTGCTTTACATGTTAGGATGACCCTGCTTGAGCAGGGAGTTTGGACCAGAAGACCCCTTCCAACCTTACCCACTTTATGACTCTCTGATGTGGACACTTTTCCCTTTTTTTTCACGGATAGACATATGTACTATTTTTAAGCATTACAGAAAACAGACTCCTGCAAAGATGTCTGCTGCAATAACACCTTTCTTGCTAAAGAACAACATTTTGACCACACCTTCTTATGAACCTAACTCATCTTGATCTGCAAAATCTGCAAAAAAACCCCAACTATCTCATATAATTACTCAGCCTATACATTTTCTGATTGGCTTGACAGTGCCTTCTTCTACTTGGGCATGAATGGCATTTAATCATGTGGATGAGGTGATGCAAAGACACAATGAATATGTAAAAGATGTTTTTGGTGAGGTTTAGTGAGATCTGGGTAGTTTAGTGGGATCTGGGTGGAAGGGCCAGAACCCATAAGGAATAGCCTTGCACCCCAGTGGGCAGTGGAAAGGCAGAGGCTGGAACACAGGGTGGGAAGCCAGTGGTTGGAAAGCAGCAACCTGGCATTATTTGCTGTGTTGGTATCACTGAAATAAGACAATATATCATTTGCCTGTTAAATTAAGAATTCTCTTCAGCCCTCACCCAGCTGGTCCTATGCCAGTGTAATACTTGGTCTGCCAACAAGAGACTCCTGGTTGCAGCACCATCACATGGAATGATGATGTTAATTATGATTAAGAAGGATGTTAATCTTAATCTTGTAGTCAGCTCAAGAATGAGCACAGCTTCCCACATGACATACCCAAGCATTAAAATAGCTACCAACCTGCAACAAAGAAAGTAATAAAGTTATCCAGAATGTTTTCGTCATCTCTAGTCTCCTCCAGAGCTGTTAAGATAGAAAAACAAATGAAATCAGAAAATGCTCCTGTGCCCCAGCTGGACCAGCCAGAATGCTCTGCCCTGTTGGGCACATATTGGCTGACGTGGCATCAAGAGAGGATGCTGAGTGGGCATTTCAGTGGTGACTCATGACCAGTACTTGATCCAAAACAAAGACACAGGGAATTTTCAAAGCAATTCTCACTCTCTTCAGTGTGAAAACAACTTTAAAGGAAGATCCAAGTTTAGATCTCCTAAACAATCCTCCCTGAATTTCACAGCAAAACATACCACAGAGAAATTCACTCAAACAGTGACAGCATCTTACCATCTCCTTTCAGTATCTGTGTAAGAATATCCATTGAGGCTTCTTTCCCATTCTGGATGGCTTCTCTCCTCTGGTCAATGCACTGCTTCCCCACACGTCTCAACAGCCTCACACTCTCCCTGGTCTCCTTTAGCATCTTCTGCTTTCCTGGCATGAACTGAATACAGAATTTCTTTTGTCATTTGATTCCTTTTGCTGGTAAAAAATTCATGTCAGTGTTATTTTACATGTGAGCACCTTGTTTTGCACTAAATGACACTTGTCTCAGAAACATTTGCTCTCCTTGCAACAAACTGAATGCCTGGGGGATAAAGAGTTTGGGCTGAAATAGGAAATATTTCAATCTGTGCATGCTGATGTCATGTCTTGTCAGAGTCAGAGCTGATGTTTTGGGCACTGTGAGCAAAATTCATCACCTCTCAAACTGCAGCATGCAATGCAGAATCTCACCCCTGGTCTCAAAAAGGAAAACAGGAGCTCTAAAAGCCTGAATTGCAGCTTTCATGAGACACTGGAATAATTCCTTACTTAAATATTTCATATGACATCCATCATGTCCTAGCAGATGAATTTGGTAGATGAATTTGGGTTGAAAATATAATTTTTTCACAGCAAGAGTGCTCTTCCACCCTGAGTGAAGGCTGCCATCCTTCATGGACAAATGGCAAAAATCTGAATTTGTAATGGGTACAAGAGCATAAAACCATATCAGAAGGAGACACATGCAGGGGGGGAACAAAATTAATTTCTGAGTTTTTTAAAGCGATAATGAATTTTATCTTGATGCCCATTGGAGGGAAAGCTCTACAGAGGGCTGTTTTCCTGACATATATGGACCTTGCACAGCTCCATGAACTCAAGGAGGAGCAGCTGAACGAGAGGAGAGGGGACTGAAGTGAGGGGAGTACAGACCCTTATGAAGGGGTCGCGTGCCTTGTTCAGTCCCTCCATGATCTTAGTCACAGCGTTGGGTAAAGGTGTCTGATCATCACTCAGGGCATTCAATTCCAGGCCAAAGGCTGCCTGAAAAGCAGGAGAGAAAAAGGCAACTTGCTGAGGTGGGGGTGAAAGAGCAGGATGACCTCACAGCACTGCCTTTACCCCTAAAAATATCTCAGTTAAATATCAGGCTGGATCCTACCTTGCTGTGAGGGGCAGCCAATATCAACATTATATTTCCTCCTTATTTGAGTGGATTAATAATTTACCACTATTCTCCATTCATCCCAAATTGGCTTGCATTGAAAGGGAAAAGGCAGCATAAGGCAGCCTTCCTGCTGACATGCAATGGCAATAATACAACCTTCCAAGCATGGAAGAGCCCTGGTGTGTCCCTTTTGGCTTGGAGGGGTAGGAGGCATGAGGCTGAAAGGACTTTTGCAAAGGGTCTCCATCCTGCAGGCCACACCTAGACTATGCAAACCCTTCCCTACCTGCCCTTTCCCATGGCTCAGCCTGAATGGAAGTGGCACTATTAGTCCTGCAGGTCTTCTGGCACTGCTGGGTAAAGGTCTTTCTGCCTGCCTCCAGCTCCTGATCCCATCCTGCTGCTGGTAGGCGTCACTTCCATCCCTTCCTGCCAGTTGAGAGGAAACAAGAAAGGGACAGCTGGTACCTTTCCAATGACATCCATAGTCACCCGGCTCATCATCGACAGCATGCTAAACTCTGTTTTTCCATCTGCCTTTTTCTCCAGCTTCTCCATCAGCTCCTCTGCTTTTTCATTAAAAGTTTCCATCAGACCAATCAGGTAGCTGAACAATCAATAAAGATGAGTAATGGGGGCTCTGATCTTTGCTCAGTCAAAATAACCTTTGTTATTTTCCATAGAAAGTGGTAAAGCTTTTTAAAATTTATAATTAATTTGCCTTAATACATTAAAAAGCAAGCTTATGGAATGAGCTACATTCTTCTTACATCAGTCCTGCTCTGCCCTGCCATGTAATTAACATGTGTCATGGCAAAGGGCCTGTGCCCTTTGCAGATGGACTTTATCCCTATACACAATGCATCAAACCAGACCAACCCTCTGCCTTCTCTTTTCCATCAGGATAAGGCAGCCATAACCATACTCCAGGATACACAACCCTGGGGCCTTTCTGCCTTTGCTGTGTTCATAGGGGTGTCACTGCTCTGTGGGAAGTCTGGTCAAATTATACTTAGCATGGGAATGGAGTGCTGGATTCTATGTTAAATATGATTTTGTCACTGAATGTTGGGGTCTTTTTCATCCAAATATCAAATAATGACAGGGAGGGGCATGACAATCCAGTAGAAGTACCAGCTGGAAGGTCCCAGCAGTATTTGCCTTACCTTCGGCTGAAGGCTGGATCCATTATCCTCCGCTGCTTGTGCCAGTGCTCATGGTTACAAACAGTTACCAAGCTATTCCCTAGAAACCTAGCACACAGGAAAACAAGGAAATGAACAGGTTTGTGCAAGGGAGCCTGCTGAACCCCATGTAGTCACAAATGTAAGTCTTTCACATCTACTTTCTTTTATTTTTCCATGTGTAGGGAGCACCTTTGAGTATGCAACCATTGCATCACTGTGGATGACAACCGAACCACAGATTTTTTCTCCAGGTAGGTGTGGACTGCTGAGTCCAATAAGATGCTGGTTCATTACAACTGTTATGTAAATAATAAATATTATAACTGAATTATTTTATTTTTAAAAGCTTCAGGCTAACAAAGAAATATTCCCTTTTTTTTGGAATTGAATTTAGAAGTTGCAAATTTCCACACCTTATGGAGTGCTCTAAAATCAGTGCTCTAAAATCTGAGAACTTTGATGACGGTCTTGAGCAGACTGCTCTGAGACTAACTGGACATCCCCAGGGGGAAAAAGGATACATGATCAAGGTAAAACAAAGTCCAACATATCATCCTCCCTGACTGGGAAGACATTTGACTTGACATATAGTTTAATAGTTACATGCTGCTTACGTGTGTCTGGAATCAGAAATTAATCCCCACATTAAGGTAAATGGTCTGAGTCAAAATGACATTCCTTGGATATTATTAATCTTGCACTTATTTCCAGATCACAGTGGCTACAGATGGGTTTTGCCTACCTCTCACCAAACAGGCTGAAGAGACTACCATACACCGTTGGATCCTTTGGGTGCTGTGGTGACATCAAGAACTCCTAAAATCAAACCTGAGGTCAGTGAGTACTGTGTACAATCTGTTTCCAAACAAAATACAAAATTTCACTCATACATATCTACTCTCCTCTTCTGCAGCTATAGTCTGAAGACTAGATGAATTATTTGGTGTGCCCTGATTCCCCAGTTCCTGTGCTGCTAGATTGCTTTGCATCCCTCTAGCACTTTTTTGCCCAATGACCTGAAATTTCACTCTGTTGTAATTGCAAAGATTTAGAGAAAGAAGTTTGGTTTCTTGTGCCCCATTCATTTGAGATACTAAGGTCTTGCAGACAGCCTGCTTTTCACAAATAGAAAATGTTTGCTATATGTTATGTGCTGTTTAAATAAAAGTTACAAAATAAATTAACTGATCAAGGAAAAAAAAAAAATCAGGGCAGCCTGGAGAGCAAAGCACTTCATTCTCCTAACCCAGCCAGAGCCAAGCACAGATTGACTGCTCTGTGCTGCTCTGATCATCAGGCACCAGCTCTCCTGTTGAGGAGGGATGGGCCTATCCCCACCATTGATTTGGCTTTATTTCAGTACCTTCACTCCTTCAGGACACACAACCAATACTGAGATTCTGTGAAAGGCATTAATTCGTACAACAGGTCCATATTTCTCTGCCCTGTAAGATGAAAACATTTAAAAAAAGAGAATTATGGTACAAACTACCAACACGTAACAGCTCAGACCTAATAACCTTGAAGGACCAGAGCACATTGCAGTGGGAACTACTGCAGTCCCCTGCCAATAAAGCCATTAAGAGAGAATCACAGGACAGAATAATCAAAGTTGGAAGAGTCCTTCAAGATCCAACCATCAACCCATCACCACCATAATCACCCCTAAACCATATCCTCAAGTGCCACATCCAGAAGCCTCTTGAACATTTTCATGAAGTTACTCCACCACTATCCTTATTACAGTGGCTAACCATTCTTCCAGTGAAAAAGTTTTTTCTAATATCTAATCTTATCTGAAAGGTTCATGCTCTCTCTCTGGCTCCTTTCCCAACCTTCTCACTGATGTAATTCTGTAAGGGTCTTTGTGCCTTGATTTCTCCATATGTGCTACAGGACTACCCCATTCAATGTTATTGATGTGCCTCAACTTACCACTGCAGCAAGATATCTGGTGTGAACTCCTGTTTCCTCACCATTCTCCATATGATTGGCAGGTGTCCAAATAAAAAGCTGCAGAATATGAAGGTTAAGAGTGTCATGAGGATGCCAGCATAGGGATTTGTATGGATTGCAAGCCTGGTTGCTCAGTGAGTGTTGCTCATGTTTTTCTTGAAAGGGAAGATGAAACTAACTCTGAGCTGTGCCAATGCCCAGCCCTCACCAAGCTGGTGAACTGGGCACCACAGACAGGCTGGGGCTCACATGCAGCCAGGGAGAGCAGCACAGAGATGTGCTTTTTCTTATGCTGTATTGTAGGAGATATTTGGGTCTGGATGGGATCCCCCATGAACTGCTTTGCTCTTTGCCTGAGTGAATCTTGACTGCAGCTGTTACATTGCTGTACATGAAAGAGAGATTTGCATTAAATGCTCCTTAATACATGCTTATCCCTGCTAAGTGTAACTTCCTTTCTGTCAGTGGATTTCTGTCAAGAGAAATTAGAAACCATCTCCTTCTGTCCCAAACTGCATAATTTCAAATACTGAGGAGGATAATTACTGGTTAATATTGAAATTGAAGAAACTAATAAAAACTGTTAACTCTTCAAATATAGCTGCATTAAAAACTTAGAGATGAATTCCTTCTTTTAACTGTGAATAGTGAATTCCCACTGGCTTTGCATAAATCTGAGGGAAGATTTGGCCAAGCTCCTCTCTAAATGAAGCAAGCTGCACTCAAGATCTGTTTTCCATTTGAGAGACAGAGAGCCATGTTATCATCCTTTTCAGTATAAATAAGCTATGGGGAAAAACAGGCTCTTATTTTATTACTGTTGGAACTGGGAGGCACTTAAAATAACAAGAACTCTACAAAGTTACTCAACATCTACAGAAACTTTTCATCCTCCACTTGTTTGACTCTTCCTTTGTAATAGTATCCCAAAAAGATGTGAAAGCCTGAAACACAACACAGCTTCCTTTGTTAGCTCTGGAAACTGCTCTATCTGCAACACAGGAAACAGGGTCCAAACAAGGTCCTCTGGTGTGCCGTCACACCACGGTGCTACTTCACAGCTCAAAATGAACCCAAGGACGAGCAGGTTCAGGTATGACAAGATCATCCTCTCTCTACTCTTGGTGTCTGACCCTGATTACACAAGCAGGCTGAAGCCTGGAGGCGGGCAGGAGAGTGCTGGTGTCCCTGTAAGGCTGTGTATGAGTGCTGGTGTCCCTTCCTGTGGCCTCTTAGGGAGGGCATGTGCACCCACAGGTGAGGTTAAGTGGGGAGCTCACACACTCCTGCACGAGCTATGACTCCTTGTGACAGCTCTGCCACTGCCTTGCTGGCAGCGTTCTCATCACCCCTTATCACTTAAGACATCTTTATTTATTTTTGGCAGAAGCTAAACACCCGGCTTACGAAGGAGGGCACGGAAGGCGCCTGCTGGAGTTAGTGTCAGCGTGCCTCCAGGCGCAGTGAGGGCCGGGGGCGGTGCGGTCCCTCCTGCGCGGCTGACGCCGCTGTCAGGGCCCTCTGCAGGGTCAGGAGCAATGGCGCAGCTCCTGCGGGCGGCTCTGAAGCGCCCCTCAGTGCCGCTATAGCCGCTCGGGCCATGTAAGTCAGGACGCGCAGCCGCGGCCGGGCAGGCCGTGCTGCTGATCAGGCTGCGGGATCGCAGCGATGCCCGGGGAGCGGGCGCCCACCAGCGCTGTGCCCAGCCTGCGTGACTCCTCGCCCTTGCCCGGCCCTCGCACGGACAGCGGCCGGAGGGCCGATTCCTGCTCTGAGGCCGCCTCACGGCTCGGGCCTGGCAGCGGAGCCCCCGAGCCTGCCCGCCGCCGCCGCGCCTGCCCGGCCCGCCCTTACCTCTCCCGCGGCGCGCCGGGGATGTAGTCGTACTTGGCGTGGATGTACTGCACGTAGCAGCAGTACAGCACGAAAGCCAGGAGGGCCAGCGCCAGCAGGAGCCCCACCGCCGCCCCCAGCACCTCCATCCCCGCCGACTGACAGCGTCTCCCGCCGCCCGAGGAGCAAAGGGCGGGCGGGCCGAGCCAGGCCCCGGGGCGGGCGGGGACGGCCCCAGTTAAAGAGCCCGGCGGCGGCGGCTGCGGCGGCGGCCTGCGCTGGGGCGCGGTGCTGTAAAACACAGGCACACGGTGTCTGTGTGTGTCTGTGTGTATGTCTGTCTGTATGTATGTCTGTCTGTGTGTCTGTGGGTGTGTGTGTGGGGTGTGGGTATAGATGTAGATGTGCGGGAGTGTGGAAGACACGAAGATGCTCACAGGACTGGAGCACTTTTCCGATGAAGACAGGCTGAGACAGTCAGAGCTGTTCAGCCCATAGAATAAGAAGGTTCTGGAGAGACCTTATTGCTGGGGCTGCAAAAGAGCTTGTCACAAGTGCATGACAAGGGGGAATGTCCTTGAACTTAAAGAAGGTAGATCTAGATTAGATATTAGGAATAAATTCTTTACTATGAGAGTAGTGAGGCACTGGAACAGGTTGTCCAGAGGAGTTGTGGATGCCACATCCCTGGAAGTCTTCAAGACTGGGGTTCTTTTCCCTGTTAAGGCTGTGGTTTTAAAACTGCCTGTTTTCAGAAAAAAGCTACCATTCCTTCCCACTGGTCAGACAGTGCATATAATGATAACACACTATGAGTATCCATCACTAGGAAAGATTTCACCCAGACAAAGTTTAAACACTAAAGCTGATGTTTAAAGCTAGCTGATGAAACCATGGTTTTAAAGACATTCAGTGAACTTCCTCATGAAACATTGATTTTCGGAGTGTCATCAATGTTTTTTCAGCATACTTCAAGAATAGATCATAACTATGTGTAAGTTGTTGTTTCATTTGGAATCAGTCTCAGAATAATTCCTGTGAAAAAGACCCGCTTGTACCTTGTTTGTGAGCAGCTAACTGGGAGGTGATAAAATATTTTGTATTTTATACATTTTTATGGGAAAGAGAGGATATGTGATACAGTTCTAATCCCTGAGTAAATCAGGTATGCTCTCACAATCTCAGGCAAATATAATTATCCTGATAACTCCCCCTAAGTATTCAGCCTGGAAAGAATAAGAAATTATCTTATTTTTCGTGCTTTAAAGATGACCTTCAATAAAAGCTTTTGTTTGTGTTCCAACAAACTTTAATATAACCCTTTGTTTGCATTCTAACGTGTTTCTATACCCTCGAGTGAAGGACGCGATCCCAAGACACTCCTGTGTTTGCGATTTGCCCGGCAGCCACACGCTGGGCTGAGCTGGGCTGGGCTGAGCTGGGCTGAGCTGGGCTGGACTGGGCTGGGCCGAGCTGAGCCTCCCCGCGTGTCCCCGTGCTGCTGGGGACTGAACTGCCACCGCGTGGACATTCTGCCAACCTGCACATTCCCGGGAAAAGGCGAGGAGCGAGAGAGATCTGGGAGCCGACCACAAGCAGAGAGAACTGGGAACTCTTAGGTGAAGTTCCAAGGCGAATTTGAAAAGCTGGTGAGACATAGGGCTGGTCCGAACTCCTGCTCTCTTTTGCTTGGCGTTGCATGGCTGTCTAGGTTTGAAAACATTCTGTTCTCTCTCTGAAGGTGCAGCAGTGTTTAAGTTGGAAGTGAGAACAGCAAGAAGGCAGAGCATAGGCAGCTCTTGTGCTGGGAAATGCCTTCAGGAGCACACAAATAGCCAGAGGGCTGGGCATCCTGGTCACTCAGAGTTTACCATGCCAGATGTGGACAGGAAAACTCTAATAACAAGCTAATAATGATAATAATGATAAAATAGCTGATCTAAAATCAGACCTCTAGCCACAGACTGATATAGCTGGATATAGGAATCAAAACAAAGTCTGTAGTGGGTTAGGTGTTACTTACCAGCATTGCCAAATACAGCCCTTTGCAGTGATTTTCACCCTGAGTCAGTTGTCCCCCAGCCCTTATACACTGAGGTCCTGATCATTCTCAGTCAATAAAAATTTCCAGCATGGAGTGGACAAGTGAATGGCAAGATGTTAGTAACAACAGGCACAGTCTAAGGGTTTAGTGATTGCCAACAGCTAATGCCCCTGAGGAACAAACTACTTGATATGATACTTGTACAACTGACTGAATGCCACAGCCTTTTTTTTTTTTTTTTTTGGTTAAAAATAGCATCCCTATTTACCACATTATTGCAGAGGAATGATTGCCATTTCCATCATAGCTGCTTTTCTGACAATGTTGAAACATTGCTCGAGGCAGCTCTATATCTGCACCTGTGCCCCAGACATGGGAGCCTTGGGAAAGTCATGTACGAGGCAGCAAGGTATGAACACACATCAAATGTTCCATGTTTTGTTGGTTTGCAGAGGGAAAAAACCTATGTTTTCTTAAAGCTTAAATTTGGAGCACAGTTAGTAGTTATGAAAAGAGGTGTAAGCATCTTTTGATATAGAAAAATGTGTGTTTATGTCTGAAAGTATCTAAGGGGGCCAATGCACCTCACATGCCACACTGACCTTTAGAGAGGACTACTGGCATGTTTCCAATAAACAATCAGACTTGGATATTGACACTTGTGACTGTTTTTCTCCTCTGTGCTTCTGAATTTCTGTGTTGACCACACCCAAGCAGTGACAGGCTGAGCTCTCCTACAGAGGGATGGATTTGTGCTGGGGACTGTCCCCCCCCCACAGCTGCATCAATGCTAATTTGTGAAAGGTGCAGGCTGAGCTGGGCACAGCCCTGGGAGTGGTTTGCTGGGTCTGGGCCCTGGGGCAGGGCAGGCATTCAGGAGCTGCTGTTCCCCCTTGGCCATCATAAAGCCCAACACAAAGGTTTTACTGGTGAGAGGCTGACAGGGGAGATAAAGGCAAGACAAACATGATGGCAGCACGATGGCAGCACGGGAAGCTGGGGCCCCAGGCTCACCTTTGCACCCTGTGCCAGTGTCACCCACAGTGCCACCACTGAGCTTTCTGAACTTGAGCCATGTCTTTGGTACAATTTCAATGTCAATGGATTTCTCTGTGCTTATTTAATGTGATACATGCGCCTCATGCTGTTCATACCCTGCAGCCTGACCTGGGCAAAGCCAAAACTCCCCTGACATGGAGGATATCTTCATGGTGTGCTCCAGCCAGGGCTCAGCTCCAGAAAGGTTTTGCCAGCATTTGCCAGCATTTGCCTGATACAACACCCTACCTATTTCACTATCCCTCCACTGCTTGAGCAGCAAGCTCTAAATATTATCCTAGATATGTTGGGAAGATTTATCTATTGGATTTCTTGGAAAGAGCATGGTTAAGTTCAAATGAACATAATGTCAATACTGCAGACTGCAACACAGCGTGTCAGTGAGTGCTAAGGCTGGATGCTGGGTACCACAAGGATGCAAGTGAAAAATCCTGAGCTCTGGGCAGAGCTACTCTGCCTTGGAGGTAGAGAAAACGACATTGAAAGGTTGAGTTTACACTGTTCTCTTAGAGATATGCTGGGTTCTCTGTGTGATGCAGCTGTGCTAACTTAAGGAAAGATATGTAAGGAAAAATGCAGGTGCTCCAGTCTCAGTCACAGAGTTGAATCAGGAGTCAAGGCAATAAATGATATTGCTACTAGACAAAACTTTGGGACTGCCACATGAGGAAGTGTGGTTGCACTGTGGGCTAGTTTAAGATTTATCCTGAATTAGCATCCAGGAAGTACACTGTCATGTTCATGCTTACTTGGTGTGAAATCCTGCTATATAAAAATGATATCACTAAGAATCCTATTAAACAACAGATGAGATAGCAGGTATTTAAATGCATGTGTACTTATGTGCTTTAAATAGTACAGGCTCATCATTTAAATACCAGTGAACTAGACTGACAGACACCAGGAGTTAGAACAGATATATTTTAAGCTTGGAAGGGACCACAATGGTCAGAAATACTTTGCCAGCATCACAGCAATGCACTGAGCTGGCAGGCACTGACATGCATACACAGCCACATGTGCTGAGCTGGCTCGATCCCATTTGAACACCTTCCCCACTCAGTGCAGGCTGGGAGAAGGGATAAGAGGGGAAAAAAACCCTGTACTTAACAAGTCTTGTCTCTTTCTCTGCTACTAAATATTTCCCTGTGGAGCTGGCAGCACCCATGTAGCAGCACCACAAACACCTCACCAGCAAACACAGGGTGCAGGGCTCTGTGCCAGCACTGCCAGGCACAGCTGCTCTCACCCAGAGCTGGTTGCCCTGTGCCCCTGGCTGCCACCAGAGCCTGTGTGTCACCCTGCCTGCCAGCCAGGGGTGCTGGAAATCCCCACCAGCAATATCCAAGATTACGTGGCCTCTGCTTGTCCTCAGGATGTTCAAACAGACTAAAGCAGGTGCAGGGTAACTAACAGCTAAATTAGAAAAAGAATACTTAATAGTCAGGAAATGCTGGTGAAATTCCTGCCTAATTCATCTGTGGCAGACATCCTGGAATCACCTCAATTCCTTCAGGGTAACTTTTATTGTGCAGGTCTTTTTTTTCTACCCAGAAGTTTTCAAGTATAACTATGGCCAAGATTCTCCTTAAAATCTCCCAGACACAGGGAGCTGAAGTTCGGCCTAGGAGCCAAAAGAAGTGGAAGAGGAATTTGGAAAAAGAATGATTGTATCTTCACCTTCCATTTTCTTTCAGTCCTCTAGTTCCACCAGCTCAGTAGGTTCCAACTCTTTTAACAGAAATATTTGCAAAGGACTCTCCTGTTCCCTGAACATTTTGAAGTGAATTTCTGCACTTGAAACAAATAAGTTTGCAACTTCACTGCAAAGGGAAAGGCCTGATAACAGTCTGGTGTGTGATGGCATTTGTAGGTTTTCAAATGAAATGAGAGTAGCATTTCTCAAAAGGCACTTTATGCATCTGTTCTTCCTTTATACTTCATAAGAAGTAAGGGGAAATACTTTTTTTTGATCATCTGGTTTTGTGTATTGAAGGTGTTCTTTAATACCAAAACCAATTTAATGGGAATTTATCAGAAAGTTCAGGAAAAATATTTAAAACAGATTCATTTGCCCTATTCATGTTTTAGGCTTAAGAAGATACTGTCAACTTGAAATTGGGTTAAATTAAATATCCACAGTAAGGTCTTTAGATACAAGGTTTTGCTTGTGAACTTTTTTGAACACTTTTTTGGGGGATTTTTTTGTCTTTCTCATGTTCTTGTGTGAGCAGCAAGACTAAACCTATCCTGATTACACCAGGAAAAACAAATAACCAGGCCAAATGCTTTAATAAGACATGTGTCTCCCATTGCCACTCAGGTGAAAAACACATTTCAGACAAAATAGGGCTGCTTTTGTTTGCTTCTTTTTTAATATTCTCTAAAAAAAGGGTAAATATTACTGGACTATTGGCCCAGTACATTACCTCTTGTCTAGTCATTCACACCTGTGAAAAACTGAATGGAAAAACATGTACATGTTATAAAGTCTGGGAAAGTGGAAAAACATGTACGAAAGTATCTTCAGAGCTAAACTGGATAATGATTCTGTCCATCTAAAAAAAGGACAGATTTTCAATCCTGTTCATGTAAAAGGGATTAGATTTTCTTTTCGTTTAGGCTAATATAAACTGCAGAAATATTTTCCATGCAGTACACTATGGTTCCTTCTAAATCACCTGATTTTGCTTACCCTCATGACCAATAGGTTTATACAAATAAAAAGCATTACAGAAAAAATAATTTTCCTTTAAACTACTGAGTGGAAGGTTAAAAAAAATAGATATGCTTTTATAATTTGCAAAGAAAGGCACAGATTTAGAAAGGCACGTCCTTAGAAACCCCAGCTTAGAGCTGCAGGTGGCAAAGCAAGGCAAACAATGCAAATGCTTCCATAAGAGTGAAAAACAGTCATTTGGGAACTTATTTTTTGGCAAAACATTGTGATGCACAGCTGAAGAATGGTGTATTTTGAAATGAGAAAGAAGAATGCTGTATTTTGAAATGGGAAAGGGCAACAGGATGCATCTCTTTTTTGATCTATAAAGGCTGATGATTGGGGGTTTCTTCCTACAAAAAACCCCATAGAAATGCAGCCTCTGCCCACAGACTGAATTCAGTGCTTCATTTTTTTTTCCCTCTGAGGCAAATGCATGAGGACAAACATGAAGAAAACATAAGATTACTTTGAACAGATGCAGCATCCTCAAGGCAGGGCACACCCTCCTCAATACTGCAGCTGGTTTAGAGAGTTGGGCAAGAGAGGGATGTCTCCAAGTCCCTCAGCTGGCTGTTGTCACCGGTCTGTCACCTCCTCCCGGCTGCACACCACGCCAGCATCCTCCTCGTGCTTGCAGTTGTGCGTGCCCACCCCGGCGTGAGAGCACTCCAGCAGCGTCCTCTCCTGCCCGGAGCACTGCACATCATCCAGCAGGATGCGGAGCGAGCTGCCTTCCCCGAACTCCGCCTTCTTGGCGGCTCGCACGGCGCGGGGGAAGCCGAGCTGGCGGCACACCACGGCGGCGGCGGGCAGGCTCCAGCCATCGTCGCACACCGTGCCCCACTCGCCGTCGATGAACACCTCGAGCCGGCCCCGGCCGCGCCCGCGCCGGCCCTGCCGCATCAGCCGCACCGCGCCGTTGCCGGGGCCCTGCTTCTTCTTCTTCTTCTGCCTGCGCTGCCCCTTCTCCTCCTCCGGGCCCTTCCCCGGCCGGGGGGCTCTGCCCGGCCCGGGGACGCCTCCCCACGGAGCCTCGGTCGTGGGCTGCAGGCGGGGACGTGGTGGTGGTGTTTTCATAATAAACTCTGTTGGGGGAAAAGGCAGAGAACTGTGAGTCTGTCAGTCTCTGGGCAATGCTTGAAGACAACTATACGAAACTGTAGCAGGCTCTGAGTTTGCTATGGCTCTGTGGTGTGCTGAGACTTAACAGTAGGAACTGCTGAATCATGATGAGACAGCAAAATAAGCTCCTGTCTTCTGCCTCTTGACCCATAGCTTGTCTCTGTAACCCCATAGGCCACTTTTCCCCTAACCCTTACTGTTGGACAAGTTTGGATCCCCCTATACCCTATAAAAAGGGGCTGTTTTAGCCCATTCGGCGGAAGAAGAGCTGTTGCTGGAACACTTCACAGACCCCTCAATAAACCATAGCTGTGGGACACCAGGACCCTTCTTCTCCTCTCTCGCCATCTGCTTCTACCCCTAGCCCAAAGGAACCCTAAGCAAGCAAGCTCGAGCTGAAATCCTAAGAGAGCTGAGAATCACTAAAGAGCTGAAATCCACTAAGCTTGCTTAGGGTACGAGCTGACTGGGTATTCGGGCACTCTGTCTCCAAAAGGGACTGAGTTATCCAGATAGGCCTGCCTTGCTCGGGGTTAAGCCCCATCTGAGGGCTGGGGGCTTGGGGGGAGACTGACCCCCCTTTTTCACAGAACCAGTGCTGATTTTTGACTTGTATAACTAATTTCTTGGAATTTGTCTACTTGGTCCTGTTGGGAAGCAATGACACTCTTAGCGACCTGGTATTTCCTCAGTGGAAATGTCGGCTGCTGTTAGCTAGCAGAGAGGACCACAGGGCTCAATGCCAACACTGAGCCTCTCCCAAAAAGGAAGCTCCAAGAGGTTTCTTGGCAAATGCCAGCCTGACCCTTAAAGGGTCGGTGCTGGAGCTCCACAGTCAGGAGAGGAGCTTTTCACCATATCCTGGTGAAGAGCCACTGAAAGCATTTTAGAGACAGGCTCTATTTCTGCTCTTCTCTTCATTACTGAGGGTTGGATCATTACCAGAGGAGAGAGTGGCCTCCCCACTGGGCCAGATGCTTTATTCAGAGGAGCTGAAATCAGGAACATTCAAAATCAATTCTCTCTGGCAACTGGAATGTGCAAGAGGAACAGAGTTGCCAGGACAACACATAAAACAGGATTTGGGGTTGGGTTTGTTCTTCCTTATAAAAAAAAGGAAAAAAAAAATAAAAGAGCTTGAACTCTGAAGAGATGAAAATTCTTTGCTGTCACAGTTTCCAGGTGTTACTGGATTTACTTATTCACATGTGTTTTATTTTTAGCTTAAAAATAAGTTTTAGTTTGCCAGAAGGAAGCAATTCAGAATTTCATGGAATAACATTCAACAGAGCTGGGACAGTGTCACAGACATTTTTGCAAAGACATCATGACTTTGAATTATATCCCAGATTTACGCATCCTCATTCATCATTTGGTATGTAGTACAGAGAGGAGGAAAAATATCACTGTCTTATTTGTGCTTAGTATCCGTTGTCCCCAAAAGAGAAACCCTCGCAGTGGTCCATGTGTTTGGAACACATGCTCTTTGAAAAGGAATTGTGTTCATGACATGAAAATATTTCCTTCTTTGAAAGCTGTGGTTCTCAAGGCAAGAAACAGATTTGAAGGCCTTACCTGTGCACAGCTCATTTGCTGGAGCCTGGTCTGGCAAAGCACTTGAAAACCCTGGGACTGATTGAATACTGTGTAGGACTGCATGAAAGCTAATGGTCACCTGGGAGAGCTTTTCACCTCACTGGATCAAATTCTCATTATATAATACTCTCTATTAAACTATTTATTAAATATACTTCTAAAAAATGCACTCATAGCTAATACAAGGCAGATGCCCTGGTGATTCTGTTACATTCTAAATACTAACCAAAATAAAAGACTAAATAACTGACTAAATACTAATCAAAACAATAAATATTTACAGCTACACATCCTTGTTTGCATGCTTCTGAATCAAAATGGACATGCTTATTTTTCACCAAAAAGAGAGTGTAGCTCTTGACACACTAGGTAGAATCTCTCCCACCATTTCTAAGTTTTAATTTATGAAAAAGCTACCTTGTAAACAAGCCCAAAAGATTTAGTTATATGTGTAGTTTAAAAACCTGAACTTTGGACTTGTGTAGATAATAATGCACAAGCAGAAACAGACAAAAATGGTTGAACATGAATCAAGCTACTAATATTTGGAAACTGCCTGCACAGCTAGAAAAGGAGAACATCTCTGAAGATACTGAGTGCTCAGATATGTCAGCAGTCAATAATTAGCCTTAGAGTTTGTTCCACCTTAAAGACTCAGTGTTGCAAGGTGCTGAGTGCCCTCATTATTCCCTGAAGCCAAAGCTGTAGGAACTGTTAGTGACTCAAATGCAATGTAATGTGATTAATGTAATTAAAAATTAAATAAAAGTATCCTGATTTTGGAGTTCCTGCAGTACCATTAGCTTTGTTCATGGACTATGAAAGTTCATGGACTATGCTGAGTTGGAAGGGAATTTGTTGGGGTGCTGCCTAGGTACCTACATGTGTAAATTAAAAGCACAGGGGAAAAGAACAGTGATACTGCCTAGAGATCCTAACATTGTGTTTAGGTTTTTGTACCTCACATAAGACCCCAATATTGTGTTTAGGTTTGTGTACCGCACATAAAGAGTACTCGGCTTGCTGCAGATTCAGCTCCACTGACTATTCCAGCTTTAGCAGTACAATACTTCATGCATCATGAAGCAACGAAAAGGCCCTGGAGGGTTTGGGTAAGCCAAAAGCTCACCTCAGTGTGTGATCACTGATTCTTTTGGGAGCATTTTCTCATCCCATATTTTCTCACTTTCAACTAACAATGACTCAGCTCTCATCTTGCTCAGTGAACTACTTCCCAGCCCTTTACCCATCATATCCTCTCCACTACCTGAAGATACTGCAAAAAATCACTTGTCACTGAAAAGCACCATTGACCACAGGGTCTCTGGACAGGCACAGTTACAGGGAAACCAAGGTGGTGGTAATGAAATGTGTACAATGTAGCATGAAAAAGGGAAAATGAACAGGATCAGAAACTACAAAGGAAATCTCACATGGCCAGGAAAGGGGAAATACTGTATGACTTATTTGAACCAACTCTTCAGATCCAAAACATCTGGAAAGATTTAATTTTGAGGATATCCTGAAGAGTGAAGTTCTGGGTATTTTCCACATATGTGGACAGATAGTGCAAGTCTGGAGTTTGTACCTACTGCCAGCTAACATGAACCAATAATGAACAGCAAGAGTTGCACTCACTCTCCTTTGGCACAAACGGGATGCGCTTGCTTTTGACTTTCACTGGCGAAGGCTCAACTCGGCACTTTCCTGGTGGTGCTGTCCTTGAAAGAAAGGAACACATACACTGCACAATTAATTCCTTTCCTCTGGCATTGCAACACTTTGCTTCCCATTGTTTTTCTAAGAACATAATTCTTATTGAGGAAAAAAAAAAGTCTGTTTAAATGATGCAACTAATCTCTTACATTAGAAAACATAACTAAAGAATCACAGATCACCATTGATGAAAGTCCAAATATTCACAAGGCAGTGGAGTCCTCTGTGTTTTCAGCTGACACTATTGAAGCCATTAAGGAAATAAAACATTGGCAGGTTCAAGCACAATAGAAAGAGATTAATAAAAATGAAAATAAAAATTACAAAACTAGACAGTATATGTTGAACATCTGACACAAAGGTCATGTGTACGCACGATTTCAGACTGTTTTCACAGAAGCAAAGTAACACACTATTATTCATACAGAAAGCCCAAACAAATGTCGTGCCAAAAATGCATTAGTTTCAGAAAAGAACTCTAAGTGTCTCCTCAGAAGCTTTGTCTTAGTATGGTGCTTTATTTTGACACAATTTGTTTGCCACAGAGATGTATTTCACTTCTGGGAAGTCACATCCAGCTCATCACCACTTTTTCCTATGACAGAGGTCTTGGTAATCCTCAGACTTCTTCAGAGGTTTTTAAACTGGTTCAAAAATGCATTTGGAGGATAAAACTCCTGGGCAATTAGGACTGTTTTCATTTGCATTTCTGTGGAAGGCAGAGAGCCTCTCTCTTAACTGTCTATACAAGGATGTTCCCTACTTTTATGAACTTTCCAATTACTTTTTTTGGTACTCTGAACATGAATGAAGGTTTTTTTAAGCTTAAACTCACGGCTGGTGTTTGACTCCCGCTTTCTCTATTTCTGCACAGGTTGCGTAACACCAGCTTCTTCATACACAGTTTACAGGAACTCTTCTGTTGCATTAGATAATGGAAAATGCTCCTGACAGAAAAGAGTTGGAGGAAACACATGACAGATCTGGGGGCTTTTTAAGTTTGGGGATTGGTTTCAATGTAAAACTAGACAAGTGGCTTGGTTCAAAATCCTCAGATAGCTAAAGCTGCAAATTTAATCCATTAAAAAAAACTATAAAAAAATCTCACTCTCCATTTCTGGCTGAAAGTAGCTTGGTGTTCTGCCAAAAATAGTAACACTTCAAAAACAGGAAGATGGAAAAAACAGCTGTAAGTCTTCCCATAAAACACAGCTATTCCCTGCCTTGCCCAGTCTCAGATACAGGCACATGGAAACCAGGAGGTCTAATGATGGTCCTTTTTTCTTGTTCAATCCATATTGCTCTTTGAAACACTGAGAAGAATGTACTCTTTGATTTTCATGTCTGGTTTGCCCAAAAAGGCACTGCAGGTCATGCTGATCCAGTTTTGGCTGCTGTGGTCTGGGGAAACAGGGCTCTTGTGGGAGATGAAAAAAGAGATGGAGAGGAGCTCAAAAAAACACCTTGAGAAAAAGTGCCTCCTTTTGGGCAGAAATCTAGAGAGACTTTGCCAAAGAAAGACAAGCCACCCATAAAATACTTCTTTAGCATTCAGAAAATCTCCAAACCCACATAACACCAACAACCCCCACAAAAGTTTGGCACCAGGCATGTAGACCCCCACGACTGCAGTGGCAAAGCAGACCCACAGTGGGCTGCTCCAGATGTCCCTTGACTGAATTCCCCAGAAGGACCCAGCATGGGAGGAGAGTTAATTAGTCAGCCAACATGATTCATCACATCCACACCATCACATCCACACCATCCACACCAGGAGTCACTGCACCATCATCAGGCCTTGCAACAAGAACATCTCATACCTGGAGGTGTCCACCACTTTGTACACCACTCCATTGGGAGCTGTGGCACTTGGTACACCAGTAGATAGGAAGTACAATTCCCCTGGTAAAAAAAAAAAAAACAAAAAAAACAAACCAGATACACCCATGAAAACTGTCCATGGAGTTTCTGTCTTTTACAGCACAAAGGCATTAACTCTGTATCACAGGTCTGAGAATCATCTGCCGTCCATTGGTATAAAATACTCTTAGTGAGTAGCAGCTTTTACAAATTGTCATGAATTACTATTTGGACAAATTTCCACTGCAGGTTCACCTGCCCCCACCTTCCTTGTCATCTCATTATGATCTGTGTCCTTTGACTTCTCTAAAGTAAAACAGCCAAACCCTGAATTACTTTTGTTGAAATGAAAGGAAATTAAGAAAGTCCACTGTCTTCTGCTCATTTGGATGAAGCAGTCCTTTGGGGTGAATTACAGGAGAACAAGATTTTGCTTTCTCTAGCACACTCACAGAGTGAGACATACCCCAGACAAAAGGCATTTGATTCATCACAGCTCTGTCAGGTCACATGTGCAGGGCTCAACTTTCAACCAAACAATGTCCATCACCCTTTATTTGACTTATTTTCTCTTAACTGCATTTCTATCCTTCTTCTCCTGTTGTGCAGGGGAGACTGGGATAAACAGTCCTGCTGGTACTATTTTGAGAGCTCAAGTGCTTGAGAAGTGCAACAAAAAGGATCAGAGAGAAAAAATATATTTGCAATATTAAAATAAAAAAGAGAGAGAGAAGATAGAAAAAGAAGCAAGACGCTTACTGAGTAAGGCAGATTTTTTTGGGCGTTCTATTGGTAATCCAGGGAGAAGAGGGGAAGGAACAGAGAGGTCAGGAAGGAACAGAGGTCAGACCAAAGGAATGTATAGGCAATTGGTGGCAGCTGAGGTGAGTCTCCATCCTCCTTCCTGCTCTCCTGTGCTGCCCTGGGCTGAGCTCCTCCAGATAATCCCAGGGCAGAAACCTTTGCCTGCCCCAGGCTGGTGGCTTCGTTTTCCTGGTGAGCTTCATTAATGACAGGCCAGAGGCAGCCTTGGTCCAAGGGGACAGGAAACAGCTGGCACTGGGTTTTGTGGTGAGGTGTGTTTTACATCCTGCACCTTTCCCTGAAGTTACCAGGCAGGAGTTTGGATGCTCAGGCCATGAAGCACGCAGGCTACACACATGTGACCCACAGACACAGTGCTGGGGTGTCTCTGACAGGTTCTGCTGGCCAGGGATGTGGCTGATGGCTTTGTAATTGCTGTGCAATGAGCCATAAATAGAGATCTCCCCACGACATTTACACACCCACTGGAGCAGGGAGATTAACATCCATCAGAACAACAACTCCAAAACTTCAATGCTTCTGTGAAGAAAACCCTGTTAAAATAAACTGTGTGGCAAACTTGTAAAACATGAGATTCCTAGTACACAAAAAAGGTGAAGAAAAGGCTGCTCACAGCAGATAAAGCAACCTCACCACATTGTTATCAACAGATTTCTTTCCATTACTATAAAGCAAACACAAGGCAATTATCTGCCTCTGAAAAAAGACTCCAGCCCAGCCCAAATCTCCACTCAGCTCTATCATACTTATGCAAGGCATGTGTAGGGCAAAAGGGTGACAGCAATTCACCCCTGCTTTGTTCAGACTCTGTTGACAAGCACAGGATGAGGGAGATCATCCTCATGTGCATGAGCAAGGACTGCAATCAACAGCTTGATATTGCACTTGGCACAAAGCTGATTTGAACTAAATTATTTGATTTTGGGTTAAGATATCCTTCTCACCACAGCACTGTGAAATAGCTGTAAATTCCATTAATATTAACCATTAAAGAAAATTGAATTTAACTCTAAAAAAAAGTCAAACTTTCAAGCTAATACTTAACTTGGAGGATTTGCATTCACAAGATAAAATTTGCATTTATATGATTTGAGCAACATCCAAACTTGACATAATCTGCAGGAAAAAAACAGATGTTTAAAAGCTGGGGCATTCTGGAAGCAGGTGCTTGTGATCACGAGCCAAGACCTCCCTGGAGCAGGGCAGAGCACAACTCCTGCACTGCTGGGTCACACATGAAGCACACATTGTGGGGCTCATCCTCTGCCTGCCCCCAGCCAGGGGCTGCATGGGCTGCACATTCTGCAACACCCTTGTACAAACAGTGGGAGAAACCACCAGCTTGCACCCCAGGACTCTTTATTTCTTCCTCTTCAAATCACAGCAGCAGGTCCCTTCCAGAAAGCAAAATGTCTGCAGTCATGAAAACACATGAGATCCTTCAGTCCTATGCAAGGCAAAATCCAGCTGGCACTAATAAAATATGGTCTTAAAGACTCTTTTGCTGATGCCTCATGCAAGACATAACACAGACTTTTGTTCTGCTTCATCTTGAGAGGTACAAATACCCCAGCCCAGGGTGAGCAGATATATAATTTCTGCTCTTGACATCTGCTTCCCTGCATCCATTAATAATGCCCACAGCCTTCTCAACTAGACAAGAGGATAGACTTGCTCTCCCTTGGGTCTCAGCTTCTCAGGCTCCCAGGCCTGCATTTCCCTTGGCTTGGCACTGTGAGGAATGAGGTTTCTTTTCTAAGTTTGTTTTGTTCTACTTGCCCCCTCTGCTCCCTGTTCTCCAGAGGGAAGGGCAGCAGCACATCCAGCACACCAGACTCAGTCCCAAGGCAGCTGACTCCATCTCCCACTGCAGGTACTGCATGGCACTCAGACCTCAAAATTAGCACTGCAACATTGCTTTGGTATCTGGGAGATGCTGGGAATTGGCATTTTAAAGACTCATGCTGTGCCTCTCCACGACCTACTGCCCTCTCTGATCCCTTCTCTGGTGTTTTGTTCTGAAGAGAAATCACAAACATGCCATTCAGTGTGACACAAAGTTAAAAGATTACCTGCTTCATCTTCAGCAAAGGAGATGATGTATTGGTAGTAGTTATTGATAAGCCCAGGGAACATGCACGTTTGTCCTGTCCCCATGCAGATTTCACTGTACTGCCACTCTCCAGTAGCACGATCCTCCTTCAAAGACATCAGGCGTCTGCAAGGCAAAAGAACACTTCCACAGCCTGACCCAGATGATGTATGAATGGACACATGAATGGACACTTAATGCTTCCTGCCCACACAAGCTGCAAGAGGAACTGCAGCTTCTCTGAGTGAAAGATTGTTTAATATTAACCCAAATATATGATATACCCTGCAACTCCTTGTCTTCAAGGGCAACACAAGCCCATGGAAAAACAAGAGAGGAGGATTGAAGGCCTATCAGGCCATTTTGGGGGGAATTTTAGCTGGGGGTACAACTTTGTGAGTGCCCTAAGTGTTTACTTACCCACTCATAAAATCACCAAATATGTACAGGCCATTCAGGTTTGGAGACTCACAGCCTCGGTAGACGTAGCCTCCTGTAACAGATTTCCCCATTTTGTGTGGATATGCATAAATTGGAAGCACATCATCTGAAAGGCAGAAAAGATCTGTGACTTGTTTTGCACATGCTGAAGAATAGCTCTTTATCTGGATTGTTCTGAGACTGGCAGAGTACAATCAGGTTCCCTGGTGCATCTTCTATTTAAATGAATTGCCAATGGAGTTGTATTTAGTTTGATTTTCACCTTTTCAGAATCACATTTGATTGCCCTGTCCCTCACCAAGACACCTCAGCATTCTCCTGAGCTCTTCTCCTCCCACTAGAATCCATCTCTGTTAGTGCCACTTCAGGCACATTTCTACAGAGCTTGTCTGGTTTAGCTGCAAATTCACAGGTCACTCCTAGAGCCACTGCACCCATGCAGGAAATGTTTGCCCAATGCAGATTTGTCTAGGTGGTAAAAGGGAAAAAAGAGATGGGTGACTCCAGACTGCAGGCACTGATGAAAAGATATGTCAGATGTCAGCACAAATAGCTTCTGTTCCTCTGAGATGGAGAAGCAACTTGAAAGGGCCATCAAATATTTATGGGATGGCAGAGGCATGAATGATGTAGTACAGGCATATTCATTGGGAAATATAAGTTAAAACATAAGACAAATGTAAAACGGAGAGAGATGTCCTGGTTTTGAGGGTCTCCATTAGATGCTCCCTCCCCTTTCTTTTGAAACTCCTGGCTCACCTCTTGGTACCCTTTCCTCCTCATCCTCACAGCCTTTCTCCCTGCCCATGGAGCAGATGCTGCAAGTATCAAACCCAGCAGCTCTGCCAGCAAGAAATTTGCACCAGGGGAATTTCCTCTAAAGCAGGTGTTTTCCACACTTCAGCTGTACTTATCATTCTAAAGGGGCTGTGACATTTCACTGTTCTAACAAAGGGTCTCTAAAGTCATCAAAAATTGCTCTGAATCCCTGGGGACCTCAGTAAAGTGTCTGCCATGAATGCTCATGTGGGTACTGTCACACAGGAGAGCAATAAATGAGCTCTCTGACAACTGCTTCAGCAAAGGCAGTGCAAAAAATCTGCTCCCTGCTCTTGACATTTTTATAAAAAAATAGTTAATCACTTGTACTTATAGCAAAGCTACTAAAAGGAAGGAAGTTAACCTGAGTTAATATTAGGAAGAAAATTAGACAACAACACACAGCACATGGAAGATAAAAGAGTCAGAATCTCAGCTAGTGCAAGTCTGTGCCAGCCCACTCCACTGCCCCCTGAATCTCTGAGGAGAGGTTCCAGCACAGGACATGGTCCACATCAGCCCTTGCAATTCAATATGTTCTGACTTCACATATTCACTGGAATTTAGCCAGCCAGCAAACACCCTCAATCCAGTTTTGAACAGTTTAAAGAAATTAAATTAAAATGAAGTTTTTCTTTGTGGCACAGCTAAAAGAAATGAAAATACACCATACATTCAGTTACCTGCAGAGCAGGCAGCGTGCATAAGGGTTGATCAGTCAGTGTTTTTCTCTTTTTTTTTTTTTTAATAAGGGTGAGTAATGGAGAAAAATACAATTCCTCCAAATTTTTATTGCTTCTGCAAAAAGCTTATTTTATGTGGCAAAGATGAAATTTTCCCTCTAAACCACAGAATCACTAACAACACAAAACACCTAGAAAAACAACAGCTAGCATGTTTCACTTTCTTCCTAACTCAGAAACAGTAACATTTGTACTTTCAGTATTTATGCCCAAGCCAATTTCCTTCTAGAGGGACAGCCGAGGTTTACATCTCAAAAAGGTGTGTTTACCACCAAGCAGCCAGGCTTTGAAGGCAGGAATTAAAAATGTATCAATTCAGGGTGACCCCAATATATATGATGTGCTTTGACTCTATGTTTCAGAATGCTGAACAAATGCTTTATTAAGCTATATTGTATTACACTAATATTATATTATAACTATACTAAAGAGATACTAAAGAAAAACCCGTGACTGTCCCCAGACAGTCATGACACAGCTTTGACTCAATTGGCCAATCAAAAACAATCATCACTGGTGTCCAATTAACAAATCCCTCTCGGTAAACAATCTCCATAACACATTCTACAAGTGCCAAACAACAGGAGCAGCAAGCAGAGATAAGAATTGTTTTCTCTTCTCGCTATGTGCTTCTCACTGCCTTCCTCAGGAAAAACCCTGGGAGAGAGAATTATGCCTCTCCCTGTTCAGAGAATGTGAACACCACAAAAACAAGAGCACATCTACTTACCCAAGGAAGAATTGGTGCAAAGTTTCTTATCATAACAGCTGAACCCTTCCCTCGCCCTCCAGCCGTAATTTTTCCCTTTCTCCACGATGTCGACTTCTTCGTATTTATTCTGCCCCACATCTCCACAGAAGAGCCGTCCCTTCCCCTCCTTGGTGTGAGGGTCCCCCCTGTCGAAGGAGCAGCGCCACATGTTCCTCACACCATAGGCAAAGACCTCGGGGCGCGCCGCGGGGTCGCTGACAAAGGGGTTGTCGGGCGGAATTCGGTACAGGGGCCCGCGGTCGTTGTTGTTCACATCGATCCGCAGCACTTTGCCCA
The DNA here is from genome assembly GCF_027579445.1 of Ammospiza nelsoni. Taxonomy (NCBI): domain Eukaryota; kingdom Metazoa; phylum Chordata; class Aves; order Passeriformes; family Passerellidae; genus Ammospiza; species Ammospiza nelsoni. Next base: position 52,373,227 of record NC_080638.1, on the reverse strand, counting down.
GCAGGGCTGATCTGCATTGGGAGAAGCAATGAAAAAGGTAAAGAAATAAGGCTAGACCTTGGCAAAAAGTCAGAACTGGGCGGGTGGGAATCGGGTTGGAAAGTCTAGGGTTTCACAGTATTGATTTCCCACACCCTGGAGTGCCATAGGGATGGATCCACTCTGTTGTGTTGCGATTTCAGGGTTTACCTCAGAACCTCGGGTCCCTCCCCGATAATTCCATCCCAGGTGTGTCCATCACCTCTCCTTTCTCCTCCCAGCACTGTCTATCAATCCTGGAATTCCAGAAGGGCGTCGAGTGATTGGCAGATTCAAGGGATGCTCTCTACCCCTGTGGGGAGATTGGGCCACCCAGGTGTCCTTTGTCCCTTATGACCTCCTTTTATGTACCTGGTTGGTGGGATCCCTACCCCTTCCCTCCCCTCCTCCCCAGGGTTAAAAGAGCCAGCAACCACAAGATTCAGGGAATTCTGTTGGAGCTGTTGCTGGATTCAGAGGCCTGTGGGCCAGGAATAAATCTCTGGATCAAATCCTTCTATCAAAACTGACTCCTTTCCTTCACCATCGCTTTAAAGCTTCTCCACCAGAGGTAAACCCAAGGAGCAGACCCCGTTACAGGGAAAGCTCCATTCCACAGTCACTGCAGCTCCTGCATGCCTGGACTTGTCACCATGCACCCAGCTGCAGCACCCAGCCAGCCAAAAGTGTCTCTGGGGTGAAACACCACAGTTGCCACTATTGGGTTCGGCACCTAGGACCAGACAAGCTCAGGCACATCCCGTCCGGCTATATTGGTATTATTCCAACACACTCTTACTTGTTCTGGGCATTTCCAAAGGTGCCAAAAGGATCCCCAGCCATGCCTCCATCTCCAGTGAAGATGTAGAGATATTCATCATCTCCAAAGAGCAGCTCTCCTCCATTATGGTTGGAAGCAGGTTCTTCAATTTCAAGGATTATCCTAAGTGAAAACGGGGAGAAAGCAATTTCCTACTGCACAAGCACTATGCAAAGGGCAGAGCAACGTCATGACAATGTAGTTCTTGACAGATGGAAGCAGCTACAGATTGGTTTTGGTACAAATTCCTCCATATCCATGCTACTGATTTTTTCTGGGGCATAGCTGATTTTCTAACCTTAAATAGTTTTAACATATTTTCCAGATTACAGAAACACCAAATTGTGTAATATGGAAAGTCTGGGAAATCACATGACAAAATATACTTTTAATTGCTTAAACCTTTCCTCTGATTCTTTCTTCCTCCCTGTTAATATTCTTTTTTATTTTTCTTTATAATTTATTAAAGAAAAGGCATCTGAGCTTATAACCAACTGGAAATTGTAAGAGAAAGGACTCCAGTCCATCTGTACATCTGTACAGCTTTTGGCACAGTCCTGCCAGGCACTTTCAAGGCGAACATAAAACTTCTCAAACATTAAGGAATAGCTAAATTCTTAGAGAGAGAAGAATCTTTAAATGATAATTACACACTCAGGACCTTTTGAGTTTAAAGAGCAGTTAAAAGCAGACCCAAAACAAAGTGAATTTACCAAAGGTTATTTAAAGAAGTACCAACAAAATTTACCTTAATTTTAACCCCAAACTCTCTATTTTATTTGTTTATGTTATGGCCCTGGAAGCCCTTCCATAGCATGAAAGGGGAAAATACATAAACTATAATTTCATAGAATGGTAAAGCCACATATACATGCAGTGGAGGTTCCTAAGTATAACAACTGAAGTTTATTATTTCCAGCTTCTAAAATAGTCCAGATTTCATTATGGCAGTGCATCTTAATAGCTAATAAGGCAAATTATAACACTTACTTACACCACCTCATTTTTAGACAGTTTTTTTCCATTCTGAAATATTGATAGTTATTGTGAGTTGTGTGAAGGAACCCAGCTATGGAGTTATGGTCCTGTTAAATGTCAGCACCTCTGTGATAAGGTAACTGTGCAAAAGTGCACAGGTTCCAGCTGACAGAAGGAGTGAGGGAGGATCCTGTATGGACACAAAGGTGAATCTTCCTCAGCATCCCGAAGATGGAAAAAACCAAAATTCATTGAGAAACATCTGAGGATAAACAGACACATGCATTTGAGCCAAGGCAGCGCACAGCACATGTCAGCCTGAGCTCCCTTTTGGGCAGCAGCTCAGGATGAAGTCAGTGGGACCTGAGCCTACACAAGCACAATAGGACCACAATTCTGTTTTCTTAAGCTTTTGCTGTACTAACCATAAGCTAAGTAAGCACAGAAATTGTTACAAACATAAGGCCTGAGGATTCTTAAACAAGACAGCTCATGGGCTGTTGATATCTGCAGGTTTCTGATTTGCTTTCCTGAGTGCCACGTTGTAATTCCCCTTACCTGTCATCTACAGTGCTGGTTACACTGCATTGCTTTAACTGCTTTATAAACCAGTATCCCCTCTCTATCATTAGGCTATCATTTTGTGTATTTTTGAGCTAGAATCATCTACAGCTGGGTGTTTGGAAAGCCCCTCATAAAATCCAGATAATGAAGAAAAAAATCTTTGAATTAGTAACAGCCAAGGGTCTCTTAAAACAGTGGTTCTATAACTATATACATATATAGTTACATATATATGTATTATACATAACTAACATATACAATAGTGGTTCTATATGTTGTAGAACATAGTTCTGCAACAGGTTATAAATCTGTGAGCCTGATTCCACAAACAAGTCTCTCATCATCTGTGTATATTAATGTGGAACAACTGCAAGACCAGACTCAAACAAATGTCATTTCCAATTAAAATGCACTACATAATACCATGGTGACTTGTGTTTTATTTAATATGATATTAAATTTGTAATATCAAAGGGTTGAGTTGTTGTTCAGATAGAGAAACATGGGACCAAATCCACCTTTGGTCTGGTATCATTTAGTATGTTTATACTAATTTTGGAAATTTTGGCTTTGGAATGAATTTCACTCATTCTTTGCAGATGTCTATTTTAAAGGGCAATCACAAAAGTACAAAACAAACAAACTTCAAAGCCCCACCCAACAATAACCTCAAAACACTAACTATAAATACTGTTTAATCCATGTTTGGTTAAGTCCTCTGACATGCCAGAACTGAGAACTATACATGTTTTAGCCCTGCACACTTGCAGTTCATCCATGGAGGACACACAGCTTTTGCATCTCAATACACTAGGCATGGACTTGGACTAACATGCTAGCACTCTGGAATGCAAAAACTAAGCTAAGTAAGTGTCATTCATTAATGGTCTTTAAAAATGCACATGGCCCTCTAAGATCTTTAAAAAACGTGTGCACAATACCTTTCAGAACCATGGTCCAAGGCATTCATGTCAGTGGGAGAAATTCTGAACTCACTGATTCGGATTCTCTCTTCAAAATTAACTTCAACTGAATAGTAGACGTACACTTTACCGTTAAATTTGAATTTAGGATGGAAGACAATGCACAGAAAGCCTCTTTCATCTCCTTCCCACGGCGAGGTGAGCACAGCCTCGCTGATGTTCAGGAATGGCTTTTCCAGCCTGGATCCATCAGGGAGGTAGGCCCACACCAGGCCCACCTGCTCGGCGATGAAGAAGCGGTGGGTGCCGTCGTTGGCGTGCACCATGGCCACGGGGTTGCGCAGCCCGTTGGCCACCTCCGTGAGGCAGAGCTGCAGGCAGCCCTCGGCATCGGCCGTCACCAGCCCCAGGTTCTGGTTCAGGTGCTGGTTGGCCAGCAGGTGGGGGAAGCAGTAGTCGGCGTCCTCCAGGGACAGGTAGCGGCAGAACTTCGCCGCGTTGTTCTCCAGCGCGGTTATCTCTGGGTCTGCGGAGAGGGCGCGGAAGATGGAGCGGCAGCTGTGCCACAGCTGCGTGCAGTAGTCCTGGCACAGCCCTGGGATCGTCCGCACGGGCGTGGAGGGGTCCTCAGCGTCGTACAAGTGAGCTGCATATGGAGAGCACTCCTAGAGGGAGGGAGGGAGAAAAAGGTTCAAGTCCTTTATTGGATCAGATTTGAAACAGCTGAGCAGTGATGCTAATTGGAGACGTGATACTAATTGGAGATATTTCATCTTAATTACAAGATATGTTGTGGTTTATTCTGAAGATACGTTAGCAGAGGGAAAGATCTTAGAGAGGGGGTTTGTCTCAGCACTCATGGAAATTATCTTCAATGTTCCTGGTGAAAGCTGACTTCCTCAAGCTGTTACTGATTTATTCCAACCACAGAACTCTTCAAAAAACCCTGCAATGATGCCTATGTTGCTACATCACCCTAGCAGACTGTACTGGGGAAAAAGAGACTTTTCTTCTTTGGATGCTCTGACTTTATCTATAATAAGATTAATCACAGAGCAGAAGTGAAACCAAAGAATTAGCTGAGAAGATTCAGGCCCTGCACACTGATGATAGAATGGGAAAGGCCATCAGGGCCAAAGCCTGGGACATTCATACCTCATCACCATCTGATAATCCAGGCATGGATCTCAAACATGAATGTGATTTACAGCTTGGAAGGAGTGGGATGTGAGAGGGGAGGAGGAGGGGAGGCCACCATCCTTGCCTGGGTCCAGCTGCCTTTGCTGGTGGACCTTTGCCTACAGATAGTTTATATCCCCAGCCAGGAGTGGTGAAAGGCATCTCATGATCATGGCATGGGTCACCAAGTTCTGTGAGGGATGCTGAGGTTACAGGATTTCAGCCAGTGAGCACGAGTAGCCATAATCCAGGCAAGGTCCTGGCAGCAGCTGCAGCTCAACCCTTGTTTATGGAAGGTGCAGCCTTGGAAATCTGCTTAAGGACTGGATCAAGTTCACACAGCTCATCGTAATCATGATGAGAACTCTTAGAGACACATTTTCCTTATGAAAAAGCTGCAATTCAGTCAAACTGTCTATAAATTACAAACTGACCAAAGTTACTCAGTTCTGTTTTGCAAGGGTTTTTGCTTGTAATAAACACAATATTTTCCAGTTATGATGCATCTTCCCAACAACCACCTCAAAAGTGGTCTTCAAATAATGCAACATGACTCTGTGGAGGCTCAATTATTTTCAAAGTTATATTTCAGTAAATACCTGAGGCAACAAAGGTCAGAAGAGAAACCACTATTTAAATAAATTCTGTATTCTTTAATTCCTATCTGGCATTGCTGCTTCTTTTACGAAGCAAAACCAGCTTAATTAAAAAAAAAATAGGGAGCTGTTTCTAGATCTATAGGGAGACATTTATTAATGCAGATTACAACTCTATTCAATAGCTGAAAAGATATAACATCTGAGATTCCGAACTGTTTAAATTAGCTGATGAGCATACACAATATTTAATTTTTATTTTATTTTCCATTACATATCATAATAAACTGAGAGGCCATATAACAGATCATTAGTGTACAATAAGCTTTCCTCCTGGAATGTCAAGCCATTCATTGCAAAATGAAGGTTATTAAGCTTCCAAATGAGCAGCAATTAATGTGGTAAAAAGAAGATTGCTTGTGAAACAAAACACCGAAATTACCCAGGCAGATTGGGTAACACACTTGGCTTGGTTACACGAGGTGTGCCAGGGACAGAAAGAGACAGAGCATTTGTCAATTCACTTGTAATGACTGAAAAAATTGCCTTAGAAAACAAATTGAAATGAGACAGAAAGGGAATTTGATGGGAGGGCTGGGTGGGAGCTCAATCTGTTGTTGCCTATGGAGGTTTCCCATTCAGACAGAGGAGGCCCCTCACTCGAGTACTCAGGTGTACCTCATTCTGTGAAAGCCTCTTTCAAAGCAAGCAGGGATCTCATGCATTACAAAGCAATGCCCTGGCTTCAGCATCAGAATTAAAAACAGCCCAGAGACAAGGATTCCCTGTCTCTGCTATTGCAGTCTGCTCACCACAGCCTCAGCTGTGTCTGAATAGAAGCTGTGGGCAACTTCTCCCCTCCTTACAACATTCCTGGTGGCATACAGCTAATTACAGCAGCATTACACTGGCACTGAAATTCAGAGATCTACCACTAGCCTGAAAGCACCTAAGCATGTCCTACGGTATTTTCAAGACATGTGAAATATTTTCCAAATTTTTTTCTGGAAGAGATGGAGCCTCACGCCTTTTGCTGAATTTCTCTGCTTAGAAAGCAAATGTTATGGTCCTTCAGCATTCACATCATACTGTCATGTTCACATAACTCAAAATATCAAGAAGCTCTACCCGTACTCAGAGCCCAGAATCAATATTAGATCTAAATTTTCATTTCCAAATGATGCTGTCTGTTCATTAATTTTAAACTATGATGTGGTCCAAGGACCGAGGAAACTACTGGGCAGATGATCAGTTACTTTAGTAGGGCTGGAACAAGTTTGTACTATGAAAATAACTCATCAGAAAACAAAACAAGTCATATTAAGGCAGGCTAACCAAATGCATCTTGTCTGCTCCAGGAATTCAGTGGCAGCTCCTTATCTGGGGAATTCCAACAGTCTGAATCTGATGGAACACCCACATCAGACAATGTCTTATTTACTGCTGCTATCAGCCTGAAGGAAGCAACAGGACTCCTCAGAAAAGCATTTAACCTCCGCAACATCCCTGGCATTCCTTGACCACCTCCATGTGGAAACTCAAGCCTTTAAGCAAGCTGTTCCCTGAGAAACAGAGTGAGGCATCTGCTCTTGCAGTGTGGTGGAGAAGAGAAGGCTCCAAGGTAATCTCATGGCACCTTCCTCAGAAAAACTGGAGAGGGATGATTTACAGGGAGGTGTAGTGATAGGACAAGAGGTAATGGCTTTAAACTGGAAGAGGGTCAACACAGATCAGATTTAAGAAAGAGGTTGTTTACAATGAGGGTATTTTCCAGGGATGAAGCTTCTAACACCTCCCTTGGCAACCGTAACAGGTTGCCAAGAGAGGTGATAGAAGCCCCATCCCTGGAAACATTCAAGGACAAGTTGAGCAACCTGATGCAGTTGAAGCTGTCCCTGCTTATTGCAGGAGAGGTTGGACTAGGTCCTTTCCAAATCAAACTGTTCTATTATTCTATGAATTCAGGAAAAGGCAGGGATCCACAAGCACAAACTGAGACACTTGTCACAATAATTTGATCACATTTGAGAGAAATCATGAATTGTGAGCAGAAGGAGACAGAAGTGTGCTGAGTAAGTCACAGGTAATTGAGGTCTAGGATATCAATTGTATATACAATGAATGAATAGAAGCAGAATGTTTCTAGAGTGTTTGCAATGACTGAAGTTCCGTGACGTGCTTGTGCAGCCAGAGGCAGTGGTGTGTGGCCACATCTGGGCTGGTGATGCACTGAGCTCATCAGAACATTTCAGTGAATCATTGCTCCCACAGGGAAATATTTCTCTGCTTCTGAAGACATTTTCAATGGTTGTTTTCTGACAAACACAGGAGACTTAGTTATCACTTCCAGAAGCAGGAGAGCTTAGCACACGTTGCTAACTGGTGTCCTATCTGCGAATGGACTCTTAGACACTGCTTCTTGCAGAAATATATTCAAATGTTTTTTGCTTCCAGTACAATGTGAGATGAAATAGAAGTCAATTCTATAGATCCTGGTGTGGAAAAGTGTTGTCTTTCTCTTCACACCTTAAGGAGGTACTGGCAAAATACTAAGAGCAGGATTTCTGAAAAGTCCTTTTGATCCCATCTGAGCACAGCAGACAAGACTCCACTGTCTGAATCAATTTAAGGTTTACACTTGCACAGTGCTGAGCTGCTCTGTCTCAGGGGCATTTTCATACATGCGAGGCCTCCACTGATGATAGGGTGAGACACTTTGCTCTGTGCAGACTGTGATCATCCCATTATCATATCTGGCCCCAGAACATCAGCTCTGAGTGGAAATTCCCCCCTGTGCAGGATGACCACCACAGAGGTTCCTGGGCCACATCCACAGGCATTGCTCTGCACCCATCCCCAGGACTGTTAGCATCTGGCACCTGCTAAAAGTAACCCAATACAAAAAAAGCTCCTGATCCCATCAGCTGGTCATAACAAGGAGCAAGATTTGTGCAGGCAGGTGCCCTGTGGGTTTCTTCACCAGATTGGTATCCTAACTCTGGGAGGGGAGGAGACTGTGCAAACTGAACTGCCCACTTACCTATCTCAGAGACTGCTGCTCCTAAACTAAAGAAGAGCAACATCCCTGCTCCTCTTTTAGACAACTGCCAAAGAAGAAAAGGTCCAATGGAATACTCGATGATGGACAGTCACTCCTTCCAGTGCCTGGTAGCACATGAGCTGCTGTGCTACCCCTGATGCTCTGATGTGTGGGCTGATGTACCCATGCCTGTGCCCAGGTGCCAATTCCATGGATGATGTACCTGTGGGTGGGTACTTCAGTCTGGGCTTGGGAATTCACATCATGGCTCACACTCCCCTCGACTGTCCAAAGTGCCTGGACCAGTGCATCGGATCAATGCACCCGTGGGATCAATGCACCCATCTGGGCCAAAGCATCCATACCTGGGCTCGAAGCAGCCCTGCATGAGTAGATGCACACACACCTGGGCCAAAGCACCGCGATGGGATAGAAGCATCCATGCCCACACAGAGCCCCGTGCAGCGGCTGACCAGCCCAGTGTGGCTGAGCCCTGCACGGCGGATCCCCGCAGTCTGTCAGGGGCTCCCGGAGGTCTCACCTGGCACAGCAGCTCCTGCAGGTGCCCGGCGCAGGCGGCGTAGGTGCGCTCGTCGAGGCTGGCGCTGAGGCTGTAGAAGCGCTGGAGCAGGGCGCTGTCGCGGCTCGGGTCGCAGCAGCCGAACTCCCCGTAGCGGCGGCAGAAGGCGAGGCCCCGCGGCGGCCGGAACGGCGGCTTGAAGTCCAGGCACTGCGGGTGCGGCCGCGCCGGCCGCGGGGCGAGCGCCGCCGCCAGCAGCAGCGCCAGGGCCGCCCGCGGGCCCCGCATGGCTCTGCCGGGACACGGCCCGGGCACGGCCGGCCAGGGGAGCGCTGCACCCGCCCCGCTCCGCCCTCGGGCTCCGCATGGCTCTGCCGGGACACGGCCGGCCCGGGGAGCGCTGCCCCCACCCCGCTCCGCCCGGCCCGGCCCGGCCCCTCATGGCTCTGCCGAGGGAGAGGCCTCCCCGGGGCCGGCACCGCCGCTGGCCGCACCCGCGGGGTTCCGCGGTGCCTTTGGACGGCAGGTTTTGTTTTGATCCCGCCCAGAGAGCAGCCAGGCAGGTGCTTGGCTGGACAGTCGGCACAGGGTGTCACACAGCCCCGCAGTGTGACACCCTGGGCCTGGGAACTGATTCCTTAGGCCGGCTCCTCAAGGGATGTCTGCAGGACTCGGCTCTGCCGCTGAGGGTTTTGTGTGACCCAGACAAGAATAATAGCACTCGGAGTTTATGCGGCTGATGGACATGTTTAATAACAAGGTGTTTAATGTTTAATAACAAGAAAACCTAACTTCAGTACAACTAGTGCTTCTGCATCCTTTGTCAATCTCATCCTGGGCTGAGACTGATTAGATTTAGCTTTGAGGCTGGAAAGAAGAGGTCTGGTGTAGTCTCTACGGCCTAGGCAGCCCAGGTGACATACTTTGCTCTGTGAAGCACTCAGAATGGTGCTCCCTTGCCCAAATAAAATAAAACAAAACTGCTGAGGACACTTTACTTACCCTAATGTTCCTCATGGCACACCCCAGGAAAATAGTTACTCCTCATGCACCTCATCTAGCCATATCATATGTGGTGTTATCAGCTAATAAGATCTAGTCCCAGGCAGATGGCATTTCTTTGCTGTTAAACACAGCTAGTCAAAGTGTATTGTGTATTTTAATATTAACACACCGACTGCCCCTCAAAGACAAAGAATGGAGTTCATGGTGATTTACTATTTCTAACTCCTACTTTGAGACCAAAGAACTACTGTACAATGCTCGTGGACTATAAAATCACTGCATGGCTTGGAACATCCTGTCAGGAGACCATATGTGTTACACGTTTAATACAAGTTTATTTTCTCTCCATATGCTTATGTAACTGCTGTTAAGGTCACTCAAAACTCTCCAAATGTGCAGGCAACCAGAATACCCAATGATCTCAGTTGAGAATTCTCTACCTTTTTATATTTTTGGTCACTTAAAAATGCTTTTTTTCACAGACAATGTTTGCAAGTGCTTTGGAAAGCACATGATCAAGTTGCTGGCCCTTAAAAGTTTGAGAGCCATGCAAAAAATGAGTATGCAGTTATGCAACTCCATATTGCATAAAAAACCTGATGTAAAGACATCTCCCTGTTCATCTCAGCTAATCTTTTATTCCTGTGGTTAACACTGGCTGCTGTTTCAGTGTTTATAATGATTATTAGACACTATTAATTAACACTGAAACAATGCTTAATATATAAAGAATGGATTGCAGTAGCCAAACATATTCTGGATAATGAGATTTATCCTATAGCCTCTTAATTTGCTATTGGAGTTCTTGATTAGTTTGGCATCCATAAAATGTTTCAGGAATGAAAGGAAAATTAAATGCTGTGCATATTTAGCAGTGAGTTGTAGAACAAGAACTACAGACTCGGTCTGCTCATCACTGTGAAACAGCATAAAATACCTTCTGGAAGTTCCCTGTGAGCATTTACAATGCACCTCCCATGCCAGAGCTACCACTGTTTTGCTCTTTCAGGCAGGGCAATTGTTTGGTTGCCCCTCAGGCTGCTCAGCAATTCACAGGCAAGGCTCTGCTGAAGCAGAGACTGGAGCTGTCTTGGAGATCACTCAATTAAAGATGCCTTATTTTGTTGTCAGCTGAGTTTTGAGGCTTCCCAGGCCACAGGTAGGAGCTCCTGGGCTGCATTTGAGGGATCTGTGGTGTGGTGCATAGAGCACACAGCTCTGCCTTTCTTCCCAGCTCTGCCTGGAGACTTAACTTACTATTCCCAAGACACTGTGCTTCTGCCTGGATTCTCCCATTCATGGAATGAGGGCAGTGAATGCTCATCCACCCCATGGCAAGCTCTCAAGGTGCTGTTTATTTATATTTTAACCACCTTTTTTTCTTTTTTTATGAGTTCTCTGCTGAGCCATTGCTAGAGACTAAGCTCAGAAGGGGAGCTGCTACCTTTGACCTGACATGCTAAATTTGAAGTTGCCCTTGTTCCTACCCAGGGGCAATAACATGCATCTGTGCAGCAGTCACAGAATGGGGATGAAGTTTGATTTAAGCAGTATTCTCCAAGATCATATGGTAGTTTGAGCATTTTGTGCTCAGAAGGTTTTGTATTAAAATGACTCATTTTTAATTTGGTTAATTTGAATATTCATTCTTGTGCCTGATGGCCTGAATCAATCAATTAAATATTTTGTGCTGTATATCAGCTATTGGAAACAAGTCCTTTTTTTTTTTTTAATTTTATTTTTGGTAGCTTTTTAATTTCTATTTTTTGTTAAGATATTGGAATTTTTGACTTTACATTGAAGTTTTTAACTTTAATTAATTCTCAATATTAGAATTTTTATTGATGGATGAAATTGAAGAGGTGTGAAAATGCAGTATTTGCTTTCAAACAACACAACATTAAGGCATAAAAAAACTATATTTAAAAAATGTTGTTTGCTTTGATGTATGAAACCTGAAATCTTTAGTGACCATTGAAGCAACTGATAATTGTAGGTACCCTGCAGCTCAAAAAAACTTCCTTATGTACCTCAGATTGAGCTCCTTGAATGTGCAACATCCAGATTTTTTCTCTTCCTGCATACATTAGAATTTGGTAGTGTTCATGGGACTGTGGGCATGAATGAGTGAATGTGGGCACATTAATTAAAAATGTAAAAAAAATTTGCAGTTACTTGATCAAATGACCACTATTAGACCCTGCATCTAGAAGTCCATCCTTAAGGGGAGCTTAATGCTCTGAGGTTTAATAGCCAAAGCACACACTGCTCATACCCAAGTCAGCTGTGAACAGCATCCCTAAAAACTTAACAGTCAGGAATTAAATACAGGGTTATGGCTCTTCTCAAAAGAAATTAGGCTTTGTTTTCTCAATGCTCATCTGATCACAAAACCCTTCTGCTCCTCTTTTGTCTTCTCAGTGTTTTATTTCCCTGACTGGTGCAGATACTGAGGACAGATTGTTATTATGAGAATAAAATAAAGGAAAATGTGTGTGTGCCTGTACACACAAACCCACAATGCAGGTGAGCTAAGACCTGAACAGAACAGAACCCATGCTAGGCAGTCTGTGATCCACTGGCATGGAGACTGCTCTTTCACACAGCTCTTACTATTCTACACAAACAATTGAAAAAATGTATTAAACCTGAGGAAAGATTAAAGAAGAGTTTTACAGCACAGTCAAAAGCAAATGGGCATCTTCTATTCAAGGTGATTTTCCAGGGAACACAAGTAGCTGAAGTCACACAGGCAGTGACAGGCCCAGCAATCCATTTTGATATTGGGGCAGTGTTTAATGCTGGAATCCTGGGGAGCCAGCCCAGTGCAGGCAGCTCTGTGTGCTGGATCAGGAACACTGGCACAGGGCTCCATGTGCAGAATTCCCTGCCATGCTGGGATGACTCAGATGTGGAATGAAACGAACTGCTGCAGCATCAAAGACCTAATTTCTCATTCTAATGGAACCATGTGAGTCCATCACAGCCTTTAATCGTGCTGTGATGAAGCACCTTCAGCAGTAGCCTTTGGTGCACGTTTCTGGGCTCTGTGTCATGTGTCATGGCAGATTTTTGTACAAAGCAGTGAGGCAACCCTGCAGAGGATGTAAATCAGCAGAGCTCAACCACGGTGTATAATATCCAGGATCCTCACACAGGTGACACATTGATAAATGCTTTTCCTGTCCTTCTTATGTTCATTTTATGCACAGGCAGGATGAAAACATCACAGTTTTACAGCATTCACAGCATTCAGATAATTGCTTTTTTTGCTCTCAACTTGCTACCATAGAAATTCTAATGTCATAGTTCTCAAGAGACCATATGGGCAGTAAACATTCCTTATCTGTTGCATGTGCAGAAAGAATACATTTTCTTATCAGTTCACACAAAAGCAGATCATGCAGAAATGATTTTTTTAAATTACTACTATTTTCCCTGCGGTAACAGCAATAGAACAATAAGTAACAACCCTTGAATGGCTTCTCTCTGTTTTATAGTACATGGATCTTTTTATTTTGGTCACAAGAGAAATAAAGACATTAAAATGTATATTTCTTTTCAGAAAGTGTTGTATTGATTTTATGTAACATCTGAATATTTTGTGCTGTAACTTAACATATAACCATATAATTTGCCTGTAACAAGAAATAGACCAAAAGACTTGCTCAGTGAATTGTACAAATGAGCCTTTCCTCATCAGTGATCCAAGGCATAATAAAATACCCTTTTTCATTTCCCTCTGTGAGGTGAAAAAGCTCACTTACAGAAGCTAGTATATTCCACTGAAAGAAAAGGTGATTAATCATAGCTTGAGCTCATACTCAAAAGGAAAAAATCCCATTTGGATCCAGGCATTTGTCCCAGGATCATTCAGTTCCATCTCTAGTTTGGAGAGAATAAGGTTTTTTTGATTAAGAACCACAAAAATGTTACTTTGTTGGAAGAAAGCTAGCAGCAGCCAATGCTGCTATTACACCACCCCTGTTGAAGGACAAAAAGCTAATAAACAGCTTGTTCAGATATTTTCTAATGGTTGAAAATACAAGTCATAGCAAATAAAAGCCAGCTGAAACTTGAAGGATTCTTCCCCAAAGTAATCAGGTTATGCAGCAAAGAATGGATGCTGGTCTAAACCCAGAGATATTACAAATTTAGTATTTCTGAACTCTTTCTGAGAAATGAGGTGTATAACATTGACAGCTCAACAAAGCCCTCAGACATGTATTTCATAAAAAACATACCTAGAGGCCAAACAAATTCCTAGTGGGCTCTTTTCTGGAGGAACAGGGATCATGGCTGTGTGGACCATGCATACTTTAGGAAACCTGGAGAATCCTGGACCAATCTGACAACTCTTGGGTAGTTACATCCCTTGAATATCTGCCCCAGTACCAGCAGGCATCTGGTAAACACACTGCTACTGGGTTCCAATCAAATCCAGTGTCTTAATGAAATACTCAAACAACTTTCTCTGTTAAGGGAATATGCAAATTTTCATTTTGTTTACAGTAATATTGCATTTAAGGGCCAAGACAACCATGGTCTTCCATCAGTGACTTGGTGCCTTTCCTTTCACATTCTCTGGGCAAGGCTGAGAAGAAATATGTGATCATTTCCCTCCCCAAAGCTGAGGAGGCTTTGTCCCCAAACTGCTGTGGGGTATCTGCCACTGTGGGATATCTTCAAGCATCTCTCTTGGTAGCAGCAAATGCTGCAGTGGTCTGGGAACATTGCAACCAAAACCTGCTCTAGGGGCAGCACCTGGAAACTTGAGGGAGATTCTGAGCAGGTTCTGATTGCTTCCCTTCCTGCTGCTGTTCTGCCCCACAGGAAAGGCTGTAATGCAGCAACAGTACTGCAGACTACTAAATTCTCTCACAGCCTAATTCTGGAGGAGGTTCATGATGGCCTTTTACAAATCCAAGTGGGTTAGGTGCCTGCCTGCTACTGCTGTCCACATGGGCTCAGTGCTTCAACATGTTTGGCATTTCCACTGTCTCTATGTGCCTCTAGACTTTTGCACTTCCCGCTCCAAAGTCCTATTGACCTAAATAATGGAATTAATTCCTAAGTTTTGAAAGAATGGCATTTTCAGACACTTAGAGTTATTTTGCCATAAGCAAAATGTCTCATAGTCTGTATATCAGTTATGATTTATGAGTCAACCTGACATAGTTCAAAATGCTCAAAAGCAGATGTGGCACTTTAAAAGCTTTGCAGAAACATGGCTGTGAAAGCCAAAGAGGCACAACCACATCACCAGGCACAAACTCTAGGTGTTGTGCAGAATTTTTATTTTTGCAGAGTTTTATAAGATCTGCTGGAAATAACTGCAAATTAGAGCTGTGTTTATTTGATGTTTAATTCATGAGCAATAGTATCTGTTGCTGTAGGAGTACATGGGTTTAAAAGATTTTCTGCTCTTGGCTCTTCCCTGGCCTCAGCATTGGCTGCAGCATTTTCAGTGGGGACCTGATGGGTGTCAGGAGTTGTCAGCTCTGGCTGTTGCAGGCAGGAAGGAGCAAAGCTTAGGAGCAAAGGGGTTTTCCCTGTCAGTGACCTGTCACAAGCCCTGAACAGGTCATATCTGGGAAATGATGGTCTGATCACCTCCCACAGCCCCAGCGGTCCAGCAAGGGGGAGGTCAGATAAGGAGGTCTTGAACTAACTACAGCTAATATATGTCAAAATTAACAGCCTGTTTGTCACACAGAGATAACTGGGAGGTCACTGGAGATCACACAGCATTGCTATTTCTGGATGCCCTTGGGGCATCCTGCAGCAATCCAAGCTAGATTGAGCAGAGCCCTGTTCACTGTATCAACATCTGGGTCAGGAGCAGAAGGAAATCCCCTCTGAGCAAGCATCAGCAGTGAAAAAAGCTCCTGGTGCTTTGGCTATTCATCAGCTAAGGAGGATCCCATGCTGTTTCTGAATGCTGACTCTGTTTTATGCAACCCAGGCAGTGCTCCATGAAATAACCACCATTTATCCCTTGACTGAGAGCAGCTTCTCAGGGCCTCTCAGCTCATTACTGCTCCCAAATGCTGTGGATTGAGGAGCAGAGAAGATGCCTTTCAGGGTCACTCAAAGCTCAAGGAAGGCACTGAGGTGCTCCTGGATGGATTGCCTCTGAACTCCACTGGAGGAGACAGCTGAGCTCTTGGGATAATGCAAACCTTGCAGGTGCTCTGAGCTTTCACGCATGAAGTTCTGCCAGGGTACCAACTCTGCTGTCAACAGATTCTCACTTAAATTGTGGTGGCCAATCCACAGCCTGCTACCATAG
Source organism: Ammospiza nelsoni (assembly GCF_027579445.1). Lineage (NCBI taxonomy): Eukaryota > Metazoa > Chordata > Aves > Passeriformes > Passerellidae > Ammospiza > Ammospiza nelsoni. The sequence continues at coordinate 52,357,292 of NC_080638.1, read as the reverse complement.
GGATATTTCCTGTAACTGACATGGCAGAGACAATGGGATGGATGTGGGTTAAGGATTAGTTCTTTTCTCTATTCTTTATGTGACATGCGTATGGTGGATCCAAATCCAGGTTTTCACCTCGGAGTCTTTGTTTCAAATCTAGCTCAGTAACACCTGAGGGTTGTTACCACACAAATTGCTGCCATGTGAGCTGTGTCCAATGGCATCTTTATTAGCCTATATCAGCTTGGGAAACTGGCTTGTTCACAGCACTGTCCTCACAAGGGAATGCCCATGCTTAGCCTTCTTCCCCTCCATGCCTCTGCATCCAAGCACTCAGCATTGCCAGCTCCCTTATTTGTAAGCTCCAAGAGAAAATTCCCTGAATATCTCAACTAAAGGTCCTCTCTGTGAGGCAAAGCATTGCCTGCACTGATGCTTCATGTGGCATGACTCCATCTCCTGGTGACCAGGGGGAAATAAAGCCATCTGCTCTTTGGGAGTCCCAGGATCATTCTTGGCTTTTGGCTGTTACATGGAGTGTGTGTGTCCCCTGGCTGTGCCAGTGACATCCTGAAGGTGTAAATGGAAGCTGACCACAGGGTCTGGGTGGCTCCAGTGTGAGACCCTCCATGGTCAGCCTGATGTGGCCAAATATCTCTCTGTTGCAACTACAGTACATGAATTAGGAGTATTTAGCCCATAACAGATCTCACCTTTGATGGTTTAAGGAGAGTTGAGCCTACCCAGCAGTAAGCAGGTAGCCATGCTGAAAACTTGGATTCAATTCCCTTATGATGAGACCACCATGAATTAAAGGTGTTCAGGATACCCAGGCAGGAGGTTAGAGTATGTAGCCTAATTTCAGTGCTTAATCTCTTCTTTTCCTGTTTCCATCAATAAAAAAGGGAGACAGATCTTTTATACTTCACAAGTACCCTAGTATTGTACCAGTGCAAACCATAAACACATACAGAAGTTCTCTTTTCATCTCTCAAATAAAGACTTGTTAATTTTGGACAGGAACATCTTATAAGACTTTAAAATATATATAATAGATACAAATATTGATAATCATTAAAACAGAGAAACTGTAGAGAAGGGGTAACTGATGTAGCAGTTCACTACAATGATGTGAAAGGTTCCTAGAAATGGAAAAATTCCTCCTTCACAGTGATGACTCTTGCCCTTTAAAAAACAGCCAGATGAGACTTTCTACCCACAGGGCTCTCCTGCAGTGACAGCTACATTAACCTTTGCTGACAAGCACTTCTCTTTGCTTGTAAAATCAGCTTAGTGAGTGCAAAATTCCTCCAGACTTTAAAATGGTTACCATCCTAATGGAGATGCACTCCATGCAAAACAAAACATCCTCGTGCCTCACAATTACTCCTGGTTTTTTTGCTTTGAGATCTCTTGGTGGGCTGATACAGGATGATGTCTGGGCATCTGTCTGCTTTGGCTAATATTGCAGAAGAGATGTGAATGTAGGAAAGGACACTGAGGTTTTTCCTGCCTTTCTCTCCCTGGGCATTTTTCCATGCTTATCACCAGATTGTCTGGGCAATGAGCAGCAAAGCAGAGGAGCAGTAATATATGCTTGGGCTGTCTGTCTGTTGCTATTAGAGAAATGCTTCAAAACTGCAGGAGCAGCCAGCCCTCTCCCTCCTGCGCAGGGGCACACGCACACGAACGCATGCTCCATCCCTCCCTGACATCCTATTTCCCCCTATTAATGCCACATCCTTCTGGATTATTCATCTGAGCTCTCCTATACGTGCAAGCAACCCCTCCCATGCAAAGTGAATTCTTCTGGACAAAAGGAGGCTCTGCCAGTCTCCTCCCAGCCTGTGGCAGCACCCAGCCTTTGAAACTGGGTCACACGAGCTCTGCCACCCCGTCAGGGTTAAGCTTTCGCATCACCTGGGGCCATTTCAAACATTTCACAGCCCCATGGATTGAATTTAAACCATACAACATACACAGTTTTGATGCACTCAGCAGTTCTGTGATATTTCTATGACATTTGTAACTGCTGACCAGAAATCTCCAGGACTAGGATTTTGGCATGAAATGCACCCAATCCAGTGCCACCTCATCACAATTCTGTCCTGTCCTGGATATCAGCAAGGTACAGGAATCCAGTACATCACTGAAAAGATTAAAGAGGGAAGGAAAGGAAAGGAAAGGAAAGGAAAGGAAAGGAAAGGAAAGGAAAGGAAAGGAAAGGAAAGGAAAGGAAAGGAAAGGAAAGGAAAGGAAAGGAAAGGAAAGGAAAGGAAAGGAAAGGAAAGGAAAGGAAAGGAAAGGAAAGGAAAGGAAAGGAAAGGAAAGGAAAGGAAAGGAAAGGAAAGGGAAAGGAAAGGAAAGGAAAAGGGAAAGGGAAAAGGAAAAGGAAAAGGAAAAGGAAAAGGAAAAGGAAAAGGAAAAGGAAAAGGAAAAGGAAAAGGAAAAAGGAAAAGGAAAAGGAAAAGGAAAAGGAAAAGGAAAAGGAAAAAGAAAAGGAAAAGGAAAGAGAAGGAATAGAATAGAAATAGACTAATAGACTATAAGGATTAAAATTTTATAAAAATGCTTGTAATTATGATTTTTATATCAGGACAATTTTGCAGTGTAAACACAATGTATTCTTACACTGTCTTTCCTTTACGTGCCAACCCATGACATTTATTGCAAAACTCCTACTGAGCTCTAAGATGCAAACCTTGCTTTCAAGCCCATCTTTTCACTTTATTTGGTGGGGCTGGAATTGCCCATGTCAACTAATTAACTGTTAAAACCTTAAAGTAAAATATTACATTAAGTGTCAGAAGGAGCAACCTTCTGCTGCAAAAGCAGTGGGCAAGAACTTTGCTGCAAAGATCAAGTGAAGTTACTTTTCTAATAACTCCCAAATTAGGGCACTCTTATTATTTGCATTATTCTGGGATGTTGGATTCGAGATATCTTTGTAAAGATGTAAAGTTAACTGGCAAATCAGACCAAGAATGCTGAATTTCTAAGAAGCTAATTGCATGTACTTAGTATTATCAAGTTAAATTTTGGAACTGACCTCATCTGCTACATGATAAGATTTAATTGTGTCATATGTTTCATTAAGGAAGGGTCCATGACTTGCTGAAACTAGACTGAGTTCCTTTATGAAGTATGTTTATGAAAATTTGTTTCCTGGTATCTAGAGGGGAAATTATTTTCTGACTCCTTTATACTCACTTGAAGGACTGCCAACATCTTGTTTAACACAGGTATAATTCCATTATTTTAACACCAAACAAGAATCAAAATTCCAATATAAATACACATGTGAGAAATCAGACCTGTTTTCTGCAGATCACAATAAGTCAATGGCAGCCCAGTCCTTGACTTCATTTGGACCAGGATTTTAGCCAGGATACTTTGCCATCCAAGCTTCCATGTGAAAAGCTTTAAAATAACCCAGTAAAAAAGGAAAAGATCATGGATAATGCAGTCAGGGTGTATCATTCAAATGGACTTTAGAGACAGCTCATAAGCCAGAAATCTAAAACACAGCACATGGTTTGGATGGTGAGGTCCTTGGGACTGAAAGCAATTCTTTGGCTTCCTTTGCTGGGTCACTAAGATTCTTTTTTCACTGATGCACTAATTACAGATAATTATTACAAATTATTCCAGTGACTGGAATTAGTGAGACATTAAAGTTGTGCAATTTTTTTCTTTTTACTACCTCTGCCCATTTAGTAACTTTGCTTTATGGCTGGTGTTGGTCAGCTACAGGCTCTAAACAGCACATCCCTTTGCTAAGGAAAAGAGATAATTTAAAAGCCATGTGCCACCATGTGCCTCCTGGGTACTCTCCACTCCCTTCAGTCTTCATTGTTCTGCTGCCACAGGGCCCCAAACCTCCTGGCTGCTCTGTGCCCATCTTTTTTAGACTTCCACACCTTCTTTATTTGCACCTAAATTGCTACAAATAATAAAACAGCAGTTCAATTTCTTAGCTTTAACAGATGCATCTGATTTCTGGTTTTGTTTCACAGTTTCAGCTATGAATAAAACTAATCAAGGCATGTGAAGAAGTCTTGGGGTCAGAACAGTTTAGAAAAGGGTCACTAATAATCTAAAACTGTGGTCAGAATGTCTGGTTTAAATGTCTGAAAGAGCCATGGGAAGGGAAGGCAACGTTTTTCTGCTCTGAAATTCACATGTAGAAATGTTTCCAGTTTAATATCTGCGACTCTTTTGACTTAAACTATCCACAGTTTCTGGAAACAGACTAACAAATCCTGAAATTGGCATTTGGGAAGTGGTGTGATTATTATTCCAGTCTGATCCAAGATCTAAAAGAATTTCTAATTTATCATATCAAGGTTTCCTGATGAGTAGCCATGAGGGAGATTTCAAAGGTCAGGAGAAATGAAATGCAGATTTAAATCCAAATTAATCAGAGGCAGACTCCAGACTGGCTTACACGTACATGGGTAAACATTCACCATAGACTATATATCACTCCAAAACATGGAAATGTAATCTAGAATTGAATTTCAGAGCACTGAACAAAATGTAAGCCATAGGAAAAAAGCTGTGGCTGGAGGTGAAAATCACTCAGCAGAGACTGGGGAGCAACAGAGCAGGGAAATGGGTGGGCATGACCCGAGTCTACCTGGGCAGTCCTTATCACTGGGGCAGGGGAAAAGCTGCTCTGATTGAGTCTGTTGTCAGCTTCAAGATGGTTTTCCATGGTCAGATCCATGACTTGCTACTTTTCTGGGATTTGTCATTTTTTCAGAGTGGGAAAAGACCCTTTAGGACCTGTACCACAACTTCTGGAAGGGCTGAGCTGTGTCACAGAGACCACAATGCTGACCTGGTCTGAGGCTTAGAGATTTTATATGACAGCTGTTGAGTGTCTCAAAGCTTGTCAGGTATATAGAAGCTCTAGTAGATGTGTTTGCTTTATTTAATCCATATATTTGCCCATTAAATAATTCAGAAGGTGTTGTATTAAACAGACTTCAGAGAAAAGTGGTGGAAGTGCATTTGCTGAAGCAAGAGCTTGAATAATGAGACATTTCATAAAAGAAGCTGGACTTTTAAAGTCAGAATGGATTAAGGGCATGAATTCATGTGTCCCATGAGAACTTATTATAAACTCAAAGGACATCCAGAGACCTTCAGCAAGAAGCAGCTCTCACACTTGAGTTTAATTTTAGTACCCTTGCAGTTGTAAATAAATTGTTTTTATAGTTGTTTCAATGTGAATAAGAATCTTATCTGATCACCCAATTAGCAGTATGGGGGGGTTGTAAAAAATGAGAACTGTATTACAGATGATTCTGTAGAAGAAGATATCTATAAAAATTGTATCTTAAAGGCTACAAAAAAAAAAAGAGAATTTAAATTATACTAAATAAACCCCTTTGAAAAAAGTCAAATGAGTTTTTCCCTATCTGTGGCATAGTTATAACACAATCAGCTGGACACTGATAACTGGTCATCATACTCATGGCTGATTTCCTATTCTCACACAGTAATAATGATATTATGATCATGCTAACTGCTGTGTTGCCAAAGCTACAGGAAAATGATAACCTGCCTGAAAGCATCACCTTCAGAAGGAGTGCAAAAGAAAGAAACCCAGACTGGAAACGGGGTCCCAGTTGAGGTGAGAGCCTCTTTGCCCAAACCTGGCTGTGGACAGAGCAGTGAGGAGGATGAGGGAGATGGGATCTCCTGCTCCCAGCACCTCAGGCTGGTCTGTCCTTCAAGATTTCATTTTCAGAGCCTATTTTGCAAAGCAAGCTTCAGTGTGGCTCTCACCCCAGTGCCTCAGGTAACACAGACACTCTCTTCCCATCCTATTCTATTTCTCTTTTCCCCCTCATTTTCATAGAAACTTCAGCTTTCTTTTAGCCAACCCAGTTCCAGGGAAACCACCCTTCTTAGTGGTGATTAAGTATAGTCAGTGATTTAAAACAAGAGAACAAGAGTCCTGCATTTAACTTTCACTAAGAATTTAGAAAAAAAAAAAAAAGGCTCTATAAATGGTCACTCTATTTTAACTCCTCTTTGATTTTTCTGTAGCAGAAATAAGTTGTCTCCCCTATTTATTTTAAGAGTGCTTTTGAGCTGTTCAACATTATTCCTGCTTTGGACATGAGCTACCACTGTTACAGGTGTGTGCAAATTGTGACAGAATAGAATATTTCAGTTTGAAGGGACCCACAATGCCTACTTAGCCCATCTAGGCTGCTCTTATATGATGGACTGATGGATATGATGGACTGATATGATGGACTGATGATGTGATGGACTTCTATGATGGAGCTTTTGCTCAGCTCAGGGGCAGGAGATTTTATGTGTCACCCATCAGCTGTTCCTGCTGCCAGGGAGACTCTTTCCTGTGGCTCTTCAGCAAGGTTTGACCTCTGGTATGTGGCAGGTGAAAGACAATGACTGATCTGAGGCCTGGATCTCATTTGGTGATTCTGCTAATGAAGCAGCATGTGGACAGGCAACAGCTTTCATTAGCTGCCCATTTTTTCAACTGCTGTGTTTTAGGTTCACAGCAAGAGTTAAGGATTCTAGGATGGAGTCTGAGAAGAAGAAATACTAAGCTCACTCAGGCACCAGATTGCCTTCTCATCACAAGTTTTATACTAAATAATGATATAATTGGTTACCATAATGATTTTTATTTTAAAAATATATGATATCATTTATCAACTGCAAACTAATTTCACTTCTTCTGTCTTATGAATTTAAGATTCATGTGAGACTGATCATACTGTAAGTGAAATCAAGTCCTATTTTTACTTACCCAAAAGAGTATTTGCAGTGTGTTAAAGTCATAGTTGCATTTCTTACTGTTCCAAGACTTTTGCATTTCAGTTGTCAAATACAAATATATAAAAGTTGCACTCCTGAGATTTTTAAACTTTTGGTGTTGCATTGGGTTTCTTTACTTTTTTCAATGAAACCATTAGCTTAAGATTTAAAGCAGCTTAATTATGTGATCAAAAAATATCTCCTTAGTGTGCACTCTCTTTGTTTGGCTGCTGTAGATACATATCTGCCATCTCTTGCCTTGCACAGGTCTCTGAAGGGCAGGGACAATTTCCCCAAGATTTAAGAAGAAGAAGATAAGCACTTTAGCACTACCACAGTAAAGAGCAGGAGTGTGTGAAATTATTGGAACAGCAAGGCTTGGTATCTCTAAAGGCTTAACCCTTCTCTTACCCCAGGGGCAGTATAGCAGAGACATTTCCCCCATCAGCACCCCCCACTCCGGGCTGGGAGCACATTTCCAAGCTCATTAATTCCTGCCTCATGCCCAGGGAGGGATGAGGCCCTGCCAGGGATGGGGCTGATAATTGGTTTCTCTTTGAGGTGCTGAGGTTGGGACACCTGTTAATGAGAAAGTTGACCAAGGACAGCAGCTCCACTGACACCAACTATTTAGCAGCTGTCAGGCAGTAATGACTCCAGTCACTCCTATTTGGCCTGGTTTGAGCCAGTAACCCAGAGACAAAGGCCTCCTGTCTCATTACTGCCTCTCCCTGGAGCCAGACCCCTCTTTCCCAGCAGCTGTCTATCGCATTAATGTCAGAATCTTGCATTTAAAGGAAAAAGTTTGCAAAGATACATCTGTCCAGCACCTAAAAGCTCCCTCCTGACCCAGAAAGTTCTGTCTCAGGCTGCCAGCTGACAGGGGTGTACTGCAGGGTCCATCCCATCTTGGCTCCAACACTCCCACATCCATTTGCCTCTCAGAGCCCACTGTACTTCCAAGCTAAAAGTCTTCATTATATTATTATTAAGAGCACTATGTATGGCCTCTTAAAATAGCTGGGGGACAAAGGAAGGGGCACCAAATTATAGACAGGTATAAAATCCATTCAAGTTAGCTGAGCTGCTCCCATTCACCCTAAGAGAAGATTCAGCTCACCCAGTGAAAATGAAATGAGTAGGCTTACCTGTCTAACATACCTGATAAGTACAGGGGCTGCAAAATAATCTTCCTCTAAGGATATACATGAAAATATCAGCAGCCAAACACATTTTGGCTTCAATTTATCAGGAGTCTGATCCAGATAGTATTCAGTAGTGAGCACTACCCAGACTGTATCTACAAGCTCCAAAACAACATGCTTCTGGGTTAGAAATGGCAATAAAATGTTACCTGCAGACACTACAGGCAAAAACAACTCCTGCATCTCCCTCTTTCCCTTCCCCCTGCGTTCAACCTGGCAGTGCTGAGCTCTGCCTGTGGAAATGAACAGCTCCAGCTCTGGTAGGAATGCTGTTACCAGCAGGGCTGTGCTCCACAGTGGGCAGGGTCCCCTCCCAAGCCCCACGGCAGCTTTTCCAGTCTGTCAGGTCAGGTAAGTGAAGGGAAGAACAAAAGCATTGCTGTGTGCAGGAAGGGGAAGGGATGGCAGCAGTGACCTGTGCCTCCCCCAGCCCACCTTGCCCCAGCCCCCAGCAGCGAGGAGAGACCTTTGCTCAAGGTTTAAAGTAAAGGTGGCGAAGTAAGAAGAGAGTTAGCATGTCTCTCAAATCCTCTGCATGCTAATATCATTAGTATTAGTGTTGTTGTTATTGTTGTTATTTTTATTATTATACAGTTTGTACAACAGTCACTTCTGTGGTCCCCAGTTACAGACCCCAGGCCATGCAGGGTAACAGTGACTGCAGAAAGGCTTCCTCTCTGATCAGCAGATCTCTCAAGGATGCCAGACTTCAGTGTAGGAATTCTCTGCTCTGGATAACCTGTGCAAGAGCAGCAACAGCAATCCTTCAGTACAGCAAACCATGCACGATGATGATGTGCTGAGTGATCAGGGTAGGAAAGGGAGGTGGAGCTCTTTTACCACCACAGATCTCTCTCACACAGATGCAGTTCTGGGAGTGGTGATGGCAGCAGACAAGCTTGAGGGGCTGAGCAGATCCCAGGGGGCCAAGGGGGCTGTCCCATGTACAGCAGGATCAGGAGCCTGATCACTGCTCCCTAGGCACTGGGATGGCTCCTGGGGGACACTTTTATTGCTCCCTGAGGAGTTAGGTCTAACCTAGACACATTGCCTGCCAAGGAAGCTTCCACCTCTTTTTTTCCTTCTCTCTTTTCATTACTTGCACAGGGTTTGTGTGGAAATACACCTCCCAGTCCAGGCAGCATGAAAACCTCTTTTCTCTCCTTCACTGTTCTCTGCAGGTGCCTCAGCTGCAAACAAAGCAGAAGTACCATGTATAGCAGTAACCACTCTTTTCCTTGGCACAGAGAAATTCACTGTGTGGGACTATTCCTAGCCCAGAGATAGACTTATTGAAAAAAGCAGAGCTAAGGAAAATCTTTGGAAGCTTTATGGGCAGCTTTGGAAACTTTATGGGCACAACCTCCTGCTGGCGGCAATGTGTGCTGCTCCCTTGTTGCACTACATCATTTGGCACCACCCTGCCATACTTTCTGCTCCTGAGCCCCCAGAAGGCCAGCCCAGGATCAGACAGCCACTCTGGGAGCACCAGGAGGGCTGTTCAGTCCACTGCACTTTTTAACAGGCAGGCACCCAGAGCAGAGTACCCCCACCAACAGGACAGGCCCTCACGGCTGATGCTGTTGGTGATCCCAGCACTGAGGCTGACCTCAGGCACAGGGGTTGAGCTGCAGGGAGCAATGGGCGTGATAAATTTGCTTTGATTGGCTCTGTTCAGCTGGAACTTTGCTTTCCGGAGTTGTCGATTCTGGGAACTTTCCTGAGCGTTACATTCACTTCTAATGAAGGCAAAGCAGGGAGTACAACAAATAAGCTCAAATGTGCAAGCAGAACTGATCCATTAAGCCTGGTACATCCTGCACGCTATCAAAATCAATGTACATCATGGCTGAAAAGTAGTATCTGCAAAACAAAGCTCGAGTTGTACCCAAAATGTAAATTCCTGAGTTTGCTCTGGAAATGAAGAGACTAAAAATAAGATTATAAATATGGGGATCTTTGCTTCTCTGGCTGCTCAGCGCTAGAATGGTTCCTGTGTCTGACAGATTATCTCCGCGCCGCTAAAAATGATCAGAGCCCCGAGGCAATTAATTCCTCACTTCCAGAGTTTCACTTCTGCGGCAACGATTCCAGGGACAACGAGGGGGCGGCCGAGAGGGGCGGGAGTGGAGCGGGGTAAACAACGCCAGGGGCAGAGAACGAGCGGGGATGCAAAGGCACAGCGACCTGCTTGCTGCAGGGAACAGCCCCAGCCGGACCAGGGCTGCCGTGGGAAAGCCTTCATCCCACCGGGGACAGAGTGCAGGGCATGTGATCACAGCCAGGGCCATGCTGAAAAGGTGCCCCACCTCACCCTGGCAATCTGATCACCCCACAGCACCCGGAGCTCCCCCGGGCTCCCGTGGGTGGACAGAGGTGTCCTGCATCCTCTCTGTGTTCAGATGGCATCCCTGCTGCTGATGGTGGCAGCAGATGTGGGCACAAGAGACAACAGAGTCACCTGCCTCCAGGACCTGCTGTGGTCACCCAGACCAGGAAGGGGATTTCAGCCACACCAAAAGGTGTGTGTGTGTTGTTATCATGTTGTATTCATATTTCTAAAGTCTTGTACCTTCTCAGCAATACTTCTTGGGGGCAGTTCTTCACAGCACAGACTTCCTCTTCTGCTTGTTGCTGCTTCTTCATCAGAGCTCCCTCCAGGCTCTCCCTGACTGGCCAAGCCCAGCCCCTTTTATCTCAGTTATCTTCATTAGCTACAGCTGCAGCCCAATTAAGGACATCGCAGCTGCAGCCCATCAAAAACAACCAGGGCTTATCAGAGCGAGGCCTATATAGAGATATCCAATATACAATACAGATATTTTACTAGGACTCCTACTACATGTGTGGACTGAGATCACCTGTTAGGAGTTCCAAAATGACATCCCCTTCCTGCCTGGTTCACATTTGCAGAGCATATCATGCAGTACCCAGCCCCACAGCACGGAGCTGGCAAGGGGTCAGTGCTGCCAGGACATCCCCTGCCTGTCACCTGATATTTTATGAAAAATCCCTTTGCCAGGATTTCTTCTCCTGGGAAGGTTCAGCCTCTCCCTGGTTTGCTGCTTTGGAATGTGATTTGGAGAATTGTTAGCCCGGCATGTGAATTGTTTTTAATTAATGGCCAATCACAGCCATGTGATGGACTCTCTGAGTCTGTCACAGGTTTTATTATTCATTCTTGTGTAACCTTCTGATGTATCCTTGCTTCTATTCTTTAGTATAGTTTTAGAATAGAATAGAATAGAATAGAATAGAATAGAATAGAATAGAATATATATCATAAAATAATAAATCAGCCTTCTCAGAACAAGTCAAATTCTCATCTCTCACCTCGTCCTGGGGACCCTCACAACACAACACCTGTCCAGCACCCAGCCTGAAATATCAGCCCCAGCAAGGGGCACCAGTCCAAACTATGGCCTGAGAAAAACAGAGTAGAAAACAGATTGCAACCTCCAGAGGATTTTTTACTTTCACACAGGCAAGGAGAGACAAGCTGGGAATGCTACTTTTAAATCAGAAGTGGAAGTGTGATTTCCTGGAGGGCTTTGCCTCACTCAGTTCTGTGTGATGGTAAGGGTCTTTTGGAAAAACATGACTCTGGCTTCAGTCCAAAACATCCTCAGAATTCCCAGATCCCTGATGAACCAGCAGCATACACACCTGATCTCCAGCCTTTGCTTTTGTTAAATTGTTTTGAAAGGCAGGTCCTATAAGGAACAGAAAGTGATCCTGGAGACCTGTGACAGCAACCTGGGGTCTGCAACATCTCTGCACCAGGATGAGCCCAAGGGAAGGGCACTTTTTGTTGTCCCTTTTCCCAATCCAGGCCAAATTTTATTTCATTCCATTTCAAATACCACACAAGGCAAAGGTAATGGGTAATGTGACAAATCACAAAGAAATCCCCAGGTTTTGTGTATCACCCCACTTCATGTAACACTGCTGCAGTTCTTCCTTGGGAAGACTGATAATGGATTTTGTGTAAGAAAGGAATTTGAGGAGTATTAATTTTTGTGCAGCATGTACTAAAACTGGATATTGTCACTTAAGCCACTGTTCCTTTAAGTTGTGCTGCTTGACACTATGAATTATTCAGATATCTCTATGATATATAGAAGTGGTGTCAGCATTTTAGGGCAGGACTCTCCTCTCTTATCTGCTATAAAATCCCAGTGGCTTCACTGAACTATAAAAGGCAAAATTAGGTCCTCAGCAGCATTGTTGTCTTGCAAGCAGAAAATACTCTTTAACACTGAGTGAAGGGTACCAACAGGCCTTGCTTATAGTATAAAAGCAGATATTTGTAATTCCCTGATGCATCAATACATCTAAAAGGTCATTTAAGTCGTTCAGGAATGAGAAATCAGAGCGTAATGAAGATGGGGGATAGTGTAACATTGCCTATTTCTCTATTGCAGAGTTACTCAGGTTGCTCTGACCCCATGCTGCTAATACCAATGGGCTCATGTGCTGAGCAGTGAGGTGTCTGTGCTGTAGGCAGCAGGGCTGAGCCTGAGCACAGAGCTGTGCTGGGAAAAGGAGGGTGCATGTGGAGTGCAGGAGCCCAGAATAGCCCAGGGGCTGCTGCATCCCCTACAGACTGTTCAGGGCAAACCTCTCAAGCTCAGAGGCTGATTGGGCTACAAACACTTGCCATGAAACTGAACAGTCCCTGGGAAAAGTGCTGATAAATTTTCTATCCTTGCATTGATTTTTTTTCTCCTGTTTTTAACCAATGATGTCAAAGACAATTCAATTGAAACTGTTATAAATTCATTGTCAAGCATGGAAGAACATTCACTCTGCCTCACCAAAACTGAGGGGTTGTTAGAGCTGTAAAAGAAACAAAGATAGAGGAGACAAGAGAAAAAAAAATGCATGTGTTGTGAATACTCTTGGCAAAGCCAGGGCTTAAATTACCAGTGGCTTAAATGATAGAGATCTAAATTCCTGGAGTTTCCTGTGCCTTGTCAGTGTGTGGATGCTAGGGTCAGGGTAACCGAGGTTTAGTGATGCCAAGGCAGATGTAAATTCTTACTTTCCATTTCTCCCATCTCTTTGTTGCAACACTTGTTGTAGGTATTTACAAAAGAGGTATTTACAAAAGGCAAAGATATATCAAACCTTGCTGGCCTTCTTCCCATGTTGGATAGAATGGTAAATATTTTTGGAGGGGGTGTAAACCTTAATGCTGCTGGGAAAAAGCCAAGAGGTACCAAATGGCAGAGAGGAGGAAACTCACCCTATGGGCAGGTGTTTTTCAGAGTATTCTCATCAGCATCTGGTATTTGCCACTGGCAGAGACAGTACAGGGGCTAGCACTTGGATCCAGTCTGCCTGTCTTTCTATTCCTGCTACTGATTGATTTCTTACCTATTCAGAATAAGTTCTGTCAAATTATTTTCCTGACACACACTTGGATCCAAAATCTCAGCGTCTCTTCTCTTTGTGTGGATGATGGTGGAGGATGTGACAGCTCCCCAGCACATGGCTTCAGCTCACAGGCATTTGGCAATCCTGATGATTCAAATCTTGTAAGTAGAGTTGGGAGATTTTTCTTAGTACTTAAAAAAATTACTCAGATATTGAATGGATTGTATGTAGTCTTCTGACTTCACAAGGAAGCTGGATCCCCACCATGCACTAAATTAGTGAAACTTCTGCTCTAGTTGTTAGGTATGTGTTTTGGACATGTCAGTCACCTGCAGCTCCCAGGTAGGAGCAGCATTGACTATTCCTTCTTAGGATTTAGCTTCCAGTCCTTTCCCAATGTAAAGATTAGGGTTGAAGGAAAAAGACTCCATATTTAGAGTTGCACAAAATGGTTATAAGCTTCCATGAAAATGAAGTGGTAGTAAACATTGTGGGTGAGGGGATTTTTACGGGCTTTTTCTATTTGGCTCAAGCATGCCATGTATGCCTGCTCTGCAGCTGCCACTGCAAGAGATCTGACTTGGTATTGCTCCAACCCTGCAAGGGTGCCTCACAGAGCAGATCTGGACCCAACTCGTGAATGTGCACCTCTTGGGTGACTGCAGGACACTTTGAAATGGACTGAAAAACAGCATTTGAGGCACATCTGGAGAACACACACCTTCCATGCTTTCCTTCAAGGAACAGCTCCTCATCTTGACTGGTCCTCAGTTTGGATGCTACTCTTTGCACAGTGTTTATGCCTTTTGAAGGACCTGTTTTTCTGGCAAGGCAAAGAGTTTGCTGGTCACAACCACAATCCTTCTTGGAATATCCTGAAGTCCTTCAAACAAGTTAGTGCATTGGAGAATTTTACTAGCAGTTTCAGGGCACAAAATAAGAAGGCTTTGTGGACACAAGATAAAAACCTCCAGTAAAACATACTATTTTCATAAGGAGAGAGAATGAACTGGATGGCCCAGTTTTATTGCCAGAAGCCAGCATTTAGGAGTGCTGCATAATCTTCCAAGAGACTGCATTTTCCTCATTGCTCAGCCAGATGGGCAAATGGAGGCACAAAGGCTTCTCACAGGATGGTTCAGCTGATCTGGGAAAAGCAGGAAGAATGACACAAGACAGGTCTTCAGGTCGTTGCTTCTTGGAAAAGTGTTCTGGCTGAAAATACTGCTTAATCAGGCTGGAAGGGAGGTTCCTATCTTGATAGCAGAGTTTGGAGCATCGCTCAGTTTTTATTATCACACAGCTTTGTCTCACAAAGAGAGCTCCCATTGTTGCAATCTGGGTGCTGGATTTCAAAACATTAATCAAGGATTAGGTCTTGGTGCTGATTTACTATTGGGAAAACACCAGTGCCACAGAGGGTATATCCCATGTAAATGATTAATGGAGGATGTGTTCTTCGAGGTGGGTCCTTGGCACATATAAACTGGATCACAGTCTGGATGCACAGGCAGCAGTGTGTATTCCTCAGGCTGCCTCAGAAAACCAAGCTCCGGGAGAGTCTCACTGGGATTAATCCTGCCCCTGTGCCCACTCCCGCAGCCCAGAGGGGGCTTTGGAAGAGCCACTCTCTCCGGGGAAGAGAGGGAAGCGGCAGCACAGCTCTGAGCTGTGTCCTCTGTAATACTGATGTATCCCTGCAGAGGGAATGCTTTGGTAAGACTTCAATGAGGCTGTGTATCATCGTGTTCTATCAGGGACCAAATTCACTTCTTGCATCACCTGCTGAGTTCAGGAGTTAACATCAAGAGCATTTTTACCCAGTAGGTTGCTGGTAGTTGTTTTGCTGGGAATTTTTCCTATAATTCTTATTTTGCTACAATTCGCTTTAAAATTTCATCCCCGACTGAACAGGGTGGAAATGCCCATCTGATTCAATGCAAGGGATAGGCTTTGATGCTGTCTTACATGAGCATCAAAAGCTTAAGATAACATGCATATTAAAAGTGTTTTTCACTGGCAGCTGGCAGAAGGCCCCATGGCCAGATGTAACAAGAGGGAATCCATAGCGTGTTGTTTATCAACTCCTTCTACACTTCATCTAAAATGCACAAGGAAATCACAGTGCCTTCTGAAAAACACTGGGAAATAGGTTTTTTTTTCACTAAAACTGAAACTATGAACCCATCAAAAATACCCCAACATTATGTGTTATTTGTATTGATTAAAGTATGTTTTGCAACACTGGGTATGTAATTGACCATAAAACTGTGCACTGACCTAGTCCTTTCCCTCCAATCTAAGTATTTAAAGACTTATCTACACCCAGCCTTTGGTTTCACTGTGCCCACAGATCACCTGGGCCACAGACACTTTCTGATACCTCTCCTCTAGCACTGCTGCCTTGCCTTTCCAAAATGAGGGGATTTTCCTCTACTGCAAGGCCCACCTTGAAGGGGAGATGAGGGAGCAGTACAGGTGATGATGTCCTCTTTATTCAGGTCACAGCCACTCAGACCATTTGCCATCTGGACACCTGGCAGCTTCAATACCACCTCCTGAGCACACAGGCTTCTGGATGCCCAAGCACAGCAAGTCACCATCCCTCAGAGGCCACCTGGGCACCAGAATGGCAGCACTGACAGCAAACCCTTGTGGATGGCATCAGGGTGGATCTGTGGTGTTAACATTTCCAAAAGCACAAACATACCCACTGAGTACTGAAAGCAAGTCTTAATCATCACAGAGACTTCCTCTGTGGATATGAATAATCTCCTCACTTCCCCTGAGGAACCCCCCTGTCTGCTGACCTCTGTTTCTGCAGAAACACCAATAACACTCAAACTTTCCTAGGTAAAACTTTGATGGGTTTTACCTAGGAAAGACAGCTTTTCTTGGGAAAGGGATGAAGCAAACATTAGATGAGCCCAGCAATAAAATGCCCAGGCCAGGCACTGCCACAGTGCAGCTTCATCTGTGTCTGTGACACAGCTGCCAGAGGCTTCTTTCTCTTTTTGACTTTGGTCAATGATGAACAATTGCTCTGCAACATCCCCTGCTCTGCTCCTCCTTCCCCCAGCCACTGACCAGGGACCTGCTAGTCAGATCAGCATGGGAGGGTCTGGGAGAAGCACTTTCCTCTTCCTGTGGGGAAGGATATGATTAAAACCTTGTAAATAAAAGGCTTGACTCAAAAAAAATGCCTGGGTGCCTCCTGGACACAATGCAGCCATGAGCTGTGGCTCAGGGTGGTGAGAAGCAGAGGTGGGACACGGCGTGATGCCATGGCATGCTGGCCATGGCCTGTCTGCCCCAGAGCCCAGGAGCAGTGACCTCTCAGCACAGACACCTGCTGCTTCCATGTCCTAAGGGCTAACTGAGGTGGCAACATCAGGAGAACCTGCCACAGCCAGGACTGCACCTTCTGGAGAACTGTCACCAAGGTGGAACCCGGGTCAGAGCACAGCTCTGGTCCTGGGTGGTGCCTGTTTCACCTGCTCACAGCCATCCCCCTTGAAAGAGCAAACAGGCCTCACCACTGGCTGTACAGTGGGATCCTCTCCTCTCTAGGGAGCTGCCCTGGTGTGGGTTTGTGCCAGGGGAGAATTGTCCTCTTCAGATCTCCTGTGTGCTGTGCTGTGTGCTACCAAGAATCCACGTGCAAATCCCACACAAAGATTTGTGTCTGTGCTCTGTCCTAAGCTCCTCTTACCCTTTTGATAATGGGATAAAAACCTTCCTTAGGACACAGGGACAACATTGTCCATGGAGGGGATGGACTCTTCCAGAAGCAGGGAGGGTCTGCTGTTTTGCTTTAGTAGGGAGCAGGCAGCTGTCTAGTTTGCCAAGGGTATATCTGGGCTCAGAAACCCAGCAGCATAGACCTGTGCAGAACAACAGGAAGAAACTGCAGCTTTACTGAGGCTGAGAAGGATAACATCAAAAGGCAGAAGTTGCAATCCTCCATCCCTCTCTGTTCCCATGTTCCCTCCATGCGCGGGCCATATGCTCTGCATCCCACGCTCTGGCATCGGATTTGATGTTTCTTTATAGCTCGAGGGTGTCTTGACCAGCTTTCCAGTGTGGTCAGAAACCTGATGTTGCACTGGATTAACCCGGGGAGTCAAACCATTTACTCAGGTTCCCAAGGAACACAAAGCTGGCAATTCCCTGAGGCTTTTTAAGGATACTCATGCTGTGTCCTGGTGTACCTTTCATTTTAACAGTGTGATACTGGTCAAAAACCAGTCCACAGAGAGATATCATAGCCCAAGGAAAAGTGCATGAGACTGAAACTCAGGGGATGTGATGCAAAGATAAAGGAAATCTACCCACATGTTGCCTAGGAAATTCACTTTATGAACTTTCCATGCCCTTTACTTGGCTCTGTCCGATGTGTGCAGAAATTGAGGCTGGAAACCCAGCCTCCTGGCAGTAAGGACCAGAACCTGTGACGATATTACCGAAGAACAAGCGATGTCTGCGACTTCAGGGCCGTTTCCTCCCGCACCGCTGAGGTATAAAGGGATCTGCCCTTCCCAGGAGCAGAGAGGCGGCAGGGATGCTGGAGCCATCAACCTGCCGAGGCAGGAGGGACCCGCGGACAAAGGCGGCCACCCCAGAGCGAGCAGGGCAGAGAGCCGCGGCTGACAAAGCCCCCGGCGGGGGCGGAGATGCTCCGGGAGATCCCGCTCCGCTCGCATCCCAAGGCGGCCGCCCGTGGCTCGGGTCCCTCCCCGCGCCAGGGCAGAGCGGGACCGGGGCCATTTCGGCGCCGCTTCCCCGGGCCGCCCGGCAGGCGCGTTTTCCTGCCTGTCCAACCCCACCCTTTCCCGGGATGGTGCTCTCCCCGGTACCTTTTCTTTGAGAAAAACCGAGGAAACCCATCTGAAAAAAAAAAAAAAAAAAAAAAAGAAAAAGAAAAAGAGGCAAAAAGCGGGGTGGCAGCCCCGGGGGGGCAGCGGCGAGGCAGGGCACGGCGGGGCGGGCGGAGGGCGGGCGCAGGGAGGGAGCGAGGGAGCGGCCCCGTCCCTTTGTACCTGCCGTTCGAAGGCGCCAGGCGGGCCCGCATTGGCTGCGGCGGCCGCGGCTCCGTAACCCGAGCCGGGGCGGGCGCGGCGCACCGGGCCCGGCCGGCGCCCAGCCCGGCAGCCAAGGGACGGCTCGGCTCGGCTCGGCTCGGCTCAGCTCGGCTCCGCCGCCAGCAGCCGCCTCTGCCTGCGCGCCGCTGGGCTCGCTGGGGCAGGGCCGCGCCGCCCTGCCCGGCAGGAGGTGGGACCAAGCCGCGGCGCTGCCGCCCCCTCCTCCCTCCCTCGCTCGTTCCCTCCCTCCCGAGGGCTGAGCCATTCCGGGAAGGCGCCGGCTCCCCCACCGCTCCTCGGCAGCGCCGCACCGGCATCGGCCGCCGCCACCGCGCCGGGCTCGGCCCCACGGCGCTCCGGGGCTGCGGAGGCTCAGCGGCGGCAGCGGCGGCGGGCACGGAGCGCGGTGCCCCGGCGGGCGCGGCGGGCGGCGGGCGGGCGGGAGGACAAGTGGACGGAGCGCCCGGGAGCGGGGGGGCGGCCGCCGCGTAGTTGTTTTGCCCGGGGTAAGTTGGCCGATCCCTGCGGAGGCTTCGCTCCGAGCGTGCAGCGCTTGGCTCCCGGCTCCGTGTCGCCCCCAGCCTCCGGGGCAGGGGGGGCGCCTTTTTTTATTTCATCCCCCCCTCCTCCCCCTTTGGTTTGTGTTTTCTTTTTATTATTATTATTATTATTATGGGGTCTATGGGGGAGCAGTATTTCCAGTCCGGCGTTGCTCTTCTTCCTTGTCCAGCGCTCAACGGAGAACTATAATATTTCTTTCCCGAGATGCTGCAGTGATTTTTAGTTATAGGAAATCAGGCGAACAAAATAATCCGAATAACACGAACCATTTGTTATCCTGTGAGAGCGAACGCAGCCTAGGCACAGATGATGGCAAAAAATTCCATGGAAGGGTCTAAAGAAGACCTGAGCAAAATTACGGAAGAGGAGATGCTGAGATGGAGCAAGGAAGAGCTGGTGAAAAGACTGAGGAAAGTGGAGAATGAAAAGATGAACTTAATGGTGGAACACGGCAACTTGATGAAAGACGTGAACCGGCGGCTGCAGCTCCACCTGCACGAGATCCGCGGGCTGAAGGAGGTGAACCAGAAGTTGCAGGACGACAACCAGGAGCTCCGGGAGCTCTGCTGCTTCTTGGACGACGACCGGCAAAAAGGCAAGAAGCTGTCAAGGGAATGGCAGCGCTTCGGGAGGCACACGGCCAGCGTGATGTGGAAGGAGGTGGGCATGTACCAGCAGAAGCTGAAGGACCTGGAGGCGCGGCAGGAGACCCTCCTTCGGGAGAACGTGGAGCTGAAGGAGATGGTGCTGATGCTGGACGAGGAGCGGAGCGGGGCCGGCTCGCGGAGCTCCATCGACAGCCAGGCCAGCCTGACCAACCTGAACGGCGGCTCGGCCACCAGGGACGTGGGGGACGGGAGCAGCACCTCCAGCACGGGCAGCGCGGGCAGCCCCGACCACCATCACCACCACCTCCACCACCACAAGGCCGGCGACAGCAAGGCCGGGGCCATGCGGAGGTCTATGGATGACCTGTCGGCGCCCCTTCACCACCGGAGCATCCCGAACGGCCTCAATGGTGAGCGAGCCCCTGCCCTGCCCTCCCTGCCCCGCGCCGCTCCCCGGGGGGTCCTGGCCATTCCCAACCCTGCCCATCCTTGTGACCACCTTGGCACAGCAGCCCCGGGAGCCGGGAGGGGCACCTGTGTGCGGGGTGTGCGTTATCACTGCGTTCACTGTGTTATCGAGGTCCTGGGCTCAGGGTTGGAGCCTCTTTTATCTCCAGCAGGGTTGGTGGTTGGTTTTGTTTGTTTGTTTTGGGTTTCTGTTTTGACAAAAATCAGCCTGGGTTTTCAGGGTTAAATAAACACTGATTGTGTTCCCACTCTTCCACCTCTTTCTCTCCCCCTTTAAATATTTTGGTTTATGTTTGGTTTGTTTGTGTGCTAGATTGATAAGATTGATAAAGATGGGATGAGATTTTGGAGGCATCTGATGAAAGTTCAGGCTTATCCCACCTGTTAGCTCCACAGGTTCTCAGGGCAGGCTGGCTGTGGAGTGCTCAGCAGTTTTGGAGAGGGGCATCTCGGCTTTCCCCTGTCTCCACTTCAGAAAGAGGAGTTTTGTTTGTAGAGAAGAGATTGCTCTCGAAGGGACGCTGTGCTCACGATTTTGTTCAGGCTAGTCATTGAAGTTAGAAACAAGCTCCACAATGAAATCGTGCCAAGCCTTCTTTGGCAGCTCACATCCAAGCAAAGTTTCTCCTGTTGTCTAATAGTGATCAGGCATTAACATAACATTGAAATATCTTTAAAATGGAGATTTAAAAAAAATCTTTTAAAACCAACAAGACCAAATACATGACTTTTAGAATGTGTTGTCAAGAGGATTCAGTAGGAATCAAACCAGGCAGCAAACTAAAAAGTTCTTATATATAAGACTACTTTTAATGTTCTTAATCCTCTTTTCCCACCAAAGAGGGCTATTTTCTTTGTGGGGTGTCCTTTACCCACCTATAAGCACATAGAGGGGGATGGAGCCCCAGAAGTTGGCTCTGATTGATGTCAGCAGTGGATGTGCTTACTAGATAACCATGCTTTCAGCTCCCAGAGCTTTTGGTGTTCTTTTATATTTCTGGTGATTTGTGGCAAGTCTTTATGTCCCAGGAGACCTGAGGGCATGGAGGATTGATCAACTTGTTTCACAAGTGTTCATCCATGAACGTGCTGTTTGCAGTCCTGCTGCCCCAGTGTGTGTCAGCTCACGGCTGGAGATGTTCTGGCCACCTTGCCCAGTAGTCAGGGATTGCTGTTTTCAAGGATGATCCAGTCACCAGATGGTGCATGGTACAGCAAACATCTTTAAATGTTTGGTGTGGAATTTTTTAATCTCTCTCTCGTAGAGCTGTGTAAATCAGAAGTATCTGCTTTGTAAATCTGCAGATAGCTTCTGCTCTTGACGTGACTTGACTTTATTTTCATAAAGCACTGCTCTCCACAGAGGCTTGAAGAGCACATGACAGGTATTGACTGTTACTGTTATGGAACAGAAAGGATTCACAGCTCTGGTTTGTGAACCTTAGACCGTGTCCCTTTTAGGTGCTGGTAGCAGAACGGGACAAAGCCAGTTGAATTCTTCTGTTAACTCAGGGCTCTTGAGTACACAAAACATAACAATACCTTAGAGCTGTCCCTTCAGTCCGGGGTGACAGCACAGTGGGATACTTCACCTGGGATTCAGAGTCGCCCCTGTCAGCTCAAAAAGGGAAACCTCTGTTTCAGAGCTCGGTCCTCATTGCGCTGTGTGTGGGAATGTGCCCAGCAGCATCTTTTGGACGGGACTGGGAGCCGAGTCTCATGTCCTGCCGTAGGGTAAGGGTAGGAAAGGGAGGGTGACCATCTGCACACAGTGCTTCCATGCCTGCCTCTGCACATCCCTTCTCATTTCCTCTGTGGGAACGATGGGTATGGGCTAGAGCATTTCACTAAAACCTGTAGGTTTTGGTGACTTCTGGTTCTGGGGTGCCTGTGGAAGGTGGTCTCTGTGAGAAGAACTGAAGCTCTTTCCTGCGAACCAGCGCGGCTTCATTTCTGAGGGTGCAACGGAGATGATCGGCACTTTTAAAGCTAATAATCCTTGTAAAGATGTAGACAAGCCTGATCTCTCCACTTAGGTAGTGAAGCTGTAAAATGACTTGAATAGTTGTCATTCTCAGATAGCATCGGTATTCAGCAAGGCCATTTCCCTGGCTGTGCCTTTGGAAATGCCTCTCAATACATATGCAAATGCAGGGCTTATCAGGCCTCTTTTTTGACGGACAGCAAGAAGCCTGGGAGTGTTTGCCTGGGACCAGCAGCAATTCTGTTAAGCCTGTGACGGTGTAGAGGAGCGGGGCAGGAACAGGTGAACATGAAAAACCACTCCAGTGAGTCAGGTGGGCGGTGGAGCTGTCACTGAGCAGCGAGCCGTGTCTGCTGTCCCTGCTCCTGTCCCTGCTCCTGTCCCTGCTCCTGTCCCTGCTCCTGTCCCTGCCTTCCTGCGTGCAGCCGAGAGCTCAGCCTTTTTGTGCTGTCCTCTTGGTGAGCTTTATTTTCCTCAGGAATAAAACAGAAGGAAGCCAGAGGAAAGGGAGTGCGTGGCCTTTCATTTTTTGGTTGTAAGCTTGCTGTTATCTCATGTCTTTAAAGCACTGGAGAGCTGAGCAGAGGGTGAACCAGGGACTGCCCGGCCAGCTCAGCTGCTACTGAAATGAGCAGCCCTGTGTGCTTTCTTAGGGAGAGGAGGTGGCTGAAAGGGTTGCAGTGCAGAATTTAGCATCTCTAGTAAGAACTCGGCAGAAGCTTTGGACAACTGGTGGGAGGAAGGTTGCTACTTCTGAGCTGCTTGCTGGAATATTTTTGCTTATGGAAAAGCTGGAAAGTCCTGAAATTGGGAGCTGGAAAATGCAAAACTACTGCCTCTGCTAATGGTATCCATTGAGCTTCACTTGTTAAGTGCTTTTCTAAAGGAGTCAGGAGTATTGTGGCTGTTCAAACACTTACAGGAAGGTAGATTTTTAGTAGAATCTTAGTGAGCAAAGGTGGGTTAAATGTTTCCAATTTTCTGTTCAGCGATCCTTGGAAGTGAGTTGTTGAACCAGGGCTTGATTTATTTGCCCCAGCGACCCACCCCAGTGTGAGGTGATGAACTCTAGATTTGTAAGGTGAATTCAGAATAAATGATGTAAGTGTAAAAAACACCCCCAACCCAACTGGTGGTCCAGCTTTGCTTCACTTTTCTGAAGTCTATTTACTTCTGCAAGTTGTCTTTCAGAAGCTGATGATTATTATTCACTCATGGAAGATAATAATTATAACATAGTGTGAGAATGGCTAATATTAGAAGACATGTAATCCTGCTTGTTGGGAAAGTGAGAGGTTTGGTCAATCTCTGTGTGCCCAGGGGCCTGGGCTGTGGGACAGGGGCACCCCAAACTGTGGGATGGAAGCTGGCCAGGTGCCTCTGTAAGGATATGTCACAGTTCTAAACCTACCCACATCCAGGGCAGAAATTGAGGCACAGTCACTGTGTGTGCTTGTGAGTGCTTTGGCCCTCCTTTTTATGCATGGTGTGGATCTCTGTGCACACACAATCTTTCTGCCCATCCAGCTTCAGACAGCTCTGTTGAAGCAGCTGCTTGGAATTAGGTTTGAAAAAGAGAATTAAAAAAAAAAGTCGGTACATTTTGTGATATTGATATTAACATGACCTGGGGAAAGAAAAACCCCTCAGGTTTATTCCCACAGGATATATTCCTGGACTGTGAGGTATGTGGGAACATTGGGAGGATGACTCAGAGTTCCCTGAGGCCAGGGCAAGGGCTTCCACCGGTTTTGGCCTTATCTAGATCTCACTGGGACAACTGTTCATCCATCTCCAGCCTGGAGGCATACAGGCTCAACTAGCAATGTGCCCGGGACTGAATCCTGTGCATGCAGGGAAAGCATTCGGGCTTTAGTTTTGGTTCACTCCTATCAGCTGAAGTTGTCATAGAACCTCACCTTCCACTGAAACTGTTTTTTGCTCTAGGTTCCCAAAATGGACTGGGTGGTTTCCAGTGTCTCTGACTTTATTCCAGTTGGGTGAAGTGTTAATTTTCATGCTTTGTTTTTGTAAATTGTTGAAAACATCAACAATTAAAAGTGGTCAGGGAGGCCCAGAAAGAAGCTGTGGGTACAGCAGAGAGCCTGTAGTAGCAGAGATATTAATCTATGGCCTCTTGTTGCTGTCTTCTCCAGTGAAAGAAGAATGCTCTCTTCCTCTCTTCTCTGGGTGAGGGGGTGGGAAGATCTCGAGTTGTATTGATTCCCACTTGTAGATGTCCACATATTTACCTAGAGGGTACAATATATTGCAGTTAAAATGGTGGCAGAGAGAAATGGCTGCTCTCTGTGGGTTGGTATTGATTGGTAATGCAGCTGCCCTTCTTTGCACACCCTTAAGGCCAAAAGACTTGGTTTTATTAGTGTATTAATAATCAATATATTTATTATTTATGATGGCATATTAATGAGGCCTTTGAGACAAGAATATGCAGGGGCAGAGGCAAAAGATGAGGTTCATCCCATTTAATTTGAGATTTCTCCAATAGAGGCTTTAACATCTGCATTGCCCTGGACATCCTTTATTTGCCATGTGGAGAGAGGCACTGTGGTGTGATGATTTATGTGAACCATGTCTGCATCAAAGAGAGCAGAACTGTGTGCTGGTTGTGCTCTTTCCCTCTGCTGATGCCTGGTCAGCTCATTCATATGCAGCCATCTAAAGCCAGATGAGATCAGCCCTGTTCCAGCTCTTGTGTGACCATTGTCCACTTTTGCAGTGCTCCTGTCCTAACTCTGCTGAAAGAGAGGAAATTGCCTTTCTCAGCAGCATTCAGATACCACCCCCTTACAGTCCCTCACTGTGTGGGCAGGCCAGGTCAGAGAAAGTCCTGTTCTCTGTTCTGGAGACCTCTCAGAACTCAGTGGCTCCTGCCAAGATTAAGCACAGATTTGGTTACTTGACCAATTATTTTCTTTCTTATATCAAGAGCACTTTTCATCCTATGAAAATGGCTTTAATGTTGTTTTTTTAATACTGCTGTTTTTAACATGTTGGTATTTTTGGTGCTGTAGGCTGTTACAGACAGACTCCTTGTGATTAAGGCAGGAAATCAGCTCTGGGTTGGTACACTAGATAGGGGTAAGACCTCAGGAGAAACACCTGTTTCCATCTCTGTAAGTTCAATGTGTTCTGCTGTTTGGCTTATCAGTGCTGAGGTCTCAGATATGAAGGGTACAGCTTGAGTTTTTGTAGCCAGCAGCCATTGGCCACTCATTCAAAGGATTTCCATGGAGTGCTTCATTTGAGGCACCTTTGTCATTGTCCACTCCTGCCTTCTGCTGGGGCACTGCCTGTGTGCCAGCCTGCTTGGTTTCCAAGCCTCAGGGTAGCTGGTGTCCCTGAAAACAAGGCTCAGGATGCTTAAATTAAAATTGGGCCATATCTGGAAATATATTCTCCATGGTAATGTGTTCTAATTTTGTTTTCCTCTTGCGTATTATATAGAGATATCTTATTCTCAGCTGTCCTGTTGAAGGAAAAAACCTTGTATTGATTAAAAGACAATTTTCTATGGGCCTTTGATGGAATTATCCACTTACCCTCATTGAAAGCAGTCAGAATAAGGGAAGTAGCCTGTGCTGGTTACATGTAAATGATTTGGTCCTCTGGAGACATTTCATCAAATAAAGCTGAGGATCGAATTAAATGGTGATCTAATGAAGTGGCAGGCTGGGAGCCCAAAATGCAGCCATGGCAGGTGTTACACCTGATGTGTGTGTGGAGAGGAGAGGCATGAATGCCAACACTGACAGAGCATTGCATCTGAAAGCTGAAGGGTTAATACTTTGTGGGGACAAGGGTGCCTGCATCCATGCAACCTTGGGAGTGCTGTGGGCCTGCCCTGGGAGGCGCTGGGCTTTTTATCTGCCCCACAGCATGGCTGTGGCCTTGCTTGCATCTCACACAGACATTCCCATGGCAGGGTCTGCTGACATTGTCTCCTTATAGCATGCTTCTGTACTGGGGCTGCATTTTGGAGATGCTCTGGGAACAGAAAAATGGACAACAGCTGATGGTAGGTGAGATGGGGTGAGGTGCTTAAACTGGCAAAAACATCTGGTATACATCAGGTGTGGAGTGAGGCTAATGAGAAACATCTAAGCCCATTTAAAATTCAGCTAAAATGCTTGAACCCAGAAGGCTGATGTTCTTTCCACACTCAGAGGCAGGCCTTAATGCATCCCACTGCAAAACACACAGCGCTGCTCTCCTGGAACAGAGATGGTTTGGAGGCTGCACATCCAGTTTTCCTGCGAATTAGCTGCAACTGGCTGGGTTTGCTTCTGCATTCTGTATTTTTAACCTGACTTTTTGTCTGCCAGCCAGAATTCATCCTGCCCTGTCGCCAAATGTCATCATCCCCTTGTGGTTAACTTGCTGCAATTCATGAAACACTTGGCTGCCATAAATAGTTATGTGCAGAGGTTCCAGTGCGCGTGGGGCGGGCAGAGCGGCGCTGCGAGGCACTCGCACACGAACATGTCCACCAAGAGAAAGTTGACCCACTTCTGCAAATAGATAACTCCTGGCAGAAAAAGTAACACTGTCTCAGAGAATCTATCTTCCCCTTGCCTACTGAATTGTGAAGCAAAAAGCAAGCCAGCTCCATCTCCTGAATTAGCGGTGATGTGAGCACGGTGCTCCCCATTGAAACCGGGGTGTGTAAATCGGCCCTTGATCTGAGGAGGGCTTAAAATGGCCACAATTTGGTTGTGATTTTCTTTTTTTCAGTATAATGAAAGCTTTTGTTAGTGAACGAGGTGCATGGGGTTCAGGACTCAGCTGCTCTTAGGCATTAGGAAACATTTATCACCATGGCAATTGAAGGCTGCTGGGCAGGTTATTTTGAACACTTTTCTAGTGACTCATGTCTGGGTCAAGACCATTTGTGCCAGGTTACTTTAGCCCCTCTACATACAGGTGTATATAGTCTTCTTTCCCTTAAATTGTTTCTTGCCTTGCTATTTTGCTTCTCTCAGGGAACTCATTGCTTGTTCTGCCTTATGTCTCCAAGATGGTGGTTCACCTTGCTCAGAGCCTCTTTGTGAGGGTCTTTGTGACCTCAAGTCCTTGTGAAGTAGATTACAGGTTAGTTTTGACTGGCTTTGAGACTTCACGGATCTTGCAGTGAGATTGAAGCCATCCTAAATGTGATGTGAGTTATCTCATTGTGTGCTGGGGCTCTCCTAGGGCTTGTAGGACGGGATGTCTCCTGTTTGCCCGGGGTGGGAGGGCTGTCTGCAGCAGAGGGAGCACCGTGGGTGAGTCGGGCTTGTGGCAGCAGGGCTGTGGCCAGCTGCACGCTGCAGCGGCAGGGTGACACGCTAGCTGTCTGCTGCGGTTGTGTCAACGCCGGCTCGCTGGCAGAATTCGTTCAATCAAAGCTGGAGTGCTCTGAAAAGCCCTTCAGACTTTGCTCCATCCCTGGGCTCTGTGCAGTGACACTCAGGACTGCATGCATGCTGCCTTCCCCCCATTTCAGCCCAAACTCCTGTGCTGCTGGGGTTTCATTCATGTACAGCTGCACTGGAATGTCTGTGAGAGGTGAGAGATGAAGTGTGGGGAGCAAATGGATGGGGTAGGGCCCAGGCTGGGAAGCAGGAGGAGATACTTAGCTGCTCTTTCAAACCATCTCCAGGAGAGTAAGATCAAACCATCTCTAGGGGTGCCTGTGCCTGAGGGTTTGATGGCTGTGTCTGACCTGTCCTGCATTCCCAGGACAATGAGAACTCCCTGGCTGCCTCTCTGTCCCTGTGCTGTAGAAGATCCATGAAGAGGAAAGAAGCAGGCAAAAGGACTACTCAAAGTAGAGCAGCAAAACCAAAGCATTGTTTTAGAAAAGAAGAGAAAAGAGAGCATTTCCAGTCCCCAAAGTGTAATATTTCTATGGAAATAGCAGGAAGAGGCTTGCTGTCACTCTCTGATCTAGTGGGACTGACTAGATTTTGTTTGTTCTTTCCCACATCTTCCATCATCTCTGGATCATCTGAAGACAGGTTGCTGTGCATCACAAATGCAAGATTCCTGGTTTCTGACTTTTGATTAAGTGCTAAGCAGTCTCTGGAGGACTGGCATCTATCTTTCATCTGCAGTTTTTTACTTGCTAAGGTACATTTCTCTCACTCTATGACACTTATTGATGATGCCTTGTCCTTTAAATGCCACTTCTGTGACACTCTGCTCCTGGCTGTGACTTTTTATGAGGCCATGGACTGTTCAGTGCTGTGGCACATCTCAGTGGCCAGTGAAGTTACTGTGGGACACTGTTGGACTTGAATGAAATTGAGACTTGGACTCTTTACACTTGCTTTGGTATTTTTTTCAAAGGAAATCCAGAGTGTCTTTAATCTCCAACAAGGGAAGTAATCTGTCCTGTTTAGGCAATGTTCTGCTTGATTTTTGTGTTGCCAGAGGACTACTGCTGGTTATATACATACAGGAATTTACCATTTTCATGTTGATGTTTTCACTGTTTTCCCCTCATTTTTCTTTTTAATACGATCTAATAGAATAGATTCCAGGACAGTCTACATGAAAGTCTACTTTTATGGAGTAGAGTAACATCATCAGATGCTAATGGAGTATCAGTAATTAAAAACAACTAATTTTGGTTGATGCTGAATCTTTTCCAGCTCATAACAAAGGTGTTAAGAAAGTCTTATTTTAATGTACAATCTTAAAGGGCTATTGTGATGCACAGTATTCTTTTGTCTTCTTGGTTTCCTTTTCTTATCTCCCTTACTGGGATTTACAGTCTCATATTTATCTATTTCCCAGCAGCTGAATATAACTTTGATCTATGCTTTGGATCTACGGAGCTTTTAATCCCTTTCCAGTGAGTTAAAAGCTTGTTTGCTGTTGAATGTGATACATAGTTACAGGTTATATGATCTCCACCAGCGGTTCATGCATTGCACAGGGAGGGCACGTTGTGAAAAACTGATAAAATGTTCCCTAGTTCATTTTCCTGATTGCAGCTGAAACCCAGCATGGGAGTCAGTCAATCATTCACTCCTGGTCAAACTGCTGATACAACTGTCCTTTGCTGTTACAAATACCTCTGCACTTGCCTGCTTTAGTTCAGTTATTCATTCATTTCTCTGTGAGGCTTATTTTTGAGGCTGAGTATTTCAGTCAGTGCAGCAGCTTTTCCATCTTTCAGTTCTGCCAACATTTACAGGGTTTTCCTTTTCCATCCTTTTAACACCTTTTATAAATAGGAATCAATTTTTAAAGCCTGTGTGTTTGTTCCTCTTTGATGTCTTGAAGCATGATAATATATGCCTTGTTTGTGGAGATCTTCTCTTGCGGAGTGGCTGCAGTTTCCACCTCAGGAGCAATAATGGTTTCTGCAGCTCTGTCCTCCAGGCCATGTGGGTGTAGCTGCACGTGTGTGACTGTGTTCAACCATCCTCTGAAAGTTCTTTTTGAGTTTAGGTGCAGCTCTTTGCTTCCTGGATTCTGAGCAATTAAGCTGAAAGTCTCTCCCATGCTTGTCTCCTGACCTCTTGTAACAAAATGCAGTTCTCTTTTTATGACATCAGTTGAGACTCTATTGCTTTAGATGTAAGCTTTAAAATAACAAAAGGATGGATGGTTTTGCAAGTTAGAGCACTGGGCTGGGACTCACATTTGGAGTGCTGTCTCATTGTTACGTGGCTTTCTGGTGTAGTCTTTTAGCTAACTTCTGTGATTTGTGGTTCTCCTTTTATACAACCAGGATAATATATTTCCTTTGTCTTCCCCAAGTTTACTGTGGTGCTCAACAGAATTAGACCCTTGCCTCAAATGGGGCCTCTGACCATTGCTATGACACCAGTGATAACAAACAGGTTTTGAGTTATACTGACCTAGCAAGGAAGTAACTCCACACATTTCTAATTCCCAGTTTTGGAGTTGCTTCCAATCTTTTTTCAGTTTTACTGGGATAAAAGCACTTTACATGTTGGGTTGCTTCCCTCTATATTGTATATACTTCTTGGAACCACACGATGATGAAGTGTGGTCAGTCTCTCAGCACCATAAAAAACCAGAAACTTGTCAAATAATAATTCTCTCAAATGAGAAGACAAGCAAAATTAGATAAAAAGCAGGGTTTGCCTCTCCACAAACATAGACAAGTGCAGAAAGATGCTGCTGCTGTCACAGCAACAGGCTACCTTGATATCTTCCAGAGAGTGGACACAGCATTTGTTGTTATTTCAGCTCATCCCATCTAAGTTGCCCAGCTGAATATCATGCTATCTATATATGTGTATTTGAAATGTGTATTTAAAATGTTTATCTGTCAGCCTAGTACAGTTTTGACTGGGGTGAAGAATCACAGCTGTGAAGCAGAAGGGTCCTGCTTGTCACGTTGCTCCCCATGTCACAGCTGTAATTGCTGAAGGCACTCTTCCTCTTTCCAGTTAAATTCTTACCTGATCCCTTGATTGCTTTATTTCTGATGCTGGTAATTTGGTAACTCCTAATGAGTCCTGACTGAAAAGTCATCAAAGTCATTCTTGGGTGTGAACTCAGAGTTTCTTAACCACATGGGCTTTTATTTCCATTTGTGTGGTGGAATTGGGAGGGAGGATCTATTTGTCAGCGTATCACTGATGCCTTAGGAGGGTGACAAGACCACAGTAACTCTTCCTAGGCAATTATGTATGAAAGGTTGTCAGTATGAGTAGTATGGGAAGTTAAAAGCCTTAATTTTCATTTGGAATTGAAGCTCTAATGACTTTCCACTCCCACAGCTCATAAAGACCATGCTTCAGCTTCTAGTTGACCAAGAAAAAAAGGGGAGGGGACATCTTTTGTTTCAGACTTTTTTGTGCAAATTTTTTATGGAAAACCAGATTTATGAGTCACTGTTCTTAGTATAAAAGATGATTACTGGTGTATGAACCTCAGAAAAGTGACATTTTATGACTTTGCCACTAGCCACACAATTTTGCTTTCTCTCTCTTCAATTAGTTAAGTAAAACAACATCTTGGTTTGAAAGGACTGATTTTATTCCTATTTGTTGTTTGCCTTATACACTAATTATTTTCTCTATGTAAAGCTAAACAGCAGAGAGGGGAAGAGAAAGGATCATCCCAAATGAATGCTCTCTAATTTTCAAAATGATGGGTGTAGATCCCATGGGGTTAAGTGAAGTGTATTCAGTCACATCCCTCTCTTGCAGCATAGTAAGGAAGAGAAACTGGATCACGTAAATCCTTTTGTTAACCCTAGGAACATAATTAACTTCCTCTGGAAATTTGTTCTTTAAAAACACAACCCTCTAAACATCAATGTTGTTTAATCTGTGCTTAAAAGTAAAGCTATGTTTTTATACACTTCTCTGTGTTATGTTGTTGTGTTATTTGGTTTTTTTTTCCCAAGAAACAAGGGAGCATTTTGTATCTCAGTAGCATCTGCTGCCTCACACAAGCGAGAGCCCAGGGCAGGAGTGTTGGTAGAGGTGGCATGTGCAGGTCACAGTCCTGCTCTGGCTCTGTAGCAGCAGCTCCAGAGCTCTCACAGTGCCAAGTGATCCAGAGCATGTTTGTCTTTGTGGGTCCACCAGGGATATTGAAGGGCATCTTCTGATCAAAGCACAGGTGCTCAGCATTTTCAAGTATTGAGTATTCTGAGAGTGATGCAGGCTTCATTCTTGCAAGTGGCTGAGGTGATTAGCTGATTTTCTTGGCCATGGGGCTGTGTTCTTGAGAAAGCATTGCTCCAGAGCTGTAAATGACCTCTGTCCATAGCAGCATAGGTCAAACAAGTTTTCTGATCCCACAGCTCTGGAGACAAGTTTGCTCAGAGACCTGCAAGATGAGGGATGGATCACATAAACAGCAGCTGATGCAGTTGTTGGAAAGGCCTCTATTTTTATTTTCTTCTTGTTTTCGTCTTGGCCAGGTTGGACAGAGAAGGTTTTCAATGGAAGATCTGCTCTCCTGTGCTTCATTCTGCCTTATTTGGATAAAAATTACGGGGTTGTCCTTTTTAAGTTTTTCTTCTAGTTGGCAGTGTAAAGTGAAGGAGAGATAATATTTTTGGGACAGCCTTGGAACTGCCCCGTAAAAGGAATGCTGTATAAAGAGTAATACTCCCTGACTCTGTTATGTTCAAGGTTGGCCATATTTGAATTTAATATTTTTTTTCGCAGGAGAGATTTCATGTGTGAATTTAAACCAAAACTGTGTCATGCACAAAGGGACAGGTTTCTTCTGTTGGAAACAACATCTGTAGAGCTGGAGGGAAGGGCTGGGCTGCGTGGAGTGTGTCCTGGCATGGGGAGCCATGGAGGTGCTGACTTCTGGAGCTGCTGTGGGAGGGTAGGGAGCAAGAGGGCAGTTGGGGGCAAAACTTTCATCAAGCTCAGATGAAGCTCTAATGCAGCCCTTGTGTTGTGCTGAGGGGAGAAGATGTTCTCAGTGTGTGAGGAATGGGCTGCAAGAGCTGCCTGCCTAGCTCAGGATGGGGTTGGAGACCACCACAAAGGGATGTGGCAGCAGCTGAACGAGGGGATGGAGTAAATCACTGCAAAGATGTGGTTTGGGAGCTAGCTGTTAAAAATAACAGCTGATTTTGTTGAACTGGATTGAACTCACTCCAGCTCAGCATTGATGATGGTGCCTGGAGCTATTAAGATTGTATTTTGATCAGCAAGTCAAAAGGAAGTGTACCACTAGTTATGAATACATTTTCAGAATTACAAGCAAAGGAGATCTCAGAATAGTAATGGGCAGAAAAAGTTGCCTGAAGGAACCAGTTTCCTTGATAAATGCTGGAAGAGGTGTGGACCTGAACTTTGCACTCCTTCCCATATCAGCTTTTTAAAAATGTGCCAACAGATCTAGAATCTGAGTTTTGAACTTGTTAAAATCCTGAGTAGACATAATGCAATATGGCAGGAAAACCAATAATGTTGAGGTTTTGAAAATACAAATGGTTCAGCTGTAGATGTGTGATGTGGGTTAAGAAGGGTGTGTGTGTCCTGTGCTGTCTGTCGTTGACCCAGTTGGTTATCCAGTGATGAATTCTGATCTGGATGTTTCGAATGACAGATCTGGGTTCTGAAGTGCTGATGATTAGATTAAGACAGTGTAGTAAACCTTAATGGTGCATGAAGAGCTACTGCTGGATTTGCAGTAATACCTACTTTTCTGCCTTAGAATAGCATGAATAATACTTTATGGTTGTATAACTCCTTCCAGACAAGGAGTCTAGGAGTGCTTTGTAAACGCTAATGAGTTTGGCCTCATAGCATATTTATAAGCCTGAGAAGAAGCATTATTCCCCTTTTTTACAGTTTGGATGTTGAGTAGCCTAAGTATGCAAAGAACATGCAGCAGAGCTTTCATCTGCTGACCCTCAGTCCTGGGTCTGCAGGACTCGCTAGGCTTCCTAAATGTGCTCAGAAATTTACTGCAGATTCATTCCAGAAAAAAGGTTGGGGTGTTTTGCAAACCTCTGAGTGTCCTTTGTAAAGCATAAGGCATTGTAATTATTTGATGATAATTTCGTGCTTGCCGTTTTGTTCTACAGCAGCAGAGATTGAAATTAATCCTCTGCTGGAATGAAATCAGATTGGGCATTATGAATATTGTTTCCTTGCCCAGAACAAAGAGACTTAGTTAATGTGAATGCAAACTTCTGTTATCTTTACGTGGGAGTTGCAGGTGGGTAAGGAATGTGAGGTCAGGGGGATTGGGAGCAGATAATTGCCCATGTCAAAGGGCAGTGAGAGTGATGCCTGTGAAAAACGCCTTGCAAAGTAGGTGGGATCAGACACTGCAGTGGGCACACTCAGATCTTTCCTTAGCAGCTTTCTCAGATGTTCATCCCAGAATGTCTGCATTATTTCTACAGATTCATGTAGTGGGATATTCTGCAACATGAGCCCCATGTGGATTGTGGATAAATTTTGTAAATGTTTTGGTGTGAATTTAGTGTTTGGTGACACATGCTGCAAAGACAGGTCTAGAGGGATAAGTCCCTCTTTAGCTGTAGGATAAACATATGCAAGCAGGCATTTCACACAGTGCTTTCACATCCCTGACCTGAAAAACTGCTTCCAAATCTCACAGCTTCTTCATGGACTGGAGACCAGTGAAGATCACAGCA
This sequence comes from Ammospiza nelsoni, assembly GCF_027579445.1. NCBI lineage: Eukaryota > Metazoa > Chordata > Aves > Passeriformes > Passerellidae > Ammospiza > Ammospiza nelsoni. The sequence continues at coordinate 52,323,090 of NC_080638.1, read as the reverse complement.
AAGAGTCTATAGAGTTCTAGATGTGGAGATGGTGATCTCCATGATGTGGTGGTTAGAATTAGCAGCATTTCTGGTCTGATAGAATGATAAAATAGTCTGGTTGGAAGGGACCTTTAGAGATCTTCCAGTTCAGCCCCCCTGCAATGAGCAGGGACAACTTCAACCTGATCAGGTTTCTTAAAGCTCCATCCAAACTAACCTTGAGTGTTTCAAGGGGTGGGCATCCACCACCTCTCTGGGCAACCTGTGCCAGTGTTTTACCACCCTCATTGTAAAAAATGCCTTTCTTAGATTTAATCTAAATCTGCCTTCTTTTAGTTTATAACCATTATCCGTGTTCTATCCAAAAAGGCCCTAATAAAGATTTTGTCCCCATCTATCTTATAACCTCCCTTAAGTACTGAAGACCACACTGAGGTCTCCCAGCAGCCTTTTCTTCTCCAGGCTAAACAAACCCAACTCTCTCAGCTTTTTCTCTTGGAGAGCTGTTTCAACCCTCTGATCATTTCTGTACCTCTCTTTTGGACCTGCTCCAAACATGGACAAACAGGTTCATGTCTTTCATTTGTGAAACTGTGTTCAGTGTGTTGCTGCACTTCAGACCTGTGTATCACTGAATCAAGTGCCATTAAAGCAGTTGCCTCTTCCTTATGACTGGATTTCTGTCTGATTCTGGTATATGAAATGCTATATTGGCATGTGACTTTTTCCTTATCTGGTTACTTCTGGAACACAGCTTAGCCTTAGCTCCTCAGCACAGAACAAAAGCTTTCCTGAAACTGTTTGCACATGGCTACAAATAGAAACCTCAGGTGATTAGCAAGAGGTTTTGGCAAGTCATGCAGATACAAGGGCTATTTCAGTGTGTGATGTGGCATCCTTGCAGAGCTGGGGGCAGGAGCATCCTGTAGGGAGGCTCTAGTTGACTGTGCAGTGCTTAATCTTTCTAATACATCCCATAATGTGTAGTGGAAGATCTAGATAATGCAAGAAAACAGTTATTTATCTGGGATTAACCTACATAAAACATCTACATTGAGCAGAAACTAGGCCAGAACACCACTCAGTCTGATGAGGGGTAGTTGAGGGACCTGGGGAAAAGGAGGCTTAGCTCCTTCGTGCTCTCTACAGCTACCTGAAAGGAGGTTAGAACAAGGTGGAGGTTGGTCACTTCTCCCAGATAACAAGCAATAGGAAAACAAGAAATTAGCTTAAGTTTTACCAGGAAAGGTTGAGTTTGATATTAGGAGAGATTTATTCAGCAAAAGGGTTGTCAGGCATTGGAATTGGCTGCCCAGGGAAGAGGTGGAGGCAGAATCCCTGGAGATGTTTAAAAGATGTGTGGATGTGGCACTGTGGGACAAGGTTTAGTGGTGGACTTGGCAGTCCTTGGTTAATGATTGGACTCAATGGTATTCAAGGATCTTTTCCAACTAAAATGATTTGGTAATTCCATGATCCTATGAATTGCAGTGTGGTACATCTTCTAAAATCAAAAGAGCCTTTGTGGTTATTTCAGTGAGTGGACATTAGCTCTGGATTTTGTCTTAGTACCCCTTTTGTTGTTTTGTACCACTTGACTTAGTACTACAGTCTATGTGTATTGATGTTTTTGTATTAAAAAAAAAAATCGACTTTGGCCTTCCAAGCACCCAAACAAGCACACCAAATAAGTAGAGCACAATTAATATAATCTTTTTAACAAACAGGTTGGCTGGTTCTCAGTACTCCTTATGAAGAATAGTCTGCCTGTTTTTCCAAATTCCTGCTCTGTTAGTGGTGCACAAGGCATTCTCCTAAAGATTTATTATGGTAGGAGCTACAGAGTAATGCTTGGTAAATAGATTTATACATGTGACACTCTACTGAATGGGAGATTTATACTTGGCTATTCCATTGCTGCTCATTACCATATGATGTTTCATTGAATGCAATTACGTCTGCCTCTACTCTCTAAAGTCCAGAAAGGTTTCACAATATTTCTATCTTCCTCTGCTCAGCAGAGCCTCACAAAGAGGCACTTTGCTGTGTGATGAATGGGGTTTGAGGGTGGCTTTGTCTCTGGTAGGCCTGGATGTGTGAGGGATGGTGGGTTTTGGCTGTTAGCAAGACTCATAGAGTTGTCGTGCTGAAGGTGTTTGAGAAGATTTGCTCAACTTTGCCTGAACTCTCACAGATTTGTGCTGCAGGACTGACCTGGTCTTATATGTTGTTAACTGTGAAGACCTTTGTAACTCCTGCAGGTTTCAAAGAGGCGTAGGTCTTTCCTCTTGATGGATTTACTGTAGCATATTCATCACACCAGCTCAAGATCACAGAATTTTCTCTGACACTAGAAGGATGATTTAGATTTTTATTAGCTGATATTTTTCACCTAGTTTCTTTGGCCCATATTTTACTGTTTACTGCCATTATCTGCTACATTTTTAATCAGAAAACATGAAATCAAAATAATTTTTTTCCTGCTTTGGAAATCAGCGCAATGTAAAATCTTTTCAAAACTGTGCCCTAAAACAATGGGAAATGCTGGGTATTTTATTTAGTGCAGATATTTTGTGAGACACCTTGACTACACTGAGGTCTGTGGCAAAACTTTCCTTGGCTTTGAAAGGACTGGAACGTTACTTCTTATTTTCTGTTTGCCTGCAACTTTTCATTCCTGGCTATTGCATATTACATCTTCAATGATTTCTCTTCAACGCGCCTTTTAGAAACTATGACCCTTTTTGTCCATGGTCAAGCCCAGTTTTGCTGCACCCCTGTGCTCTGAGACCTCATTCATAAACATCTCTCATAAAGAGCACGGCTCTTTATCCCGTGTCCAGGGATGCGAGAGAATCCCGAACAATGGCGGGGCTGAGACAAAAGCCGGCATTGTGCTGAGGGCGCCGGGGCGGGAGGGTTTGGGGGCCCGGGAGCCTCTCCGGGCTGGGACCATTGTGCCCCTAATTGGATTGGATTGGATTGGATTGGATTGGATTGGATTGGATTGGATTGCTGATGGTCGTGGTGGCCATTCTGAGGGACCCACCAGGACCCACCGGGACCTGCTGCATCAAACCTGGCAGCGACTGGGGTAGGCAGATGACCTCTGGAGTCCGTGTGGTTGAGTGAGACCTAATACGGGGCAAATGCACCAGGTTGCAACTTTATTAGTGATTAGAGCCAGAGATAAGCCTCAGCACGTTGCCTAATCTGCAGAGTCTAATTCCAGACATTGAAGGCAGGGATGCTGATGCAGCCCGAGGCCTGCTCAGGCCCGGGGAGCTGCGGGGACTGCAGACAGCGAGAGAGGGAGTTTGGGGGACGTGGGGTAGGTTCTGATCAGCTCCTGCTGTGGGGGAATTTCTGAGGGGTCTGGGGCAGGTCCTGATCAGCCCTGCTGTGATGGAGTTTCTGAGGGACCTGGGGCAGGTTCTGATCAGCCCCTGCTGAGAGGGAATTTGGGTAACTTGGGTCTGGGGCAGGTTCTGATCAGCCCCTGCTGTGGGGGAGTTTGAGGGACCTGGGCCTGGGGCAGGTTCTGATCAGCCCCTGCTGTGGGGGAGTTTGAGGGACCTGGGCCTGGGGCAGGTTCTGATCAGCCCCTGCTGTGGGGGAGTTTCTGGGTGACCTGGGGCAGGTTCTGATCAGCCCCTCCTGAGGGGGATGCTGGGGCAGGGAGGCAGCCACAGAAAGTGTGAAACTGGAGGCAGAGTCATACAACTGGTGACTTCAAACCCAGTTTAACATTTGCTACAGCTGGTCACAAATATTCACATTGACCAAGGATTGCTCCTTTCAGACGAAAATAAAGGTGCAGGCTATGGCTTAAAGTGACTTGTAGAATATTTAACAGGGAAACAAACTTTCGCATTTCAATTTTTGCATCTGAGGCTGTTCTTGGCACTATTTTGAGTTTTTTGTCATCTTTTTAGACTGGGCTCCCTTTCCTGTGATCCAGGATAATGTCTTAGGTGGGTTTGGCCTGTGGTGATTGATCCATGCTGGATGTATTAGTCTGTGACTGAATCCTGGTAACGTGTCTGCATGAATGGTGGTGGAAAATGTCAGAGGTTGCAGGCAAAGATGAATCACCATAGGCCAGGGGCTAAGACAGCACAGCAAGTATGATGCTGTGGTATGCTCTGTTATTGGATTTTCTCCAGGGTCTGCTCTTTGGGGAGCTTTGGCCTCATGGCATGCTGCAGAGACCTGCTGCTTGGTGCCATCCTTTAAGCACAATGTGGGAGCTCCAGTTGGATTGTGTACAGATCTTGGGCTGTGCTACAAATATATGCATTGAAATGCTTGGCAGATTCACTCTGCAAATCCAGACAAGCCCATGCAGCCCTAACATTTTAATCTGTGGCTTGGAAATCTGCCTCTCAGAGCCACTGCAAACTGCCTTGTTCTGGACTATTTTGGATGGCATCTCTTTTTCTTCAGACCCACCTAGACAAGTACACAAATATGATCCAAGAAACTAGCTTGTTAATACCCAAATCCTCAAAACTTTGTTGTTCAGAGGAGCTGGTTTTGGCCTTTATTTTGGCAAACGGGTATTAAACTAATCCCACCCAATCTCTGTAGTGACAGGATGACCTATTTCTTTTTAATCTTATAAATTAAGTTGTTAAAGTTACTACATCTCACTGGTTATGCCCCTTGCCTCCGGGCAAAACGCATTTGGGATTCCTGCTTCTCTAGTTTTTCTCTTAGCCCTTCCTGTGTTTTGACTTGTATTTTGGAACACCTAGCTCTGTATTTGAGACTGAAAAGGCCTGAGAATCCTCATTTGCTCTAAGAGAAGTATCACTGGGGTAACATTTACCCCCAAGCGGTGGCAGGCCACAGAAATTAGAGATTCTGGAGAAACCAAAATCTTGTCTTTGTGATGTTAAATTTTTTAGTTTGTTATGGGGGAATTTGGAGATGTTAAATTCTCTAATGGTCTGTTCAGGACTGGGAAGTGACCTGGCCAAGGCCTGGCTGTTGGTGAGACCTTGGCAGGTCCCAGGTTGGCATCCCTGTCCCTGGGAGAGCACTTTGCTGGGCTTCTGTGTCAACTTCCCTGTGGCTTTGCACTGTTTTCCCTTTTATCACCCAGCCAGGGCTTGCTGTTGGACCTTTGCCTCCAGAGTTTAGGAGAGGAGCCACTGACTTCCCTTTCTGACCAAGGCAGCTTTGCATTAACTGGTCTTCTCTGTTCAAAAAAGTGGGAATCAAGAGAAGTTTCTGTTGCTTTAAATAAATGTTGGACTGGACTTGATTTTGTGAAGTCAAAATCTGTGAATAGCAAATGATACAGACTAAATATCTGGTGCCAGGTGGCCTGTCCAGGCCATTTGGGCATCTTACCAACAGGTGTAAAGTGGATATTGTTCCACCACTCTTGTGTTTCATGCATCACCTTCCATCAGGGTAGGTTTTGCATTGTTCTCAGGTGCTTGGGGAAGGTGAAGCAGGAGCTGAAGTGAAGTTGCTCAGCCCACAACTTCATGGCTTGCCTGTGATAGGTGATCTGTGTGAAGGTTTCCCGGACAGATGCAAATGTTGGGTTTGTATGTCTGTTTTTGTTTACTGCTTGCATGCTTCACTCCAGAGCAGTGTTAGTGCTGCTGTAGACACCTCCTATGTCATAGCTTCTGATGGAGCTGATCAGAGCAGGATTGCTCCTAAAACCTTAAGAGAAGCCTAAACCCTTCTACCTCAGAAAAGGGGAACTCCTTGTTTGCTCTCTTAGAAGGTGGTGGTGTGACTTCTTCCCACCCACTTCCTTGGTGGTAAGGACAGCAGAAGCAAGACACTTGAGAGAAGAACTTGTATTGGTCCAGAGTGCAAATCTTCATGTGCTGGGAGGAGGTTTGGTGAGCAGCAGGCTCCTCAGCACCTGCTGGCAGCTCCTTTCTGGGAGCCTCTGGTGCTGCATCCTCTGCTGCCAGCCCTCAGCCACCCACGGCCGTGGGGGCTCCCGGCACTGCGGGGTTGGGAAATACTTTATTCACTAATCTCCAGACAGTGTGGCCTTGGTTAGATAAATCCATGCCTATAGGCAGCTTTCTGGGGCTCATTATAATACTAATTCAGTAGAATTCCTAATTAGAGACCAGTGGTTTCGTGTAGGTATTTGAACTTGGTGTAACTTTCTTAGGGTGGAGGAATCCTCCACTGAAAGCTGCTTTGGCAGAAATGAGATTGGAATCTAAGAAAGGATGTCTATAAAATAAAACATCCATTTTAAGTGTGTTGTATGGCTGGTGTATTGCTTCAGATCAGCCAGGGTTTGGAATTATTATTTTAGTTGACTTTCTGTGTGCAAAATATACCTCTTCCTTGGGGTACTAGGAAGGACAGTTTTCAAGCCTAAGTCTAGTGTTTCTCTGCTTCAGATAATTTGAATTATGATTAAATAAGAACAGGCTTCAAGAGACAGAGAGAATCCAAAGCAAGCCTTGTCTGACCCCTTGATAATTGTGGAGAAATCCAAGCAATGCCCCTCTTTGACCATTCGGGGTTAGATATGTTCAGAACAAGCAGAACAAAAATTAATTATAGCCCATGTATTTTAATTTTGTAAAGTGGAAGAAGCAATCTGTCTGCACTGTAACTATGGCCTGGTTGGGCTTGTGATCCCTTCTATTTATATTGCCTCTTCTGTTTGAAAGGGCTGCTTTAGAAGGGTTTAGTTCAGGGAGTGTTTGAGCATGTGTTTTTGTGTTGGTGTTGCACTCTATCATTGCTCTAATGCTTCTCTGGGGAATGTGATACAATAGTTAATGCCAGCTATGCTGTTAAATAATAGCTCTTTCAGGAAGGAAGTGAAGAATAATTTATGTACAGGAAAACAGAGCAGGTATACAGAGAACAATAAAATAGATAAGCTGTGATTTCATTAGAACAGTTGAGCCAAAAGTGGCTTGGACTCCATGATCCATGCTGGTGCCCTCCTGCCTGCTTCCAGCAGTGGCAGCTCCATGAGGATGCTCCATGGATGGCCTGTGGCTGGGGCTCCAGGGCCTTGAACACTCAGGAGGACACAGTGAGGAGTGAAAACCCAGAGCTGTTCAGCCAGTGCTGGGATGTGCATTCAGCAGCCCAAATGCAGTGTCCTTGCCCATGCACTGCCAAAATCCTGCACTGCTAAGGGTTTCAGGTGGGAAAGGGTGGTACCCCTAAAGGGGCACTGGTGGAGCTTGTTTATACAGAGAATGGATTATAAGCTGTGACCTGCCTTTTGATTGTACCAATATGCTCACTCTTATCTAAATAGATTTGTGCATTAGCGTACTTAATTATCTGCTGGACACTCTCAACTTTTGTTTGGATAGCCTTCCTTTTGTATGTAAAGGTAAATAAATACTGATAGAGTAGATTGGGCTCCATGTGGGCTGTGGGGCTGAACAGGAGTCTCTGCTTTGCTCCTGTGAGCTCCTCAAATAAACAGAGATCTTCTCTAGTGCTACTGGGAGAACTCCCCACTAATTTTAAAAGTAACCTATAAATCAAAAGCATATCGCACTCTTTCCTCTAGGATTTTACTTTTAGAGGTGGTTTACTTTTGCAGTGCACAGCTGAAATGGCAGCTTTTGATTAGCCCTTGCCTTTAGTCACAGAGATGTATTATTTAAGTGTAAATACATTTCCATAAGAAGTGGTATCCTGTGTCTGAGCTGTTGGGAAGTGATCACTGTTTATCTTGTCATAGAAACTTCTTACCCTTTCTGCAGGCTTCACCTGACCACCCCCAGCCCCTCTCTCCCCATTTCATGTGTGTGGTGGCCTCTCAAGCAGAGAAGGCATGAAAGCAAAGAAATCCCAGTTGCAATCTCGTAAAGAAACAGACCACCTATGTGATGGGGCACCTGGGCATGTGGATCAGCAGTATATTTTGAGAATGTGGATTACCTGTGGTGGGGCTGCAGTTCACATTCCCATATGACAGGGGATGGGATAATGCTATCCCATCCCTCTGGCTATAGCACCACTATCGCTTTTCTACTGAGGTTCAGATGGTAATTTTAAACCATGGGAAAATATTTTTTCTCTTTGAAGAGTATTGTTAGTCACTTGAAGTCTCCTCCCTTGTTCCTTTGCTGAATGCATCAGCCCTCGATCAGGTTGCAGAGGGGAGCCCAGGATTCCCCGGTGCTGTGGAGGGGACTGCCCTCGCTGGGGGGATGCAGGGGACAGAGGGGACTGGCATTGCTTTTCCTATGGCTTTGACTCGTGTGAGTGTGCTGGTCTGTGTTTGTGAGGGCAGGAACGTGACAGACACTTTGAGTTATTCTTGGATCAGATTAACCAACGTTTCAGAGGAGAACTTCTACAAATTCACAAATTACAGTTAGGTCAAGAAAAGACTAATTGCCTGCAATTTTCCTTCTACCCCTTCTCACCTCCCAGCGTATCTGTGTTCCCTCACTGAATAATATTCCACCTCTCTGGAAGTGTAGTCAAGTGCCTGCATGAATTTCAATGGAAGTGTCATTACAGTAAAAATGCTTGGTGTGTTATGTACTGCCAGGTGTTATTGGCACAGGGGGGAAATCTGCACTTTAACAGATCCTTGGCTTAATGAAGAAGTGAAAATGATGCCTGGTATCTTAGGGTTGGTTGGTTTTTTTTAAATGGAAAAGCTATCCCTGATCTCTTATGAACAATGCACAGTCACTATAAAGTACTTGCATTTCAATAGTACTGTTTTTTTTTCCTCTCAGTGCTGGGTTGAGGGAGATCTGATAATGCAATCCAGGGTGGAAAACTTTGAAAACTTGAGCTGTTAAAATAAAACACAGCGTGCTGTGTTGTATTAAAAGATAAGGCTACAAAGGTGTGGTGCTTATTTTCGTGGGCTTTTCTTTTCTAGAAGCAAGAGGTGGGTTTGACAAAGAGCAGGGAGCGGGGCGGAGGCAAATTGGGACTGTGCTTGTGATGATTGTGTGCTACCAGGCCATAGATCCATTTATAATTGTTAGAAATATTAGGTCTCTCCTAGAGGATAATGACTGACTGTAGGAAGCAACTTGTGAGATAAATATAGTATCTTTTTGAAGCTTTCTGCCTTTTTTTCCTAAGCTCCTGGGAACTGTTTCCACCTGTGAACACCTCTCCAGTCCCGGGGAGGGTGAGGAAATCCCCGCCTGCCGCTGGGTGTGTGCCAGGCGTGATGTTGCCCTTATGGCAAAAACAAACCTCAAAAAAAACCCCAACAAACCCAGGGCTTGTGCAGCTTCAAAGGAAAGGCAGGGCTGTGGGCAAGGGTATGCTGAGAATCTGACCCTGGGAGCACAAAGCCAAAAGGGCAGCGGCAGGAGCAGGTTATGGCCGTGCCGGCACAGCGGCTCTCAGGCTGTTTGTTCAGTTGCACTTTAATTAAAAGCTGGGGTGGTTGCAGCCACATTGTTATTTATTTATTTGTGCTGGTAGAAGCTCTTCTCTTTAGGAAAGTTTAGGTTTCTGGAAGGGAAGTGGTCTGAGTGTTGAAGAAGCTTTTCTAAAGAATAGCTTGTGGCATTGAGGTCCATCTCCAAGGGCCTCAGTCCCATCTTCTTTGGTGGGCATGGTCCAGTGATGATCTCACAGATACAAAACTGACAGTAATGTTGTTTTTTAAATGTTGTTTGTTTAATTTTTATAGTATTGTAGAAATATTTAGGTTGGGAAAGACCCTAGAGATGACTGAGACCAGTCCTTAACCCAGCACTGCCAAGTCTATCACTAACCCATGCTCTAAATGCCTCATTTGCACCTCGATTAAATACCTCCATCACTTCCCTAAGCAGCCTGTTCCAATGCTGGGCAACCCTTTAGGTGAAGAAAGCTTTCCTAAAAGCCAGACTAAACCTCTCCTGGAGCAACTTGAGACCATTCCCTCTTTTTTTTATTAGGATCATCTCCTTCTGCTGGAAACTAGAGACCCAGAAAAAAATGCCCTTTCTTGGTGAGGGAATGTTGGTTGATTTAGTTTTCTTTCCCTGGTGCAGATGCCAGGCCAAATCTCACCCTCTGCCATTTGTGTCCCTGCCTTATTACTGCTGTTTCTGTTCCAGAAGGTGAAAGCACCAATCCAGGTATCTGTGTGATCCAGTTAGATCTGGGCAGGCACAAACATTCCCAAAAATGTGATAAACTGATGGATTTTTTTTAAGGAGTAGAGTGTTGTCAATCCATCCATACCAGATAATTTTTAGATCTATTTTGTTTCTGTGCACCAAGGCCTGTGATCTTGATGACATTCATGATTTGACTTTTTTGTGAGGTATTCAATTAGAATATTGCATTAAAATTCTGCTGTCTTTAATGATACTCATGTGGAAAGTACAGGCAGGTAATTACACATAATTTCCATGTTTTTTTTTTCTGAGATAGACAACAGTCTTCACCTATACTAGGATGAGTGACACAGAACAATCTTTCATCGAGTATGCCTTAATTAATACAAATGTTAACTAGTCTTACAAATAAGTCTCATTTAAATGTCAAACATTTGTTATTCTTTGCCTATGAGTAATTTTTCTTGCTTGCATGTGTGTGAATTAAGCATATGCTTTGAAGTCATTGAGTATCCGAGGTCACAACTGAAAATAGGGAGGTACATTGTTTGTTTGCGATCAAGGGTAAAAGAAATTCTTGATTTCTTGCTGTGTGGTGTTCAAGGGAGAGAGAAGTGCTCTGAAGCATTTGTGTGGTGCTATGGGACCTTCCTGAATGCTGGAGTTCTTAGGGAAGAACTTTTTACTTTTCATTACAAATTTCCTTGTTTGTACAGTCTGCACCAGAGCCATCCTGTATGGGTGTCATTCCCAGCTGCAGAGCTGTGAATCCAGATATGCCACTTCAAAAAAGGATGAGTGACAAGGCAGTGACAAGTCCTGCTATTGCTTTCCCTCTGTATTCACCAGTGTATTTATCCTATTGCCAAATGATCGGCACAGAGGTGGTTACAAGCCTTTGCATTTCAGCAGTCTTTATGTGGAAATAAGTGACAGCAGCCTGAACCCTGCAAGCCTGTGCTGATCTCCTGTTTCCTGGTGGTGACCAGGGGAGCCTGCCCTGCTGCAAGCTGACACACAGCAGCTCCTCTGCTGCTGGGATGCTCAGTTTTAGGTAGGGCAGGCTGCTGCTGGCCTGCTTCAGCCCATCACTGCTGGTGGGAATCCTTGGAAGGGCCATTGGTGAGGATGTTTGGAAGTGCCTCTGTTGGGGATACTTGGAAAAGTCCTTGTTGGGGATCCTCATAGAAGTCCTCAGTAAGGACACTTGAAAAAGTCCTGGTGTGACCAATTCTTTAAGCTATATCTGGAATGGATGTTGGCTTTATTTCCTTCAGGGATCTCTCACTTGCAGCTTTTGCTATTTTAAGAGGAGACAAGTGAGGTTTTCCTGTGGTGAAGGAGGTGAAAAGGGAAGCTTTTGTAGGAAGCCACAAGGCAGGTGCCAAGATACTGCTTTCCAGTTGTACTTTAAGGCTTTGTGCAGCTGCTGCTGAGACAACTGGTTCATGGAAATGCTGCTGGAGCTGTAATTCTCTCCTAAGCTTGGCCATGGGACTGCAAAAGCACCCAAAGGAAAACCAAGCTTGTCCTGCTGGAAAGTCCATCCAACACAGAAAGGTTGATTTGCAGCCCAGCCAGGCATTCGGATCTTGGGTGTTTGGACCTACAAACCCCTCATTGCTGCAAGCTCAGGAGAACTGGCTCTTGTCTGAGCTGGCTTTCCACTGTGGCCTGGCCATTGAAGCTGCTGGATGAGATAGACGTGCAGGAACTGAGTAAGTGTCAGAGTTGGAAACTGGAAATGATGCTCTTCATCTGGGAATGCTACAGGGAAGAAGGCTCCAAATGTTGGCCTTCCCAGCCAAACTTTTCATATCCATTTATACTTCTTCACCATAGCACAGCATTTTCTGATTCTGTTCTCTTTGTGGAAGAGACTGGGGCAGGGTGAGGGAGAAGCTGCAAGGAACAGTGGTCTGTGGAGGAATGCAGAAGTTTAAAGTGTGGAGCAAGGCTGCCAGGAGCAATTGCACTGGGGCAGTTGTTTTGGAGCAGAACTGCTCCCCAGACAGCCTGGTTTGGGGGAGACTGACCTGGCTCACCTCCTCCCCACTGCCTGACCCTTTGCTTCCTCTCATGCTTGGTACTGGGGCCTGGGAAGAGGCCTCTGATTATTTTATTGCTGAGTTTAGGGCTGCTTCTGGAGCTGTCTTGAGCACAGTGCCTTTGAGGAGGGTTAGCCTGTGCTTTGATTAGGCAATCTGTGCTTTGGGCAATAAAGAGCCTTAATTCTGCACTGAGAGTTTTGCAAAACAGACATGAGGCCTGGGAAAACAGATATTTGAGTCAAAGAGTCCATCCTGGGCTGCTGAGTTCCAGGCAGAAGATAGGAAAAAAGTATTTCAGTGGTTCTAATGTCTTGCAGTATCATGGCCTTGGGTGACAACAGAAATAAAAAAAGGCAAGAATTTTCTCCCCTGTAATGAAGGAAATGAAGAGTGACCCCTTGGACTGTCCATAACCTCCCAGCTTGTCAGGGATGCTCTCACAGATTCCCCTGCCAGCCTGGGTTCCTGCCTTGAAACACATCTGATTTATCTAATCTCTGCTAAAGCATCCTGAGTGATAAGGGATGTTTTTATTTCTCCATTCCTCCTCATGCTGTCTGGGGGGCTGCAGTATTTCATGAAAGCACAAAGCTGCTGTTTTAGGCAGCAGTGGGCTTGTTGGCTACTTGAATCAGGCACGCTGTCCTTCTCCAGGTTTTGTGCAGGACTGATCCCACTGGCAGCAATAGATAACAGCAGTTCCCTGTTGTGCAGATGGAGGTATTAATGGTCCTTTTTGGGGATAGTGAGCCAGCCCTGGGGGTTACCCACACTTGGGTTTCCAATGGCTGCATTGAAATTTTTGGTGGCATGATCCTGTTTGTATCCCTCAGAGCCTGATGTATATCAGGGGTGGCTTTCAAGCTCTGAATTGCCATCCCTTGAGCTGGGATTGCAAGCTGATCACTCTGCAGAACTGCCAGAATGTGCCTGTGACCTGCTCTGGGATGGACTTCAGCACCTGCAGGGCTCTGAAGTTGGACTTGTGGGGCCAGCTTGGAGCTGCTCCCTCAGCCTGAGCCTTCCCCGGAGCCAAGCCAGCAAAATGGGTTCAAACAGGCTGCTGCTAATCTGCTTAATGTCTCCACATGAGATAGCACATGAGATAGCATAGAAAATAGCAATGAAATAGTACATGGAATAGCAATGAAATAGCACATGGAATAGCACAGGAATAGCACATAAAATAGCAATGAAATAGCAATGAAATAGTACATGGAATAGTAATGAAATAGCACATGGAATAGCACAGGAATAGCACATAAAATAGCAATGAAATAGCAATGAAACAGCACATGGAATAGCACATGAAATAGCAATGAAATAGTACATGGAATAGCACATGAAATAGCACATGAAACAGCTCATGAAATAGCACATGGAATAGCAATGAAATAGCAATGAAATAGCACATGGAATAGCAATGAAATAGCTCATGAAACAGCTCATGAAATAGCAATTAAATAGCACATGAAATAGCACATTGTCTGCTGCTGCTGGTGGGAAACAGGGCTCTTATCACTGCTGGTTTCAAGTGCCCAGTCACGCTGCCAAAACAGATACAATTAAAGTCCCAGAGCTGATCTGATGAAATTAAAATTAAAAATTTGGCTTATTTATTTGTATTTAAAACAAATCATCCTTCCCTCAAAAGAGCTGAACTCCTCCAAAAAAGTCTCCAGCCAATCCTCACCCTTCAGCTGTGGCTCGTTTGATGCTTTCCAGCCTCTTTTTGTGGTTCCTGTCTGAAAGGAGAGCTGGGGGTGAGTGCAGTGCTGGGAGGGAGGAAGAGCACATGGTGCTTGTCCTGCTCTGTTCTCACATGCTTCCAGGACTGGGAGGTGCAGGAATGGGAGCCTCCCAGGGTGTGTCATTGCTGCAGTACATCCTCAGGTCCGTGGGTCTGGTGCCTGCTTCTGGTGTTTGTTTGCTCTGTGCTGTGCAGTTCCTCCTGTCTGAGCACAGCCTCACTGCAGGAACATGCTGTACATCGCTGTTCTTGGGGGAGGGAGCGTGCTGGAGGTGCTGAACACGTGTGTACCCTGGTGTGATGGCATCAGAGCAAGGATGGAAGGGGCTGTTTCTTCCTTGGCTGCACTGGCATTGTTGTGGTGATGTGACTTTTGTGTGTTCAGACAAGGCTTTGGGCAGAAAAGTGCCATTTTGGAGATGGTTGGCCTGGTGGAAGAAGCTGCTGTTCCCTGCAGAGTGGGACCTTCATTAGTGTCACCACTGATCTGCCAGGCACAAGTTGCCTGGAAAAACTCTTGACTTTCTTTGGCCAGAGCCAGCAATCAAGCTGCTGGGGCAGAAGTCTGTATTTTGTTATAAAGGGAGCAATAGGCATTTGGGATCTTGTTTGTTTAAATACATATTCTTGAAATGAAAGTAAAGCATAAAACAGCACCAAAAGAAGGCAGAGAAGCAGCAAGAAATGAAGATGTGAAGGAGGAAGAACTTCAGCAAAGTCTAGAAGAGATGAAAATGTAGATAGGATCTAAGAAATAAATGCAAGGTGAAGGCATGGTCAGACATGGCTTTCCTTGAGCACAGGGGGTGCAGACCCTCTCTCACAGGCAGCTGTGGTATCTGTGCCTGCAGTGCACTGCAGGATCCATCTGCCTTGGAGGCAGTGGCTGATCTCCCAGGTCAGGGTCCAGCCTCCTAACTCCCCTTGCATCAGCAGGGGTGTAGTCTGAGAAAGGACCCTTTGCTGAGGACTAGAAGAGACCAGCGATACAGCTGTGATCTCCTAGTCAAAGAGTAGAGACTTCAGTGGATCTTTTCTTTCACTTGTATTTGAAAAAAATAGAGATGAGAAGCCTTTTCTGAAGCATCTTGTTCTTTTCAAAGCCTACAGAAGATTTATTTTTGCCTGTTCCACCTATTTGAAAAGATGTGGGAAGACAGGTAGTGCTCTGCAGCACTCATCAATGTGTACTTGAACTCCTGGTACAATAGCTAATGAGATTGCTATCAAAACCTAGTCAGTGATTTATACGAGGGTGGCTGCTAGCATCCAGCTTATGGAATTCTCTGGGATTTGAATAAAACTTTGTGTTTTCATAGGATATTACTCTCCATGCTTTAATAAACAGCATTTCATTGTCACAACTTAAGAATGTCCAACTCTATAGTAGGAGTTCTAGTAAAATCTATGTATTGTATAAGTGGCCTTGCCCCAATCCTAGTTGTTCTAAATGGGCTGCAGCTGTGATGTCCTTAATTGGGCAGCAGCTGTGGCTAATGAAGATAACTGGGATAAAAGGGGGTGGATTGGCTGGGCAGGGAGAGTCTTGGAGGAGTCCTGATGAAGAAGCAGGAGCAGCACTGCTGTGAAGAGCTGTGTGTGAGAAAACCACTCAGAAGGTACGGGACTCTAGAAAAATGATAATAACAATATGAATACAACACAACTCCTTCATCTGAGGGCAGCATTTCAGCACATCACATCCTTATTTGTCTGTGATGTTCTGCTTCACTGCCACTGTCCCACCATGGGGTGAAAAACTTCAATACAAAAGCCCAAGTGCCTTAAGAAAGAAATCTCTTGTCACAAAACTATGTTGCTTTCACACAAATGTGGAACACGAACAAACTCTTCTTTAACAGCCACTTTGAACAAGTTTCCAATTGGTAAGGGAATCACTTTTTCCCCCCCCTTTGAGAAATTCAGAAGTCATCCTCTCTTATTCGGTTGTGTAGGGTGAATTGTCATCCACCAACTGTTGTCAGGCTGAGTTAAAAGTTTTGTGGGAACCACCTGAGGCTTTGGAAACTGCTGTGGTTAATGTGTTCAATCTCACCTGTCTCTGTGGTTAGAGCTGACCTTGGGCTCCCTGCTTTGATGGTGCCTGGGGTAATGGGGCTGTAAGCACTTCCCCAGGAGAAAAAACAATTCAGTGTTACAAAGGAGAGCACAGGCAGGAAGGTGGGATGGATTATCATAGCCTGAGGTGGGGCTGCTCTACCTCAGTGGGCACCACTGCAGGATCTCATGCGCTTGTTGCAATTATTCCCTGGGCAGAAACAGGATCTCATGCACTTGTTGCAGTTATTCTCTGGGCAGAAACAGGGAGGCAGAAATAGGATCTCATGCACTTGTTGCAATTATTCTCTGGGCAGAAACAAAGAGGCAGCCCTTCCCTTGCAATGGCTGCCACGGTCCCCTGTGTGTCCCTTCTTTAGCTGTGATATCTCCAGTCACTTGGGGATGAAAAACTTGACTTTATTTGGTGTCTGAAGAGCAGCTCAGACAAGACTTGTCTGTCTGTGACTAGGCTTATAATGCAAATAGCAACTACATAATAATAATATTTAAGGGAAAGATTGCTAGCAGGATTAAGATTCCAATCTGGTTTTTTCCCCAATTTTTCCTGGGGTTTTGTTGTTAGGTAAATGCTCATCCGCTCTGTCTGACTGCTTGTCACGCAGCATTTGCAGAGATGGATTCTTGTGCGTTAGTTACATCTTTTTATAGAGGTTCATGAGATGAAACTGTGTAGCTGCTTCACTTCAGAAATGCTCTTTTCAATACCTCTGGGGTTTTGTTTCCCACCATTGTTCCCTCCCTGTAGGACTGCCATTTAATATGAATTGAAGCTTCAAAACAAGCCCAAAGATGTCCCTTTCTTTTAACTCTTTGGGGTGGAAAGAGGAAGTTTGAATGTTTTAAACTCAACAGATCTATTAATTTACTTCGCTGAAGTCAGGCTACCTGCCTCCCTCCAGTAGCAAGGTGCCAGATCTGGAAATGGATTTGAGGAGGGGGCTAAGAGGGTGTAGATACACGGTTTGTTGTAATTTGGAGTGGAGCTGCAGCTGAGCCTCATCCCCAATGGGCTACAGCTGTGCAGGGCAGGTGAACAGTGTTGAAGGTGATGAGCCATGGAGTGCCCAGGGGCACTGACCAAAGGGCACACAGGTGCAATGCATGTACCATAGGAGTATAAAAGAATGAAAGGCTGTTCTTGCACTCTTGCTGAAGAACAAGAAAGAGCAGATGCTTGCAGCCTTCTGAAGTGATGTGATGTTACTCTACATGGGCAGATGTCACCTTCTGATGTGGTATGGTGTTACGCTGTATGGGCAGATGCTGAAAGCCTTCTGAAGGTATTTGGTGATATTCTGTGTATTGTGGCCATCTCAACTGTGATGTGCTGTGACAAGAGGAGCCTAAGGACCAGCAGCATTCCCAGTCCCTGGTGATGTCCTTCAGCTGTGGGACAAGGCTCTCTTCTCTCACCCCTTCTTTTGCTGAACAGGGTGGCCAAGGGCAGTTGATGCTGGAGCTGGTCCAGGCCAGGTAAAGGTGAGCTTCTCCCACTTGGGCAGAGGAATGGAGAGGCTGGTGGCTTGCATTGATGTGGTTGTAGTCTCTTTGAGAGAATGGGAAAAGCAAAAGTTGCTGGATTCTGGTTGTATTTCTGCCCTAGCTGAAATGGCCCTTTGCCCTGCTGCTTTCTGATGTTTTCTTACACCTCTTGTGCAAGGGTGGAAGTAACATGATTTCAGGAGGATAGGTCTGTAGCCCAAATTCTCAGCAATGTCGAAGTGCCTCATACCCCTTGAAGGAAAATTGAGTTGAGTACTTAAATGCTCATTGATAATGATGTTGATTGCTTTGGTGAATTATTTGCTCTATTGGTTGGCTAATGTCCAGTCTCAGACTTAAAGGAGGGATTGGCCCTTGCGGCAGCAAAAATACTGCTCCAGAGTGTTTTTATTCAGAGACTGGAGGCAGCAGGGACCCATTGTCACTGTGTGTTGTATCACCCAGCCCCTAGCAGCACTTCTGTAACACCCTCCTGGGGATTGCAACCAGTAATTCTGCACTTGCATTGGGGTTTTGTGCTCAGATCTTCCCTAGCAACTCTCTGAAGTAAGGAAATTGCAGCTCTGGCAATCCCAGGCTTGGGTCCTCTTGACCCTTTCAGAAATGGCACAAACATCATCTGACGCGTTAAAACCTTCCCCGCTGGGCAGTGTAGATGGGAGCTGAGTGTGTTCAGTTCTTGCAGAGCTGAGCTGTTAAATTGAAAGTGCCTGTAGTTACTCTCCTGAAGGGAGAGAAACATCTTAAATCTTTAAACCTCTCATGCCCATCCTTTTGTGCCGTGCTGTGAGAATGTGTATCAGAAAATTCCTACCTGAATGTAGCCGTGCCAAGATGTGCTTGCAGATCTCAGCCTTCTCCTGCTGAGCATGAACTGGTGCCTGCCATGGGCAGGGTCACTCGTGGGGGTCTTTCAAGGCTACTGAGGGCTGTTGTCAGTGCTTTTGAAAGCAATGCATGTTTCAGAAAACCACAGTTATGGTGTAGTTGCTCCATTCACACAATGGAGATCTCAAGGATTATTAGTTTCTATGCTGAAATATTTTCTTCTAAAGTAACAGTGGATGGCATGTGTGTCTGACCAGATCTGTTTTGAGCTCTGGGATGAGTGTGCTTTGTGCTTTCATTTTATTCAGATTTGGTTTAACTAATGAGAAGCACAAGTAAATGTTCTTTGTTGCCTAGAGGGAGATCTTGAATGTGGATCATTAAGAAACGGGGTCAGATAAAGAAGAGAAAATACCACTGTCCCCAAACTGGAACTTGCAAACCCATGCACTGTGCAACGCCCCATGGAGCTGGAAATCTTCTGTCAATGCTCATATGACTGTGATGGTCTGCAGTGATGATAGCAGTGCCTGGCTCCAGGGTCTGTGCTATCCCTACTTGTCACAATCACTGTGCTTCAGAAGCCTGGATTGCATTTCCTCCCGGAGTGTTTGTCTGATTGATTGCCCACAGCACATAACAATTTGAGAACGAGTTTGTTTTTAGTAATGAACCTTTATGGCTTTTGCAAAGTGGGTCTTCACAGTCTGTTTGGGGCAGAACAGCTCCACCTGACCTCTGGTTTGGGAAGAATGCCAGCCCGCAGGGAGGAAAGACAAGGTTATCAGGGAAAGGGGAAATGAAAGGTTTTTCTTACACTTAACACTTACTGTGAGCTGAAAAGTCACAGCTTGGCAAAATATATGTTTCTCCGAAATTCTGAAAAAAATATTGAATTAATGTAGCTGTAAGTTATGTGAAATGAAATCCAAAGGAATTAATTAGAATTCTGAACCATATGGTCATGTGAATCTGGAGACCACACAACTGCGTTTTCGTATCCGATGTTGACACATTAAAATTCATCAGTTTGCAGGCAGAGTTGTCTTAGTTAATTTAACTAATACCATAACATTCCTGAGATGCATCATTACACCTCATAATGTAAACATAAACCAGGATGATTAGTGGAGAACCACTCACTTCAAAGAATTAATATAGCTGAAAAACTGCTTGCAATTTAGAAGGATTAAAAGAAGATGCTAAATATGTCTCCTTATGCCCCTTGTTAAAGCCAGACCTTTATCAGTTTACACAGTACCTGATTTCTGGTGGTGCATAAAAGCCAATGGCTTGTTTACACTTGTTTCTGTACCATTGAGGTGCTTGTGTGTTTGGGATTGCCACAAACATTCTGAAATTAGAGTTTTGAGGAAGAGGTTGTTCAGTTTGTTAACCTGAGTTGTCCCCTTGGCTGCAAAAATGTGTGTTCCCTAATGCGAGGTGCCCCTTGTCATGCCTCGGAAGGAAGAAACGATGCCCTCAGGGAGAAGGAGCTGAAAGGGAAGCCAGCACTTCAGCTGAAATGCTGAGGGGCATCTTGGCTGCACTGTCGTGGGAAGAGAAGAGTGGCCCACCTCTGTT
Organism: Ammospiza nelsoni; assembly: GCF_027579445.1. Classification (NCBI taxonomy): domain Eukaryota; kingdom Metazoa; phylum Chordata; class Aves; order Passeriformes; family Passerellidae; genus Ammospiza; species Ammospiza nelsoni. The sequence goes on along the minus strand of NC_080638.1, from coordinate 52,303,258 downwards.
GTCTTTAACCAGGTCCAGGTTGGACCTTCCTTTTGGTGTAGGGAGGTGGAAAAGGCTCAGCTCTCCTCTTGTGCACAGGTTGAACTGGAGACTTTCTGCTCAGAGGTGAAACTAAGGCAGATGGGTGTCACAGGAGAGCTGGGTTCAGAAGGTTAATGCATTCTTGATGTCTGCTTAGACACTGGGATTTTTCCCCCCGATGGTTTCTTGTGGTGTTATATGTTTTATGTATCTGTGGTACGTACGTGTACCAAGAGACAGAACACACTCCTTGTGATTACAGAAGCCAGCTTGCAGACTTCTGTGGCTGGCAACAAAAATGTTCTTAGGGGTTTTATGATTGTTTTCAAAACCTCTCTATTTGTGTGCACAGCTTGGGGCTGTGTTGGTCAAAGGCTGACCAAGGGACACCAGGTCAGGAGAGCACTGGTTGCGCTTCAGAGTGTTGTGTGATCCTCTGCTAGCTCCAGCATAATTTGGAAATCCTGTCCTTGTGAGGAAGGCCAGCAGCTTTGGACCTCCTCCGCTTCATGGAATACAGTGTGCAAAGCAGATAGGCTCGTGTGTTTGCCTGCTTTGTTGGTAGGGTCTGGGACCAGCCTCAGACAGAGCAGTTAGTCCTGGAGGGACTGGGCTTAGCACAAAATATGCAGACATCAATAACAGGCCTCAAATGAACCAATTGATTTGAAAACTGTGATATTGACTTGTGAACTGTTACTAATGGATTAAGCAGCAACAGGATGCGAGTCTTTCAGGGGTCATTTAGCTCATCTCTCTGCCCTAAGGCAAGACCACCTCATATCTAAGTAGGTGTTTTTATAGCCTGGTCTTAAAACCTCCACAGATGGCAACTCCATAACCTCAGCAGGCAGTGGCTTCCAGTGTGGCACTGTCATTCCCAACTGGAAGGATTTTTGTAACCTTTAACCGAAATCTTTATCACTGCAATTTAGGTCTGGTTTTGCCATGTCCAGTCTGCTGTGGGAAAGGAGAACAGGTTATTCTTTCCACCTACTTGTCACGTATTTCAGATATAGTTATCGTGTCTATTCTCAGTCTTCACTAGACTAAACAACCTAGTTCCTTCAGTCATCCTTTGTAGGTCATGTTTTCTAGGCTGCAGAGAAGTCTTGTTCCCCAGTGGACTGTCAAATCAATGTGCTTCCTTTTTTGAAGTGTTATGCCCCAAACCAGCTGGCTGTGTGAGGGTGATGCTAAGCAGAGAGGGAGGAGCTGGTACAGGCCAACTGCTGGTCACCAGGAGCTCAGAGTGCCCATCTCTGTGGGGAGTACTAAAGCCCTTGAGAAAGGCTCACATGCCTCATGGCCTGCCCTCAGAGAGGGAGAAACCTTGGCACAGGGGCTGGTGTCGTTGAGCTTCCCACATGCCCAACAGCCCTAGCAGAGTTTGCAGCCTGAGTTTTTTGACAGGGCTACTGGGTCTTAGAAGTATCCATGAGCAGGCCCTTGCTTTTGTAGTCCAGTCTTCTGTTTAGATTGTTACTGACTTCTGTATCAAGCAGAAATACATGAAAAAGAGGAGGCTGAGGGAAAAGAGTGGAGTATTAGTTTCTCATTTGGCTCATGCAGCGAGCTGCCTGAGTTTCCAGAGAGCCACTCAAGATTTGACTCTTTAAAAAATTGGCAGGTTGCCATTGCTTTAGGAATTAATTTTTTTTCTTTGCTCCTAGAGCTTCTGCTGATTCCATAAGAAACTGTTGGAGTGGGGGCAGGGGGAATACCTTGTGCAATGAAATGAAACCAAGGGATCATCCTTATTTCCTTAGTGTGATATGGGTTGAGGGACCTCCTCTGCCTTGGAATTGCAATTTATGCTTGGCCTCAAAACAGACCTTACAGGGTGACAGGAAAGGGTCCAGCTACCCAGCATGTCTTCTTCAGTGACAAAGCTGGTTGCTTACCAGCCTCTCCTTCCTTGCCACCAGTCTGCTTGTCCTGGTCCAGGAATTCCAGCATTAAAGTCAAGCCAACTCCTACATTCACACTTGGAATAAAGGATAAAACAAAGCAAGCTCCCAAACATGGCCAACAGGTACCTTGCAGCCAAGCTGCTTGCCCAAAGCAGGCATCAAGCCCATGTCCCAACTGGCATTACCTGTGGCAAAGGAATGATTAAAGGAGCCCTCCAGCCTTTTTCCCAGAGCTTAGGATCACACCCCTGTGCATTTTTCTCTCTGCTTGTTGATGGATGCTGCTTCCTTGCTTTCCCCTCCCTGAACCAGTGGGCTGGGTGCCAGCCTGGAGTTGTGCAAGCTCTCAGCCTTGTGAGGCTGCCAGGCATGGCCATGGGGTAAGGGGACACAGGGCTCTTCTTGCAGCATTTGGAGTAGATAATCCTAATTTCCCCCTTTTTTCCCCCACCATTTCTGGCAACAGTTGTAAAAGATGGAAGATAATTACCCTGTGAAACAGATTTGATTTCTTACCAGGTCTTTTGTCTCTGCCAGACACTCTTAAAACTTGAGGGTTTTGGAGGGAGAATTTCATAACACATGACTGATCATTCAGCAGTCCACGTGTGGATCCGACCTTGGAGTGTTTGTACAGACTTGGTGGAGCTGCTGAATACAAATATTTTTCTTTTTCTTCCTCTGTATTTGCAAAACATTTGGGTCCCGATCATCTGCTGTGCTGCCATTTGGAGCTGCACACGCTGACACACCGTTTGTTCCGCTGCCACTCGGCAGGTTAAACAGTAACCTGCTTGGGACACTCATTACTTGGTGAAACATCTCTCAGGGCTTGAAACCAAGGCTCTGCTGCTATACACAGCAAGATTTATGGCCTGGTGGATAAATTGGATTTAGCAGAGCTGAGGCAGTAATAAAATGATTGTATCAGATTGCAGTGTGTGAATGTGGGGGTCATGCAGGACTCAAATACCTCCTGAACATACTCGCTTTTCTTGTATGTCCTCCCTCTCCTGTAAAACTGTGCTAAAGCAGTGATAAAAAAACAAAGCAGATAGGTTTGGAAAGAATCACTTCTGACTGGCTGACTTCAGAAGGATGGGTAATTTTAAAACAACAGCATTGTTTCTTTGAGGTTGAACTGGCTCAGAGTATTTCTTCTCCCCCTTCTCCCACCCCAAAGGAGAGATTTTATTTTCTTGAAAGTATAGGTCCTATCTGAGGGGAAAAAGAAGTGGTGTTTTCTTGCTAAAGGTTTTGAGGGAAACCTTCATGGAGAATTCAACCTGTGTTCTTAAATCTTTGAGAAGTGGACTGTACTGCATGTTTCTTCCTCTGCTCCTTGAAACACCTGTTACCTCAAACAGGGAAAGTAGTAAGAAAATTCTGGCAGTGCAAAGAAAGGAGGCTGGAAGATCAACACAGTCTTCTTAGTCTATCCAGCATCCCACTGGGATTACTATTCTGGCCTGCAGTTGTTTGTTTGTTGGGTTTGGACAGAAGATGAGATGTTACTGATGAAACGCTGGATGAAGGCAGAACAAAACTGTGGGGTGACTGGGCCAACAGTGAAGGCACAACTGTTGATGCATTTGCAAAGGACAGGCCTGTACCTGGCTTCAAAACTTGCTCTCAGGTTGTTGCTGTGCCTACCTGAGTGTGCCTCTGACTGGCTAAAATGGCTTTTGACCTGGATTTTTGGGCCCATTCATAGTGTGCTCTCCCTGGCTGAGAAGGGTAGACCAGCACCAAATCCATACTGGAAGCTGGTCCTGTTTATTTCTGTTCTTATCAACTCAGAATTGAGGTAGAGAGCTTCTCAGACATGGTTGTATGCTCCAGAGCTCCCTGGGAGGGGATGAGAATCAGCCAAGCACGCACTGTGTGATCATTTGGATTAAGTGATCTCTTCCTGGGAAAAGAGGATGGAGGGAGAATCATGTGCTGAGGGCATCGTGATGAGGAGAGGTGTCTCTTCCCTTCTGGAGCAAAGCAGCTGCCCTTCCATGTACTTCAGAGCCTCACAAAGCCTCCGTGAGCCTCCAGCCATGCAGGCTAATACGGATTACATTAATATAGTCAACCCAAAGATTAATTTTATAAAGCGAACTAGATTGGGGAGCAGGTAAACTTTCTCCCTTCAACCAGTTTTCATTAAAATGATTGGGAGGGTGTGCCTGTACCTTGTCATGGAGTGCAACTCAGGGATGGATGGGTACCTGTGGGAATGGAGGCTGCAGTGGAGGATCTGGGCATCACGTAACCTCCTCCAGGGGTGGTTGTGTGTCAGGACTTGTTTCCTTGGCCGCAGCACTATCCTGCTCTACTTGCTCCAGATCTGCCCAGCATTGCTCCTGGTTCTCCCTGCCACACCTTCTGCAGGCAACAGATAAGTGCTTTTGGGGGATGATGTAAGATTTTCCGTGTATGAATGCTACAAAGTTGATTTTAGGGCAGCATGGTTAAATTGCATTCTGCCTAATGGTGAAGTGTGCTTCTTGGATAGGTTTTGCTGAGTTTCAGATTTTGTCTAATCTAAAAAACAGTTGCTGTTCCTGGGAAACAGGCGTTCCCAAAACAAATGCAGTGCTAAGTGAGAGTGGCTGACAGCTGGGGTGCACAGGAGATTTATTTACATTTTATATATATATATATATATATCTTTACAAAGATAATGGTAAAAGGAAATCAATAGCAATAGTGGTTGCAGTCTGAGAGAAGTGTGTCTGGACATTTTGTGGACACAGACATTTTCTGGCATTGATGACTACAGTTGGTAGAAACCCTGCTCGTTCCATTAAAAATAATGTTCATAATTGGTCGGTTCAAAATTCACCAGTACAGATCATTGCTTTCCAGAAGCAGCATTTTATGCTTTTCATTGGACATTGCTTACAGCATCAGTGGACAGTGCAAGGAGAAAATGGGCTCATTAGATATGAACTTAATTGAGAGTGACATGACTGGGTATTAATATTAGTCTTGCCTCAGGCTTTTCCTTTCTTTTTTTTTTTTTTTTTTGTGTGTTTAGAGTCATGCTAGTAGATCCTGAACATTTTATCCATTTACCGAATTCCACAACAGTTCCTTCACTAAAAGGCATAGGTTTTCCTTTTTGTTTCTAAAAGGAGATGCAGCATCTGATGTCCTCCTCCTCCAGATGCAGGAGGGCAGGGCTCTGCCTGGCTCTGAGCACAGGTCACACTTGCTACCGATGTGACCTTTTTGATGGTATTTCTGTTTGCAGGAATCTGCATTTGTGCTGGTTACGGCGGTTTATGGAATTTAACTTGGCATTTATTTTTCTGAGGAATGGTCTGGTGACAAGAAGCTGACACAGATTTCTTCGGGGTCCTGCCCCCTGGGCACTCCTACCTGTTTCCCCTCCCCCCTGAAATATGCCTTGGAGAAGAAACAAATTGTGAGGTGAAATGGAGGGGTCTGTTTTCAGTGGGAGCAGGAGCAGCGCGCAGGGGAGGCGGGTGGGCTGCGATTGGCGCGGAGGGAGGCGCTGGTTGGGATAAATAGCGGGATGCGCTCCTTTGTGCTGAGAGCTTTCCCGTTTGTGTTGCTGTCACGACTGATTCAGCTCTTTTTGGTACCTCGGCTTTTCTTTTAGGGCATGGTTCTTTCCCACCACCCCTCCCTTGCTGGGGGAAGGCAAGGATGCCCCTCGCAGGGTGGGTGCTTTGCGTGCGCTCTCCTCCCAGCCAGGGTGCACAATTATCAGAACGGATTGTCTCACAAGTCACTGCCATCTGTGCAGGGCGCCTCGTTCGCCAAACAAAAGGATTTGGAGGGGATGAGGGGTACGGCTTTAAAAAGCCCAGCTGAGTGGAAGAAAGGGATGCTGTCACCCACTTGTGACTGCACATGGCGGGAGCTTTGTTCCCTCCCGGAATGCTCAGCATCACTCGTGCTACCTGCAGCCATGCCAGCCCCTGGCAGCCTGGTCTGTGATTGGGGGATAGGGTAATACAGTCAGTCATTCTGCCTGCTGCTGCTATGGTTTGTTTTGTTTATAGATATTTTACAGGGTTTGGTCTGACAGTTTTGTCTCCTGGGTAATTAAGCTGAATTATTGAAGGCCCTGAAATTAACACTGTCCTTTTTAATTATTGAAATTAAATAAATCTCAGCCTGTTCATCAAGTTAGGTTATTTCCTCTTTCTGATTTTGAAGGGGTGTGTGAACTTGTTGGGAAGAATGTGAGCACTCAGGTAGCTTGGTTTTAAAATTTTGTTTAACAAAGTATGGGGAAATCCTGAGGTCCAGGTAAGGTCTCTTAAAACATCCAAGCCTTAAAAGAGAAGAGAGTAGGTGGGAAAAGTTCAGAGTCTGGTAAGCACTGCTGGTCAGATTTTTTCTGCCCAATATTAGAGAATAAGATTCTCTTGGCGATTATTCTGGAGCAGGGGAGTAGTTTTAGAAATATGTTTTCATTTTTTTCTTTTAGATTGTAACACTGGCAACAGCCTTTTTACTGGCCTGATTATATGTGTAGGTTTAAAAAATCTTTTTCTTCAAACATTCAAATTTATTTTGTCATTATTTCATTTTTTACTATTTCGTTATTCCTATTTGCTGTGGATTTGAGAATCCTCCTCCTTTGCTGTCTGGGTAATCCTCAGTGGTGGATTTCCAGGAGCCTAATTTGGTTAACTCCAGTATTAGCACCAAGGTTCTGGCCTTTGTTCCCTAGCTTTGGGTCAGCTGTACCCAGCCTCATGCCTATGAATCACCCAGGCTTCTTTCCCTTAACAAGGATTTACAAAGTCTGGCTCTTCTGTACCAAGTTCTATCAATTCTTGCAGGATCAAGAGCTGTAAGCATGGATAGTGATACCCACGTTTGTGGGGCTGCTCCCCATGGGGGTGGTCAAATGGGAACTGAGATGCTCAGATCCCATCAGTGCTGCTGCCTGTTGGGAGTGACATTTTGTGCCAGTGAGGGAGCAATTGGCGTTAGAACAATGACCAGCAGCAGTCAGAGGGTAGTTCAGGCTGGAAAGGGCCTCAGGACATCTTTTCTTCAACATGCTAACCATAGCAGGGTTGTCCATGAGATCAGAGGAGGTTCTCTTGGGTCTGGAGACCATGCAGCCTCTCAGGTCAGTTTGCTGCAGTGTTGGATTGAAGGAAAAGGAAGCTCCTCAGCCAATAAGTCTTTGTGTTTCTGCTTATGCATGTGCAAATGTCTAAAGCCACAGAGGAGGTCACAGGTGGGTTAGGACAGCTGGAGAGCAGGAGGAGTGGCTCCAGGCCCAGCTAATTTAACTGGTTTCTCTGTGCGCACCCAACACTCTTTATTGATAAGCATATTGTTGTATTTCCTTGGCAACAGTGTTATGGCAACTGCTGACTTCCAGTTTGCAGAGTGAAGGTAAAGGAGGGCAGGTGGTGGAGAGGCTGGCATGGGGTAGGGGCCAAGGGGAGAAATATGAGCCCTGATCTCCAGTTGCTGCATGGGGCTTCAGTGCTGCTTTCACATCTGCTGGCTGCAGCAGGAGTGTGCCAAGGAAGGGCTTGAGGATGTGGCTTTGCCTTGAGAAACATCTGCAGCTCTTCACTCCTGAAGAGCCTGGTCACCACATGAAAGAGAGGAGCTGGTGTGTGGTTAGGGCAGTGGATTGGGCCTCCTGGCACTGGGATTGGCCACAGACTGCTGGTGTGACCTTAGGCAAGTCACCTGGCTTCTCTGTGTCTGGGGTGCCATTGGCATGATGGGGATAGCAGGGTTTGTTCCATTCAGCACGTCCAGCTGAATTCTGGGCTCTTTGGGCAGCCTTGGCTTTCCTGGCACTGCAGAACAGGGCTTCAGGCTCTGCTCTGCCTTGTCTGGGTGCTGCTGTCACAGCCAGGCTGACATGCTCAGGTAGGCCACTGCTTTGCAAGTAAGGAATATTGCCTCAGGAGCCAGGAGGACACAGCTACTGAGGATTGCCACCCACGGGTGGGCTGAAGGGCAGAGTGCCTGGTCCCCAGCTTTAGGCAAGGCACAGGGGCTGTCTCTCCTCCAGTCCTGCAGAAGGAGACTCTGCTCCCTTACCTCTCCACAGCTCTGCTGTTTGCTTTCTGAGTGCTCAGAGCCTCTGTCCTCCCTGCAGAAGCAGAAACACCAGCTTGTCCCATGTGGGTTCCTGCACAGCAGTGAGTGGCTCAGAGGGGGTTTCAGCATCTCACTTGGAGGATTTCTTTGGTCTGACTTTGCCAAGCTCAGGGGTGAAATGGACAGGTAGAATGTACTGGAGGTGCCCATCACCAAGGCATTTGCAGGCTTCTGAGTCCTTGCATCTTACTTTTATTCATGCACCTGAGAATTTACAGGAAAATAAGCAGTATTCTTAAATAATACTATTTTTAAAGCACATAATTTAAAGGTTTTAATCTTTGTCTACCTTCTGGCCCACATTGCCTTTCATTCCTTCTCAGATGAATGGGTGAAAGAGGGGATCACTGGGGGTGTGTGTGTTTCTGGGGAATATTCACTAGAGCATCTCCCAGGTCACTTGCAAAGAAGCATTTTAGCATTCAGATGCCAAGCCGGTACTTCAGAAAGCTCCTTCAAATGAAATATTTGGCAAATCCATTTTCACATCCCTTAAAAGTGTGGGAAGATTTTTTTTTTTTTAATTTAAAAATCTGGTTTGGGCCCTTCTAATTTTCAGGAAAGACTGATGGAAGGATTATGACCAACCCTAATTTTGCAAATGAGGTAAGGGAGCAAAGCTTGTATAACAAAACCACAGGATAATGTGTCATCTTGTGCCCTTTCTTCACTCACTGGCTGAATACACTTTACTTGTAATGATGTGTGAACTTTTCTTCAAGTGAATTCTGGAATAAATTTTGCCAGAGGAAAAAGAATCTCAGGACTACCAGATCTCATGATATTTCCCTGCTGTTTGAGGCATGCAAATTATGGGCGAGTTTCTATTCTGTTAAGTTCCCACAAGCCTAAACCAAATCCTTAAGGAGAAGCAGGAGAAGCCAATGGGAAAGACGTTTCCCAAGACTGCAGGACCTTTTTTTTTCCTTTTAGCCTTGCAAAGAGTCTTGGGTTTGGTTTGTTGGGTTTTTTTGTTGTTTTTTACTTTTAATGAGCAGCAATATTAGCTAAGATTCCTGCTCTTAGGAGCACCAGGCATGAATTTTCCCATTGCTGTGTGGGCATGTTGTGTGAGCAAGGAGTGGTGGATTCAATCCACTGGGGCTCAGTGCTCCCGCTGTTTTCATATTGGTGTCTGTGAACTGAGCACTGGGTGCTGAACAGGTGAAAGGCTGGGTCACCATGCAGGAGGGGCTGAGCAGAGGGCATTGGGGCTGGGAGGTGCAGGGCAGGTTTGGTGCCTCTCAGGGGCTGTGATGGCAGGGGAAAAAGCCTTGCCTGGGATCACACCTCTCAATGCTGGAAAAGCCTGACTATCTTGTCCTGCCTATCTCTACAGTGCTCACTTTGAACTGGCCTCTAATGTCTGTTGTCCCCCCAGAAGGATGCTTTTCCAAGCTGGTGATCCCTGGATCTGGCTGAGACCTGGTGCTGTTGTTGTTTTCTTGGATTCCAAGTGCTGCATCCCTTTGCAGTCTGGAAACCAGGCACAAATTGTTTGCCCAATATCTTTTCCTCAGGTAAACATTGCTTAAGATGCTGCAGCTGTGTTATGCAATGCAGATAGGTGGGGACAGTTTTTCCTTCTGCCAGCAGTAGAAAGGGAAAGTTGTTTTGCCAAGATAAAAGTGGGATTTTCTCCAATAGCTGGGTGCACAATATAACATCCCTTTTTCAACTTTGTTATCCTTGGCAGCTAGAGGTGGCTGGAGCTCTGTTCCTGGAGGGAGAGATGGGTGAATCAGACAAGGTTTTCAGAGTGCAGCATTTTTGACCAGGTTCTGGACAGATCCCTGCTCTCCAGGGGCAAAGGAGGACACAAAATGGGCTCTGCACGCACCTGGGTCAGCACAGCATGCAGGGCTGCTCTGAGTGCTGGCTGTGCCTGCCCCTCCAGCTGCCATCCTGCCCATGCATTGTGCTGCTCCTGCCCCTCCGCTGCCATCCTGCCCATGCATTGTGCTGCTCCTGCCCCTCCAGCTGTGATCCTGCCCCTCCAGCTGCCATCCTGCCTGTGCATTGTGCTGCTCCTGCCCCTCCACTGCCACCCTGCCTGTGCATTGTGCTGCTCCTGCCCCTCCAGCTGTGATCCTGCCCCTCCAGCTGCCATCCTGCCCATGCCTTGTGCTGCTCCTGCCCCTCCACTGCCACCCTGCCTGTGCATTGTGCTGCTCCTGCCCCTCCAGCTGCCATCCTGCCTGTGCATTGTGCTGCTCCTGCCCCTCCAGCTGCCATCCTGCCCATGCCTTGTGCTGCTCCTGCCCCTCCACTGCCACCCTGCCTGTGCATTGTGCTGCTCCTGCCCCTCCAGCTGCCATCCTGCCTGTGCATTGTGCTGCTCCTGCCCCTCCAGCTGCCATCCTGCCCATGCCTTGTGCTGCTCTTGCCCCTCCACTGCCACCCTGCCTGTGCATTGTGCTGCTCCTGCCCCTCCAGCTGTGATCCTGCCCCTCCAGCTGCCATCCTGCCCATGCCTTGTGCTGCTCCTGCCCCTCCAGCTGCCATCCTGCCCATGCCTTGTGCTGCTCCTGCCCCATCAGCGGAGATGCTGCTCCCGGCTGTGTCCTTGTGCTGTTACTCCCTCCTGGCAGATCTCACCAGGGGTTTGCAGTGCTGGGGCTCTGCTGCTGGCTGCCTGCACGGCAGATCCTTCCCCAGATGCCAGCAAGGCTGTTGGAGCTGGAATGGGAGCGGGGGCTGTGGTCCCTGATGGTGACACGTGTGTCCCCGCGGCGGCAGGGGCACATCAGGGCTGCCTGCAAGGGCCTGGCAGCTGCTCCTCCCTGTGCCTGGACCTGGGGGACACCCAGCACACCCATGGTCTGCAGGAAATAAAACATTTTGTGCTCTTGTGCCACAGACCCGCTGGCAGTTTGGGGGCCTAGGGGGAAGAGGGTGAAGAGTTAAATTTTGTATCTCTTTTTCTTGTCCCTGGTGGTGTCCTTTATGGGCCAAACCACAGACATGTGTGCATCATTTTAGTATCATTCTTTCTAATTCACAGAAGGTTTTAAAAAGTCAAGGATGACCCTGTAGCTGTGGTAAACTCCCTGTGATAAACTTTCCAAGGGCCTTGTGTACTCAAGGCCCCATGGCTTTTCTGGTGATTGAAAATCCATTGAGTAAGTGTATAGTACCTTAACAAGACAGTTGCTTCATGGAAACAGGAGACTTATTTGAAAAATATTTGGTTGTTGTGTTTTTTTAAGTTATTGTCACTGAACCTGTGGGTCTGGTGTCTCTGTATTTCAGTATTTAAAGCAATGCCAGTAAAAGCAAAAAAATAACCCAAAAAGCAAATCTTTGCCCTTTGTCCACTGTCTAAATCAAAAGTAATTACCCAGAGCAGAAGTATTCACACTTCATTATATGAGGACTGACTTTTCCAATTGAGGAATCGTGAGATTGTGAAGAAAATTCAGTTCAAGTATGAGCCCAACTTGGAGTCTGTTAAGTAGTGTCTGTCATCTTCACTTCTTCAGTCAAGCTGTATTAATCTGTCTGAAAGCTCATATTCCCAAGGGCCACCCAGTGCTTGCTATGCTGTGGCAGTGACCTGAAGGAGAGCGTGTTACTTGTGTTAGTTTGAAGAAAAGCTGAAATGAATTTTTTTTGGCTAAGCAAAAACGGCAGTGAAATCAGCAGTGCTAGAGAATCCTAAACCAAGAGGCACTTTATCCATTGCCTCCAGCCTGGACATCCCTCATCTCTGTATGTCATCATACTTGTCCAAAAGACCCATTACTCCTTTGCAGGTGCACAGCTCATCTGGTAATAATGAGACATGGGTATTCAAGTTGGCCAAATTCATCCCTGAGGTCATTTCAGATGACTCCAGGAGGATTAAAACAGGACTGAATTTGCTCCTGGAATCTTCGTGTTTGCAAATTAATTTCTGTGAAATCTATTTTTAATTATGCTGTACCTAATTATACCAGATTTACTATCACAAGGGAGAAATGCTCTAGCGTCCAAAACACACAATATTTTCTGATATCCAAAGCAGAATGAGTATGCCCAGCCCCTTAGATTAATCTTGCACTGAGGCCGTGTGTGACATGTGGTGATGGATATATCCAAAATGCACCAGTATAAGGAGACAGGAGATCAGAAGGGATGTTTGGGATTGGTGAATATGGTCTTGTGCCATAGTGAGCACTCACACTTGACACTGACTGCCTTCTGAAATTTTTGTTCCTGCTGCTTTTATTGCAAGGCAAATTATATTCCTGAATCTCATGCTTTCCTTTCCATTGTGAATGTCTTCAGATTTAGTCTGTGTTCATATTTCCATCTCTTTCAGTTGCTGAACATTTTGCCTTTCCTGCCATATTATTGCCCCAGGCAAATGCTGCTGAGTCCTGGAGGAACACAAGTCTGTCGGTGTGAATCCTGGGTTCTGCTATCATGATGTTGCTTTCATCCTAACAGCAACATCTAACCTCATGATATATGCTGTGAATGTCACAGGCAGCCTTCCCACCTGGGAACCTGTGCTAATGCATTACTTTGGAAGAAGACTCTATGAACACAGTCAAGGGCACCTTAAAATTCCCACTTGGTTGGTACATTTATAGAGAAACATATTTGGGGCAGCCTAGGCTCACAAAAATGTAGTGTAGCCCCTGTGGTGTGCAGGGTGCTGCTGTGCCTGGCAGCTCTGTGCTCAGCACTGCTGCCTGTGAGCAGGACATGGCCCTACCCTGTGGGCTGTGCCAGGCAGGGGAGGAGGGACAGGGAGAAGAAAACCTGCTGCCTGAGGTGTTGGACTTGGGGGTAGGCAAGGAAAAGATGCTGCTCATGGCTGTGCTGAAGGCTTGTGATGCACAGCTCTGATCCAGAAAAGCATATGGAAGTATGACTGACTCTAGGCAATGGCTTTTTATCATTCCTCAGGTTACTGAGCTGTTCAGCCAGGGTTTAACACTTAGCTCTGGTGGAAGTTTTGCTTAGCTGGTATTAAGTTTATTCAGATTTTGTGTCTTGATGGGGAGGCCCAGGTCAGAACTTGGGGTGGGGAAGTTGTATAGCACCACTGGAGCCTGGGAGTGCCAGGCTGGTATTCAGAGTTTCCCTGAGCTGCGTGGCAAGTGCTATAAGTCCTGTGAAGCACACTGGAAGTCCCAGATTTGTTAATGCTGCAGGGACAGCAGGTTTGCTACCCAGTGTGGCTGGGATGCTGCCCTGCCTGAATTGTGCTGCAGAGCACCACAGTGCCCTTTCCATTCCGCTCAGCCGAGTATCCTGTGCTGTGGAGGGGGAAAGCACTGGGGAGCCATTAGCTCTGCTTCAGTGATGAAGCACCAGGCGTGTGGTTTCACAGGCAGCTTCCACTGACCTCGTTCTGGGCAGCTGCCAAGGGCTGGTGCTGGCTGCCCATGCCCAGCTGCACGTCCCCATGCCCAGTGCCAGCCCCAGACAGGGATGCTCTGCGTCAGCAGGTCATCCCAGGATGGCACGGGGAAGCGCTGCCCCTTTAGGCAGCTGCCTGCGCTCGGGTGGGCACAAAAGCTGAGGCCTTGCCCATTGTTAGTGGCAAGCTTTTAAGCAGAATGTAGGCTTTCCAGGTCCCAGGCTTTGGCTCCCTGCCTCCCCCACACTCCAGTTCTTGCCCTTTTTGCAGTCACTGCTACAGGATTCCCCAGATCTGAGGTCCCTAGGCAGCTCTGGTATCTTCTGTGACCAAAACCAGCCCTTTTATGCATTGAGGGAGCAAGTAGGAATGTTTTTATTCTTGTGATACCTCTTAATGCATTTTGCTTGAGGAAGTGTTTGTTAAAAAGGTCGAGTAGGGTTAGAGAAAGATAAATTTGAGCCTCTGGGCGTTCTGTGGCTTGATGGGCATGAAGCTCTTTCTGTTTCTGCCTCTGTCAGGGGCTTGCAGTGCCATCATGTCAAAGGCTGGCACTGGCTACTGCAGCACCATCAAGACTTGCTTTTCTCCTCCTTCTGGCAAGCAGTTTGCTGGGAGACCATTTGTATTATTTAACTAATGATGACTAATACTTAAGAGTGATATCTGAGCAATGCAGGAGTGTGTCAGTCTGAGGTCTCAGCACTTTCTGTCTGGGTTTTGTGCCTGAGAACACAGCCTTCCCTAAAAAGATAAAAAAGCCAAAAAGTGCTTTACTGGAATCCTTTCATTCCTCCTTTTTGAGAGTGAATCATTCTGAAAATGAGTTCTCTAAAAATTCTCATCTCAGTTTTTGTTGAGGCAAAATTGAGTGATAAGTAGTTTTGGGGGACAAACAGAGAAGTTCGGGAGTCCCATGTCTCTTCTGGGACGGGCACTCTGTGTTTTTTGTGTGTGTGTTTTGTCCCAGCTCTGGGTGACAGCCAGATCCCCACCACGTTCCTCCTTCAGTCCCTTGTGTGTTGACACAGGTGTAGGGACTGAGGACATGTATCTCCATTCTTCTGAGGCTTCAAAAGCAGGTCTTGGCTCTTGGCAGCAGCCAGGGATGGCTGAAGGACCCCTGGACTCTGAGGTTGAGGTGTGGATGAGCCTTTGCAAACACAACCCCATGCAGTCCCATTCTGGTTGCTGCAAGGGGAGCAGCAGCCCACAGCCTGGACACTGCACTGGGCAAAGTCCAAGCAGCTCCTTGGAGCCTCTCACACAGCTCAGGGTGATGGAGTAGCCTGACAAAGCAACCCAAAATGAATCTGCTCTGTGACATGTGCAGCTGGTTGGGCAGAGCTTACCGGGAATGAAGCTTTTGCCTCATGCATGACGTTTTTGAGCATCATGTTGTGTCTTGTGTATTGCTCTGCTTTGGCCTGAGTGTCCTGCTCTTGGGTACTCATGGAGCCTCCAAGGTCTGAGAAGTCTCAGAGGTCTCTGTTTAATTTAATTTTTTTTGTTAAATAATTTATACCCAGTTGCAGCCTTCCTCTTTTTTCCTCACTGCCTTTCAGGACAGCACCTGCTTCCCTCCTAAAGAAGCCATTAGCGTGCATGCTCCGAACCAAAATGTTAGCTCAGCTGTAACAGATGGATGGATATGGGCATCATGTAGCAACTTAATGAATAATATCTATCACCTAATTTCCCAAAAGTTGGCATGTAATGAGTCTGATGCTGTGATTATTACCTCTGTAAATCATGACTTTAGGATGCTGACAGTCCCTCCTGCCCCAAGGATATGGGGCCTCCAGGCAGTGATGTACGTTTAGTTGCTGATGTGTTCAGGAGCTTGCCATCGCCTCTGAGTTATCTTCTGCAGCACAGACACTGCACAGATTAGTGCAGATTGGAGGGGAGGGAGCTGCTGTGTGCATGTGTGTGTGTTTGTTCCCTGGAACCAGCTGCTGGAGGTGCTGTGGGCTGGGCTGTGTGGGATGGAGGTATGACTCCCAGGCTGGCGTTTTTGGTCTCTCCTCAGGACTAAAGAATAAGGGGATGGAAATGGAGATTGCTCACACCTGTGTAGAGATGCTTGTTTGTGGTGAATACCTCTGTAGACAGAGGACTTTGACCTACCAAACACAACCTTGGCTTCAAGGGCTAAAGCTGCCAAACCTCTGCCCAAACCTCCTCCCACTACAGGAAATTTCTGTCCCTGATTTCTTCCTACCACAAACCACATCTGGCCATAAAGCAGAGCCAGTGCCCATATTGTGGGCTCTCAGCTTGCTCATGCAGTTGATTCCTAGCCAGGGGAGGCATCTCTGCTTGCAGGGCCCTCCCATACCTTCTTGTTCTTCATCAATTGATTGTAAAATTATTATTCTGATGGGCTTTTAAGGTGTCTTTCATTAGATCCTCTGCTATGACAGTTGATAGGGATGTGGATGAATCAGATATTGCAACTGACCCTTGGAAAGCAGCTACTGCCAGTCTGTCTGCCTGTGCTGCTGGCTGATGCTGCTGTTTTGCTGTGCTGTCTCCCCTGCTTGGGTACCTCTGTGTGTTTGTTTAATTTCTCTTTTCCTTTGAATTTGCCCCCATCTCATGGTGTGTGGGTGAGTGTGGTTATAGCTGGCTGCATGTGGCCCAGAGCAATGGACACCCTGATGCTGTGGTCCTCTCCTCCACTGCAGTGCCTCTGAACCTTATCACCTCTGTGATAAGCAGAGGTGAAAATAGCCTGGAAACTGTGACAATGGCTGCTTTGGGTCAGACTGAGGATCCCCTTGGCCTCATGTCCTGTCTCCAGTAGTGCTCAGGGGAATAAGAACCAGGGCAAAGTGGTGACCACGTATGATGATGGGTTTCCCTACAATACTCTCCCAGCCGCCAGAGATTTGCAGCTGAAGGACTTCCCAAGCCAGAAGTGTTACCTTTGGGTTTGGTGGCCCCTATGCAGCCACCACTGGCAGTGCCACAGCTGCTGTGCTCTCAATTCCTGCAGCTCAGGCCCAAAGCCCAGATGCTCACCTGGTTAGTGGGGGGATGGCTGTAAAATCAGCCGTGCTGTGGCTGTCTGGGTGATGTGAGCCATAGCTCATTTCCAAAGGCACTGGGTACTCTGGGCTGCATGGGCTGGGGCTGCTCAGCCATGTGCTGGTGTCTGTGTGTTTCAGGGGGAGCCACTGAGGGGCTGGGAGAGGAGACCCACAGTGCTGATGGACCATGTCTTGTGCAGGGGGTGGCATGCCTGAATTAGCCTCTCCTCCCTCTGTCGTGTTGGCTTGCACAGAGGTGACCAGTGTCACCCCAGATGGGTCAGCTCCCACAGTGCTGTCACCCTCATCTCACCCTGTCCTGCAGGGCTCCCTGCTGGAAGTGTGGGCAGGTTCTGCAGAAGGAAGGTGAGGATTCCAGCAGCCTGCTGGAAGTGCAGGGCCAGGGGGGCACATGCAAATACCCCGAGAGCTCATACTCTCAGGCATCTTTTTACAGCTAAAAGATGCCCTGGAGCATTTCCTTGGTTTCCTTTCTTCCCCCAAATAAGCAAACACCATCCTGCCAATGCTTTGTGGTGTTCCCATACCTGCTGGAAAATTCCTATCTGCTCAAGCAAGACTGCTCGTGCTGACGGATTTCCCAGTGAAACACCAGTTTCTTCTCTTTAGCTCTCAGCAGTGAATTGGCTGCAGTTGGTCTGAGTCTGTTGAGCCTTTTTGTCACTAAAGACATTGTAGTGCTTATGGCATTACTGGTTACATAAGCTGGCTGTCTCCAAGGGGCTTTGCTGTGGCAGGATGCTCCTTTAGGGTGAGGGAAGAGCCTGCCTCAAAACAGGGGGACGTGAAAAAAAATACACATACGTGCTTGACTTACTTGAACTTAACCCACCCTGCAGGAAAACGCAGATTTTGGAGTTTTCATGCATTCTCTCTGGCTCCACAGATTAGAAGGGGACCGTGGGAAAGCTGCCAGGGCTTGGAGATCAATCCAGCCTTTGTAAATCCTTTCATCTGACTGGCGGCTCCGTACAATTGAGTATTACCCACTTTATTATTGTTGGCTGATTAAATTCCTGTTGGTCAACACAAATAGTGCTGTGTAGGCTGTGCCTTCATGGGATGGAGATTGGCATTGCAAAGCACTTCCTAGAGAAAGGCAGGGGCAACCTGTCACTTAAAACCACATTCAGAGGGTGTTTGGCAGCCATGGGGAGGAGGGGGGGAGAACAAATCCCCCCATGCAGGCAACTTCCCAGGCATTTCTCGCATGCCTGCCGAGGTTCAGTTGGCAGTGAGGGAGTGTGAGGTGGGGTCTCCACTTTTCTGGCAGCAGTGGGAGCAAGCAGCCTCAGCAGGGATGCACTCACCAAGCCCTGTCTCTGCAAGGTGGGGGAGGTGTGGTGGGGGGTGACTCCAGCCTGTATAACCAGGATTAATAGGATGAAATTAGGTGAAGGAGAAAGTTGTCAGGAAATGTTTCCTCAAGGTGAAAGCTGTTAGGCTGCAGCACAGCTTCTCAAGGGAAGCAATGGGCACTTACCTACCTGGGTTGTGCTTAAATGACAATCTGAGAAAAATCTGCCTTTGGGGAGGAGATGGATGTTATCGGTGACTTCAGGGGCTCCAGGGAGATGTGACTGCTCCCCAGAGGTAGTGCATTTCTAGGAGGGATGGGGGGCTGCAGGGTCGTCAGCTGAGGTTCAGGTTGGGCTACTGTCTTCCAAAGCAGGATGTTACCAGTAAGCGAGCAGCTGGGACTTGCCCTGGTGTTAGGGCTCCTGAAACAGCACCCCCTAATTTTTTTGGCCTTTCAAAATGCTATTTCTATGTAATGCCTGGCTTGTAAGAGGGAGGGCACAGAACATATTTCTCGGGAGTGGGAGTAACTGGCAAACAAATAATTTGGGAACCTCTGTGCTAGATGACCTGAAAGATATTTATGCTTTTATGAATGGTGTTACTTTGACCATCCATGTATTTTTACATCACTGTCCTTGTGCCTGAACCAATGAAACACCCTTTATCTTAGGGTGAATGATTTGTTTCCTATCTTTGTGCAGCATGCACCCCTAGAAAATGAACCCACCACAGAATATGCATCTGAAAGCCAGCAGGCAGAGGTGGATCCTGTGTGCTGCTGCGTGGTGGGTCTGACAGTGAGCCATGAAGGCTGCCTTGGCCCAAGAAAGCACATGTCAAAGGCTGCCTGGCCTAGGAGAGCCATGTCAGCCTGCCTGGCAGAGTGCCCTCAGCAGCCAGGCCCAAGAGCTGGAGAGAGGGGCAATAAACTGGTTAATAAATAACAGGGAAAGCTGGCAGTGTTGCATAGTTTTAGTTTCTGCATGCAACCTCAGAGAAACGTGGCAAAGGTTCGCACAGCCCTTTGCAACATTGTGTGAGCACTTGTTTGGCTTGGTGGATCAGAAGGTCTTTTCCTGCACTCTGAATCATTGTGGGACTGATTTTATTATCCCCAGGGGCCAAATGAGAGCTTGGGCTCTCCTTGGCTACCCCAGGCCTGGTTTGCTGTCACCCCCAGGGATTTTTCCTGTGGGGTGCTGCCAGGACAGCTGCCCTGACAGCCAGGGTTGCTCAGCATCCCCTGTGAAGGCCATTTCTGGCAGAGATCAATCAGCTCTGTAGTGTACTTCCCTAAAACTCTTGGCTCAGGGTGGTAGCGAGGACAAGAGTGAGTTACAATTATTAGGGGAACTTATTTGAGTGTAGACTTGCTGCTTCTAAATGATATCTCCTATTGTTATTGTAGTAGCACTGTACTATTAACTTGTTTTAAAACAGGTTTTGTTCCCTTGTCTCATTGTTTCAATCCAGCCCAGTGATACACTGTAATCTGTGCCTCCACCTTGTTTCTGCTCCCATCAGACACTGCATTATGAAAGTCTTAGGTATGC